>NC_137042.1:4203908-4581408 GCF_032717465.1 Coenobita brevimanus
ACAGATTGACAGACAGTGAGACAGACACAAAGAGACAGACAAACAGACAGAGAGACAGACAGACTGACAGAGACACAGAGACAGACAGAGAGTGAGACAGACATTTGGAATATAACTTTACCTGAGAGGATAGAAGTTAGTGTATATGGTGTGAATAATCCATATATCCAACCCTTTGCACGGCCCCCATGATACACAACCCTGACGCCTGTGGATGATGTAGCCTACGAACCATTGAGAAAAAATCAGTGATGAATGTGACTCGGGGAATAAATATAAAAAGCGTGATTCCCATAAGGCGATAAGCCCGTATGTTTGCCTGAACCCCAAGAATTTATTTATTTTGTTGTCTGGCAGCCGTCTGACCAAACGACGCCTTGTGATTTAGTGAGCTAAGGCGCTTGGAACAGGTGAGGTCCGTATAAGTTTGCATTAGAGGGAAGGCTGAGTTTATTGCTCACATAATGCCATTCAGGGAAGAGCGTGGCAGGTCACTCTTGACTTAAATGTCAGAACTCAGTTATCTCGCTCGGGGCCCCTTAAAAATATGACTACCTTCTGCTCTAGTCATTTTGTCAGTGCATCTGCGTCCTTCCAGCCACTGTCTGATGCTCATGAAAGGTCTGTCTTGTCATCATGGTACTCGAGTCACTATATTGCAAAGTTAGAGCTGGATTGACCATCGAATTACTGTGCGCTGACTTGGTACAGGCTGCTGCTAGTATAGAGGGTGATGAAAGGAACTTTGTGACAAAGATGGATGATATGCAGGCAAGGGGTAGGATGATTAATTACTGTGCAACTATTAATTAGGGAGCAAAAATTATGCTTCGTAAAATTTATGATGGTGTTGTTGCAGCTGGTGGACAGTTGTCTTGTGCTGTTTCTAAGATAGGGTTAGATTAGAGCTATATTTGGCGCATTGCATGTGATGTTTGGACACATAAGAGATGTAGGAATGTCTGTGGCAGAGTGTAGAAGTTGGTGAACTTTCTTTGCCCTACCTGAAGGAATTAGCAGGTAGTAGTAGTAGTAGTAGCTACTGTAGCCCCAGAGTCATCTTGAATGAACACCCAGTGGACTGCAGGGTTAAGTTGTCCTCTTCCTGCATTTTACCATTTTCTTTGGGGGGATAGGTGAGTTGAGGGACGTTTGTATAACCAGGCAACTCCATACCCTAACTGTATCTGTGCCACCACAAGAAGGCGTTCCTCTTCAGAATGAGACTGGAGTGGCATTTATGGGAAGATAAGATTCTGGAGCAATATCGCTGGACTGTGAAGACAAGTTGTATTGTCTGACTGATATAATTTGTAGGTTGTGCAGGGGATGGAGCCCAAGCAAGCTCTGTTATGTGATGTAGACGTAGTTGGAAGAAGTCTAGGAAGCTTCTGCCTCTCCTGATATTGTTAAATGTATTTCAGGTGTTACAATTGGGTTCCAGCGTAGGTAGCAAAGCAGACTCACGGTGGAGGTACTGTAATTGATTTACTGAGTCGAGTAGTTCAGGTCTGGCGTGTATGAAGTCTTGGCTACTCCTGGTGTGTGTGTGTGTGTGTGTGTGTGTGTGTGTGTGTGTGTGTGTGTGTGTGTGTGTGTGTGTGTGTGTGTGTGTGTGTGTGTGTGTGTGTGTGTGTGTGTGTGTGTGTGACAGAGAGAGGGGGGGGGAAGAATCTGGTGAACTCACAACAACCCTGACTTAGCCACATCAGATTTCCCAACAGATATTCAATACATTCCTACAACTACATCATACAACTAAATATACAGTACTGCATAATTATATATTACAGTATAATAGGGAAGCGCTCCCTGCATAATTCATAGACTGCATACCACCTGTGTGAGTATTATTATATTGTACGGTTGTGAAACGAGGCCAGTGAAGTATGAAGATATACTGAGATGAGAATGACTACCTGGATGTATGGTGTTTGAGGGACAGAGTAGGGAGTGATTTACTATACCCTTTTTACTCTAACTTGGCCACATAATGTAATCTATCATCTTGGCTGCTGATTTGTGTAGACAGAGTACTACAAGAATGCGATGCTAGTCACAAAAAATTGCCAAGAAAAAGTATGTAGAGCCATTTCGCTGTCATATTCCGCTACTGAGCTACGTGAAATAAGCTACCAAGGGATGGAAACCTGAACCAAGGTGGAATAAAAAGAGTACAGGAAGGATGGTTAGTATTAAGGGTATATATCAAAATTATAATGAAAATGGAGAGACTTACCTTCTTATTCTCGTCGGTTATGGAAGCTCCCAAACACCTCATCCTTAGCGATCTATTTTTTGGATATGGCTGGTTAATATCTTTTTGTAGGTTATTTATGCAGAGTATAGTGATAATAGAAGGATATATGTAACACAGAGGAGGACAGTACGGTGCAACAAGCCAAATAAATCGCTTAGGAAAAGGTGATACGGACGCGGAGGGGTCTTGCTTGAAGGTTTGCTGGGCATAGAGTTGTTAGTATTCCCAGGCTCCTATAGCACTCTCTCTCTTCTCTCTCTCTCTCTCTCTCTCTCTCTCTCTCTGTAGCGGGACACCTTAATCCCGAAGGGGTGGACACAGACAAATCGCTTCCATGTCGCCCTGAACCCTTTTATTTAGCTGTCCTCCCTCTAACTCACACTTCCCTCTCTCATATATTTCTCCACTCCACCCTTCAATCTCATCCTCGATCTTCCCCTCTTCTTCTCTCCCGCCCTGCACCTCATCCACATACACTCTTCTAGTCAGTCTAAAATTTTCTACTGACTCTACAGTATCTCATCCTCAGTCTTTCCCTTCCCCTTCTCCCCCTCCACCTCACTCACATACACTCTTCTAGTCAGTCTTTAATTCTCCACTCAATCCTTCAATCTCAACCTCGATCTACTCTTCCTCCTTTCCCCCTTACTCACATACACTCTTCAAGTTAGTCTCTCATTCTTCCCTCTCCATATGGCCAAACCATCTCAAAATCTCTCTGTTAACGCTTTCAGTCACATGCACATCAACACTACAGTCTTGCTAAATGAGATAGTGTGGCATTAGCTGGAGATACAGTAGATACTGGACTTGTGCCCACCATGACAGGGTTAATGGTGACTATCGCTTGCTGTCTTTCTTGGGACCAGTATTCACGTCTATGAAAGCTCCCTAACACATTTCCCTAAGTAATTTATTTTATTATACCTGTCCTCTTCTGTGATACATAAATCCTTTCCTTATCACTATTCTCTGCATAAATAACGTACAAATGGATATTATCCAGCCATACCCAGTAATAAATCACTAAGGAATAGGTATTAGGGAGCTTTCATACCAGACGAGATTACGAGCCTTGGACGCCTATGGTTAAATCTCATCTGAATGAAATAGTGCCACGTTGGCTGGAATAGAACACTGGAGTTGCTCCTACCATGAGAGAGAGAGAGAGAGAGAGAGAGAGAGAGAGAGAGAGAGAGAGGTTAGAAATAGAAGAATATGGAAAGCTAGCATCAACGGGCATAATAATAATAATAATAATAATAATAATAATAATAATAATAATAATAATAATAATAACAATAATAATATTAAATGAGGAAGGAGAGAAAGAATAATGACAAGAAAAAAGAAAATGAAAAAAGGCGAAGAAAAAGGATAATAATAATAATAATAATAATAATAATAATAATAATAAAAATAACAATAATAATAATAATAATAATATAGAAAGCTTCCAAATGCATGTGTCAAAGGTCTTAAAGATGGCAACGTATGTCAAAGGGCTGCTTCCATTCTCATTCTGGTCGAACCGTGGAGTCAGCAGCAGAGGGGAATGATGATGAAGTAGGTCAGAGCTGGTTACATTATACTCATGTCCTGGAACGTGGCCTGAATGGTCGGAAATTGCTGGTAATACGCCACTGTTTGAAGACTAAAGTTTACTCTGGTCCAAGAACCTCCTTTCTGTTCTCTCGCTTTGTCATCTAGTACAGGGCCGGATCTAGCACTTAAGGAAAGAGAGGGGCGTGGTTCCTGGCTGGGTTATATTTCACTTAATCCATTTGACTTATCTAATCAAAATGCACTTTTATTTTACCGGTTTTAATTATAGAAATACAGTGATATAGGCAAGTTAAATAGTTGGTATGTAATGGTGATTATTTATGGCACATATTTTGGTAATTAGTGATGTTCTTTAACTATAAGTAATAACTGGTCTACCAAAAGTTGAGGCGGCGCACGTCCCTCCTCCCTTCTAAATCCGTGCCTGTTGTAAAAAAAAAAATGTATATATATATATATATATATATATATATATATATATATATATATATATATATATATATATATATATATATATATATATATATATATATATATATATATATATATATATATATATATATATATATATGTCTGAATTTAACTATTTAACTGTAAATTTGTTCTTACATTTTGGTATGAGAGGCTAAAGCCAGAGCAAAATATTTATCTAAAAAAAAAAAAATAAAACAGCAAAATGCTTAAACTCTCACTGGATTTAACACTGAGACTGAGAATAATAAAGAACTGCATTTTATGTCAGCTTAGATCAAGTTGAAGAGAATACTTTAAGAAATTACTGAATATAGAGAATGAAAGTAGTCCAAATATATGTGGTCAGGGGAATGGCTGGGAGGGGAAAAGAGGCGAGAACGGAAGAAGAGCTTAATGGAATGGAAGTAACAGAAGCAATAGAGAAAGTCAAAATGGGGAAGGCTCTAGAAATTGATGGAATGTGTTGTGAAATGCTGAAGTACTGGGAAGAGTTAGTGATAGAATGGATACGGAAGATGTACAAGTTGGCCTGGGATGAAAGTAGAGTCCCAGAGGATTGGAAGTCGGGTATAATTGTTCCCCTGCACAAAGAAAAGGGAGAATGAGAAGTTTGTGGCAGCCAATGGGGTATTTGTCTTCTCATCTTCATGGGGGAAATATATGACTCGATATATATAGACAGAGATAGGATAATAATAGAAAAATAAGTTAGAGAAAAACATGGGGGTATTAAGAAGCGAAATGGCTGCGCAGATTAGATATTCGTTCTTAGATCTTTAGTGGAAATGCAACTAGAGAAGGAAAGAAGTTGCATTCTGTCTTTATGGATCTGGAGAAAACAAAGGGTAGATAGACAGAGAATACAGACGGGATTAAAATATACAGAGTAAATGGGATGTTGATGAATCTGTAGAGAATAGGCATGAGGGCACTAGAGCTGCAGTGCGTGTAGACTGTGAATTTAGTAAGTTCTTTAATGGAAGTGTTAGACTAAAACAGGAGTGTGTCATGTCTGCATGGCTGTTCAGTTTGTATATGGATGGAGTTATTAATGAGATGGATGTTGGAGTGTCATTATTAAGAGAGGACAGAGTGTGTAAACTTCCTGAACTGTTGTTCGCTAACGATACGGTATTGTTACCTGAATATGAATGTGAACTGCAGTTCCTGGAGAATGAGTCTTGGAGTGTATATAAGTAACAGAATCTAAAAGTGAATTAATAATAGTATAATTATGGATTGCAATGAACTGGAGTCACAGAATACATAGTAAGGCTGGATGGTGAGGAAATGTAGAGTGCATTCAGGTACTTAGGCAGTGTGATGAGTAAGAATGGATGTTTAAAGGATGAAGCGCTCATAGAAAGCAGTGATTGAAAGCAGTGATAATGAACAGGGAAGTGAGTGTGGAAGAAGAAAGATTGTTGCGTTACAGCACTGTGATCCCCACACTTTTTGGAAATGAAGCTCGGACACTGTTGGAAGGTCACAATACAAGAATGAGAGCTGTGGATATTGGTCAATTGAAAGGAGAACATGGAGTTACATGGAAAGACAGGCAGAGATACAAATGAAATAATAAAGGAGCTTTGTGGTGTTGATGTGCATGTAATTGAAAGTGTTAAGAGAATTACACTGAAATTGTTTGACCAAGTGGAGTGGATGGAGAATGCTACTGACCAGAAGATGGTATGTGGGTAAGGTGGAGGAGGAGACCAAGGATGAGACGAAGATAAGGAGTGGAGAGATATAGGAGGGAGTGGGGTGTGAGTTGAAGGGAGGGCTACCAAATGACAGAGGACAGGGCAACGAGAAGATCATTTTTTTATGACCACCCCTTACGGGATTAAGGCGCCTGGCAATAGATAGGTTACATTACGTGATGGCGTAGGCAAAAGGTTACTTCAAGAGAGGTAAACAAAATATAACCCATATACTAATGTACGTCCCTAAGCAGGTGTCATTTACTACAATCCATGTGAAACAGTGGCAACCACCTTGGGCAGAGAACAGAACTCTTCTCTATCATGGTAACATAATAGCCGTGGATGTGGGGGAGAATTAAAAGGAGCCATGATGTCCATCTCCATGAAAATTTCCATTTTATAACCACGCCATGAATATTCCAACGGTGTTCCTGGCAATTTGTGGGAGAACGAGGCGCTCAAAAGTTAAAATGCAATGAACCGATAAAAAAAAATACTGTGTTGTGAATGTTTCTGCCCACCTAACACGAAATTACAGCCGACCTCGAGGGACAGACTGAAATGAGGATTGGATAGGACTGACTAGAGATTTTACTGTTTGTGTATTCTCTCTTCCTTTGCTGCTGGATCCTACCTCGCCTCATCCTTAGGTTGGAAGAAAGTCGGGATATTGATGATGATCGTGGTGGTGGTGATGGTGATGATGGTGATATATTATTACTATTATAGATTAATAATGATCTTGACCAAGCTATTCAATAAGATATGGGTGACGGGGTTACTACCGTCAGTTTGGAAGAATGGTGTAATTGTTAAAGTTCCGAAGAAGGGAGACCTGAGTGAATGTGGTAAGTGGAGGGGAATCTCTTTGTCACCGATAGCTTTGAAAGTTTTCAGTAGAGTGTTGTTAAATAGGTTGGAGCCGGTGGTTGAGGGTATTCTGAGGGATGAACAGGCTGGTTTTAGAAAGGGACGTGGTTGCAATGATCAGATCTTTATAGTTAGGCATTTGATGCAGCAAGTTAATGAAATGAGAGTACCGTTAAGTCTTTGTTTTGTTGATTTTGAAAAGGCTTTTGATAGTGTTTCGAGAGAGACTATGGGGAAGATCATGAGACATTATGGAATACCAGAGGAGTTTGTGAGGGTCATTATGAACATGCATGAGGACACATTTTGTAAAGTGATGGTTGATGGTTGTCTGAGTGATTCGTTTGAAGTCAAGTCCGGAGTAATTCAAGGTGGTGTTCTATCGCCTTTACTATTTATATTGGTCATTGATTACATTATGAAACGCGTTGGAACAGAAACCGGTGCAGGTATACTTTGGGGAGAGAACAGGAAACTTTTGGATTTAGATTATGCAGATGATATAGTTTTGATTTGTGATGGGCCAGAAGAGATGCAGAGAGTGTTGGACTGTCTGGTGAGTGAAGGTCGCAAGGTGGGTTTGGTTATTAATTGTGGAAAAACTGAAGTAATCAATATGAATATGGAAAATGCGCAGGAATGTGTAATTGGAGGTATGGTTGTAAAGCAAGTTGATAGGTTTAAATATTTAGGTACTTATTTAGCCAAGGATGGTTCTTTGAACTTTGAATTCGAGGAAAGGTTAAAGAAGGCTAATCAGGCAATGGGAATGCTTAAAAATATTTGGAATAATAACAATTTCTCTGTGCATACAAAAATCAAACTTTATAAGGTAATGGTTAGGAGTATCTTAATTTATGGACACGAGTCTTGGTACAGCACAGTGACTATGGAAAATAAATTCTTGGTGTTTGAAAATAAAGCACTTAGAAGAATATTAGGAGTTAAGTGGTGGGAAAGGATACCAAATAGTAGAATTAGAGAAATAACGGGAGTGCAGCCGATCGATGAATATATTAGGTTCTCACGATGGAAGTGGCTAGGACATGTGTATAGGAGACAGGGAATAGTACGAGGTACACCAGGGTGGGTGGCACTTGGTAGGAGAGGTAGAGGAAGGCCAAAAGAGACGTGGGTGAGGACAATGAGACGGGAAGCTGGAGATGAGTGTTGGGGAGATCTTGAGGAGTTAGCACAAGATAGGATGTGGTGGTGTGAGTTCATTGAGGCCCTATGCATCCCCGAGGGTGTCACAGGAAATGATTGGTTGATTGATTGATTATTATTACTATTATTATTATTATTATTATTATTATTAATATTAGTATTTTTACCATTATTATTATATTTACATAATGAACAAATTACTCCTGAACACGTAACACGAAATTACGGTCACTCGGCCAATGAACCAAAACAAGGAAAGAGATGACAAAAATAGGAGGGCTATCCACCACACATCTAGGGAAATAAGGCCATTTATCATTCAAGCCCCTGGAATCTTGGCTCCATATCACACGCGTGATTAGGTATACATGTTCTGGGGATACTTTTATAATGGATCCACTTCATTTACATGTCAGATAAGAATCGTAGTGAAACTCTCTCTCTCTCTCTCTCTCTCTCTCTCTCTCTCTCTCTCTCTCTCTTGTTAGTTGAATAATAGCCTAGTAATAACTGACTTCATCACTGTTGAGGGTGTCTCGTAGGATCAATAAAACAATTTTCGCTAATAACAGCAAAATAGCAAAGAGGTCATAAGGCTGAAATGATCCAGGAAAGATAGGAGGATTGAACTGTCTTTCACTTTATGATTAAGCACTTTCGCTTTACGATTAAGGTGTCTCGCTTAAGGAGTGAACTATCTTTTGCTTAATGTCTGAACTGTTTTGTATTACTCTTGAGTGTTCTTTCGCATTACAATCTGGTGTGAGATGCTGGAATTTGTTTACAATTAGTTCCCCGTTGTAAATTTTTGTAGGACGGGCAAGGAGTAAATTATTTCCATGATTCATTCTTTCTTATTAAAAAATATTGTTACAAAAGAATAATGATGTGTTTCTTGCAGCAGAGTTCAAAGGAATCAGAGTGTCGAGACCTGAGATCATCATAAGTCTTCTTCTATATCCGAATTAAAGTTACGACAGAGAACTGATGGTAAATTTGAGAATCCACCTGTGGAGTCAGGCGACGGCTTTGTCAGGGGGCTCTGTTACAACGTGCAGCCAGTATCAATAGCACGGGAACTTGAGCTGGGTCTCAGTGAGTCCCACGTTGTTGACTTACTACCAGACTGTTTACCCGGGGATCAGGGATATTGGCCAGTGCTGCAGGGTTCACTGATATATATTTTGGCAACTGAACTTCAACTTTTACATGAACTGAAATTGCTGTCTCTCTACCTCAGATTTATACGAAATATGGCACAGTGATGGACTTTCATCCAAATCATGATTAAAGCATGGTGGAACCCCCAAGGGCCAGCCCCGACAAAGGGTGCATGGCCACCAGGGTGTCCAAGCAATGCCAATATGCATGGTGATAGGCAATGCTTACCTGGAAAAAAAAAAAAAAAAAATGCAATGATATACCTTCACCCAGACCAGAACACGAAACTTTGTACACTAGTAAAGCTCCACTGAGACCAAAATTTATGAGTAGTGGGTTGCCAATTTCGCCAACTACAGAACTAGGCGGCCCCAGAGGGGTCACAGGAAAGGGTGACATACATAGCCACAGTTATTTTTTACCTAGGGAAAAAAAAAAAAATGCACGATGCTAGACTTTCACACGGACAAGGTCTTAGACAGAATGGAACTCCCTTGCCCCCAAGGAGATGGCAAGGCCTTATGAAAGTTTTTTTTTGTTTCATATGAACATTTACAAAATGGCAGATCTCAGCCCAGACAAGGATATTGGGTTGACCCTCTAATGCCGTCCCCATGTGGGAAGGGGGGATTGTTACCATAGCAGTTCCCGGACAACTCCACTGTGACACCACCATTGTGTTTTTTAACCTAGGAAAGCGAACTTTTACAAAGTGGTAGACCTTCACTCTAAGAAAGTTTTAGCTACCCTCCATATTTTTTTTTGCTGCTTGATATACTGTAGGGATGGATGCGTCTATGGAGAGTTCTTTGTTCTGTTCAGTTCTTCAGTACAAGATTTATCCATTATTCTCAGCTGCTATTAACACAAGCGGTCAAATTCAACTGTTATTTTTTATGCATCCTTCCAACTGCCTATAACCTCCCGTCTGTTAGTAGAAAGGTGTACAGGCCTCTTGAAATAAGTGGATCTTGATTTTAGCTCTTTTTTGACCAACTTTCTTTAAAGAGGCGCTTAGCAGGATACATAGCTAAGTGGCAAGATGGCCGGAATCGAGTTACATCCGCCATTGCCTTTCCACATTCTTCCATTATCTCAGGAAGCTGAGAGGTTCCCAGAATGCAGCCTGCAATAGGGTAAAAAATATGAAACAGTTAATCTTTTTTGCCTTATAGCATGGCAGTGTGTTGTACGTTTAATCTTGGATGCATACTAGACGGGTCTAAATGCCCATGTTCAAGTCCGTGGGGTGGGCCAGTCACGCACCGCCTAGTGTACCGTGTGGGCCGATGTCAGCCAATCAACGCTTTCCTAACTTTCTGAGCGCCATCTCACACCACGACTCCACCAGGGATCCAGGCAGTCGAGCTCAGTGCTTGGATACTTGACCCACTGTTAGCGCTCGGTTTACGCCGCCCTTTTTATTTATTTTTTCTTAATTATCTTGTTTAACGCAATATCTGTGGCCATATCGGATACAAGCAGTGACAGTGATATGCCGGGTCTCTCTACAGGTAGGAGAAAAGGCCACAGTCCAGAGACTTGGCAGCAAAAAATTGCTAAAAAGCGACACTAAGGTATGACATGGTACTGTACTGCCTATTTCGAGGAATAATGTAATTCTGTTATCGGTTTCTCTTACTATCTTAATATTATCTTAATCATTTTCTTATCATATAACTGTTTTTTTTTTTTTTTTTTAAATACCCGGTATGATTAGCTGGTGCCCAGGTCATTGGCATTGCCATTGCATCATCTTACTATCTTCAGTCTTGGTCCTAGTATCTTATCATCGTTATTATAATGCTATTTTAGTACCTTACTTTCTTTACCTTTATATTACTCGCCTATAAGTAGGATTATATTCGGTTTCAGATTACGTTTTGTTCATTTAGTCGTATCATCGTTGACTTCTGAGGTCGAATCCCTAGTGCTAGGTCGTGCATATTATATACAATGACAGTGTTTCACACTCAGTGGGTAGGTCATACAATGAAAATCATGGCAGTATCTTTATTACTTTGGAGACGTGGGTGTAGCGATATTCATATTTTAAGTGGTTGTGTGTGTACAGTTGCGGACATGAATGTCGATCCACTTCATCACGATAAACACGGAACGGTGAGCAATGACTTTCGCTATCCACTATTATGATCATCAAAACCCAACAAACTTTTCAGATCATTATGCAAGTATTTCATAGGTTATCCATTAGAAAATGGATCGATTTTCCAGACTGCTGCTGCACCTGAAATTGGAGAAAAAACGCATTCATAGTTTCGTCTTCCAGAATGCCTGTGGGTTAGAAATATTTCAGTATGATAGCAGTAAAGTACATATATTTGGCTCCATTACGGGCGCCCGCGCGCGCCCGCCTGCGCGAGCGCGCGCGCACACACACACACACACACACACACACACACACACACACACACACACACACACACACAGGATTTAATGGTTACTGAGCTATGGCATTTTAAAATTCACGAAACATTGGATGCGTTTTTTTTCTTCTTTTTAAAGATATTAGCATTTAACTTTTACAGATTTACCCTAATTCCTTAAATGCATACACAGATAATTCAGTAATTTAGGATTTACGTAATTTACTGCTTTAGCAGTTAAGTTTAGTAATTAAAATATACTTAATTTATTTTAACTACAAGTAAATGAGATTAACGAGAAGAGAAAGTTACTTAAACTACTATGAACTAAACTGGTTCAGAAAAAAATGCAGATTTTATTTTTTTTCACACATCCATAAACAGCAGAAAAGAAAAATACACTAAACCAATTGAAGACTGGGACGGAGGCAGTTGTTGATGCAGTAGTACAAAACACACACACACACACACACACACACACACACACACACACACACACACACACACACAAGTATAGTGAAGAATGCAATGAAAAAAAAAAACTGGAAAAATGGAGTCTTAAGCCTGCATTTCGTTAGGTATGGAAGCTCCCTAACATCTCTACCTCAGCGATTTATTTTGTTTATTACACCTTACTGTCCTCATCTGTGTCACTTAAATCCTTCCAATATATCTATAATCTGTATAAATAAAGAACAAAGGGATATTAACCAACCACATCAAAAAATAAATCGTTAAGGAAAAAGTGTTAGGGAACCTCATTACCAGACGAGAATATGGGCCTTACGCTTGTACTCTTGGTGATTAAAAAAGCTCCCTAACACCTCTTCCTTACCTGCTTTTTATGTACGGCTGGCTAATATAATTTTGTTCATTTTGTACGTTACATATGCAGAGGATGGTGATACTGGAATTATTTCAGGCACACAGAAGAGGACGGCAAGTTGTAATAAGGAAAATAAATCGCTTAGGGAGAGGTGTTAGGGACCTTGCTTAACCGAGGAAAGTACGGGCTAGAGAAGGTTAAATGCCGTATGTGATGTGAGAAACTGAGACTATTAATTAAGGAAGAGTTTTCATGTCAGAATATAATTATGGGTCAGACAGTGGATAATATAGCTATACTCATTGTACATTAACCTGGACCAGATTTTCGTCCTTTTGTAGTTTATTTACCATAACTTATTGGCAGGAACAGACAGTGCTATGGCTCGACATCCATTGCTTAGCACTTCTTCAAGATTAACATCACATTCTAATGTTAATCTCTAGATACAACTCAGCATTCAAAATGGAGGGATGGCAGTTTTAGGCCAAGGTAGAGTAATGGCAATATAGCAGAGAATGAATGGGGAAAAGAGTGCAGAGTTTGTATGGCATTATTTGGTGCTGAGAAAGTGTATTGTAAGGAGAAAAAGGAGATTGTATTTTGATATTTACAGAGAGAGAGAGAGAGAGAGAGAAGTTGCTATGTATTCTATTCATCTGTATTTCACGTCAGCGATATCGATAATTTATGTTTTTAAAGTTTTCCAATACTCGTCATTGTGTGTGTGTGTGTGTGTGTGTGTGTGTGTGTGTGTGTGTGTGTGTGTGTCTGTGTGTGTGTGTGTGTGTGTGTGTGTGTGTGTGTGTGAGAGAGAGAGAGAGAGAGAGAGAGAGAGAGAGAGAGAGGAGGAAGAGTTCCTTGTTTTCATCAAATGCACACCATCCCACATATTTTCCTACAGATTTTATTCATGTACAGTAACAACATTGTCTTCCAACATTTCCATGACCTTTTTCACTACGACGACGGCTTCTTATTTATTTATTTATTTATATATTATTGTTTTGATACCATAGGGCATTTCATTTAATCAAAATATGTTACATTAAAGCCGTTAATTAAGGCTACATTTTATGAGTCCTGTTTAAAAGCCTCCCATTAGCTAAATAAAATAATGCGAAAATATCAACATTACGTAAATGAAGACGTCACTGTATCGTAGTCAAAAAGCTGGCTGGAGTGGTGCTCAGTATGACGCCCCTTTTAACTAGATAGAGACACACAATTGCGGTGTCCATCACGGAACCAGTCCTCCACACTTTTCCCATCACCTCACTGCTGCGAGACACCATCGACCGAAAGGGAACACGGGACGGCCCTGCAGGGGCTGTTGCTTGCCTGCGGTTGATGGATCTGTTCGATCAGATTGACTGGGGTTGATCAACAGCAATAATAACAAAAAAAAAAAAGCAACCTCTGACCGATTGCTCACAAAATTTTATTACGTTACCTTTCCCTGCCGTTCAGCAACCTTTCCACTAAGTCTGATACAGGCTGGATAGAAACTACTAGATTTAAAGAAACGAACTTTTGTCTGTACCTTCTGATATGTAGCTCTGACGGATTGCTCTCAAAAGAATATTACTTCACCCTTTCAGGTGTGTCAGTCCTTTTCACCAAATTTGGCCAAAATCAGATTGAAGCTGTTCGACTTGACTATGCCCTTGGCCTACAACAAGTGACATATTATGAGATAAAAATTAACCACCATTCCTTCTAAGAATCCTCAGTCACAGTGCCAAATTTGGCACAGTACTATCCAGCTAGGTTGGGTCCAAGTACAGGCTACTGTACTTAAGTCCAAGTCCAAGTACCCGGAAATTTTTCAAGTACAAGTACAGCCTTTTTCCAATTTACTTAAGTCCAAGTCCAAGTACATGTCACTGTACTCAAGTACAAGTATTATATACCATACAAAAGTGCTCCTGTTTCGAAGAAGGAAATTAAACGATCGTCACATTCTAAAGGTTAAGGTATTAAGGTAGAAAGTAGCGTATTAGAATATAAGTATACTTTATTAATCAAACCATTTCATCTATGACAGAATAATAAGTCTACTTAATAATACCTTTATAAAGTCCAATAGAATATGTAAATTTTTGTTAAATATAATGTACTTGATTGTACTTAAAAGTACTTGGTATTTTTTCAAGTACTTAGGGTCTAAGTACAAGTACAAGTACAACCAAAATTTTAAAGTCCAAGTACACGTACAAGAACAAGTACATGAAAAACTACTTAAGTCCAAGTACCAAGTACAAGTACTGTACTTGGAACCTACCCTGCTATCCAGTCTCTCTCTCTCTCTCTCTCTCTCTCTCTCTCTCTCTCTCTCGGGTTCCGTCTCCCACGCACACTTTCATGTAAAGTGTACACGAAGCAGTGATCGTATCAAGACACATCTCTCGTTCAGACTGATAATTTGATATATAAACAGGTAAAAGGAAAGACACAGATAGACAGACAGATAGGCAGACAGATATGGAGATAGATAGTTAAATGTATGTTACATGCACTATTCGCTCTTTGAAACCCACACACATCTCCCCCACACTCGTTCACTGAGAAATAATGGTACACACACACACACACACACCCACCCACCCACCCACCCACACACACACACACACACACACACACACACACACACACACACACACACACACACACACACACAAAACAAACAACCTTCAGACTCATTGCCTTTTTCAACACTGTATAAATTTGCATTTATTTTTTCAAATAGATAGGCGTTAACATTTTTGCATAAACTGTGGGAAAATAATACTGCAGCAAATATTTGTAGTTTATATTAAAATTATTTCACCTCCATTTGTATCAGGAAAGGTAAGCATTATGTATATCTATTACATAAACACTGCCTCTCCGCCGGGCCATTTCTCATGTGTTGTGTGGACGGCTAAGTGTTATTAATTCCTGCTCTATATCCTTTACTGATTTCCTCCCCCCACTGCCACAGCTGCTCCCACACCAGCCGACTGAGCCGTCTCTGTAACTCTTAAGACACTGCCACGTGAGGTTCAAGTAAGTGTATTTTAAGGGCAAATGTATAAACTGTATTCCGTATACTTTTATGAGTTTGTCAGTAACTGTAATTATTGAAGAGTGTTATGGTAAGTGAATGAAGGGAGTGCATATTTACCCTAAGAAATGTAGTTGTCTTTTTCTTCTTCTTATTATTATTATTATTATTATTATTATTATTTTTATTATTATAAAAAGTAGTGGTAATATAAATAACATTGGTCGCAGTAGTAGCAGTAGTAGTGTTATGATGATGACATTGACACTGATACTAATGTTGTTGTTGATGATTATGATGATGTTGACACCGATGATTATGATGATGATGATAATGATGATGATGATAATAATGATGATGATGATAATATTCAGTGCTTGATTTCTACTCCCTGTTTGTTTTGTCAGCCGAGTGAAAGTATTTTCAGTTTTCTTGACAAAAAGGTCAGTAGGTCAGACAGTATGTACAAGCCTGGGGGAGAATACACAACACACACATACACACACACACACACACACACACACACACACACACACACACACACGATCAAAACAAATCCTGCTCGTTCTTCGCGAGCTCATGATTTAAAAAAAATCGTATCGGTCGTCGACATTATTACCATTCCATCTTTTTTCTTTACTGCCACCTAAATTAAGTCCGCCAGTCACAATACAGGCCCCATTCTAGCTGACTGGTGAGTTCGTAACATATCCTCTTTACCGATTTAGTTCACAGAAATCTATATCTGTGTGGATGATGTGTGTGTGGGTAGATGTTGTCTCGAGTTCGTCAATATTTCTCCCTTGGCAGATGTGTAGGAGACGAGAGAGAGAGAGAGAGAGAGAGAGAGAGAGAGAGAGAAAGAGAATATATATATATATATATATATATATATATATGTATATATATATATATATATATATATATATATATATATATATATGTGCGTGTGTGTGTGTGTGTGTGTGTGTGTGTGTGTGTGTGTGTGTGTGTGTGTGTGTGTGTGTGTGTGTGTGAAATGTGCCGGGGTATACGTATGAGAGGTATGCCGAGGTGTGTGTGTGTGTGTGTGTGTGTGTGTGTGTGTGTGCTGCAGGTCACTCCTTCCCTTTGCGAGGCGTGTGGTGGAGACGGAGATAGAAATAGAGACAAAAGCTCCGTGAATCGTGAATGAAATTAAACCTGCTTAGGGCGAGGTGAATGACTGTCTGATTCACCAGTGCAGATGCTTGTAACAACGTAAAAGATATATCAAACTCCTTAAAACAGAAGAAAGTATTATCTAGGTCATGAGACACTACATATACAAAACAGCGACTTCTATCTATCTACCTATACATCTATCAGTCTACAGTATGTATCTATTGCCAGACTCCTGCATCCCGTAAGAGGTGGCCACAAACAAGTCGCCTCCACGTCGTTCTGTCCCCTGCTGTTTGCCAGTATAGCAGTAAAGGCATTAACCACTTATGATCGGTGACGTCATTTTTATCATTGCTATTGTTAGACTTTTTTTTGTGAGTTTTTGTGTGAGTCGCTGGAAAGACGCCCCGTACTGAATGGGTTACGACTCCCTAACCCCTTCAGTTCTAAAAGTCTCTCTCTCTCTCTCTCTCTCTCTCTCTCTCTCTCTCTCTCTCTCGCCAAAAACTTCAAATCCGTAAGGGGTGGCCACAAGCAAATCACCTCCTTGTCGTCCTCTCCCATGCCATTCCGATGCCCTCCCCTTAGCTCTCACTCCCGTCTCTCATATACCGCTCCACTCCATCCCTCTCATCGTCGGTCTCCCCCTCCCTCTCGCCCCTCCACCTCACTCACAATCACTCTCCTCGTTAGTTTCTCGCTCTCCATCCTCTCTTTGGTTAAATAAAATGTCTGAATATATCGCGAATATAATGAAAAATGCAATAGTACTAGATGATGGCGCTTCAGGCTTCTTCAGTTAAAGCCCTGGTGTAGTGTGGATTGCTGTGGTGTAGTGTAGTGTGGTGTGGTGTGGTCTGGTGTGGTGTGGTGTGGTATGGGAGGGTGATTTTGTGTGGTGTGGTGTTTTGTTGTGCGGCATGAGAGGGTGATTTTGTGTGGTGTGGTGTGGTGTGGTGTTGTATATGAGGATGATTTTGTGTGGTGTGGTGTGGTATGGGAGGGTGCTTTTGTGTGGTGAGGTGTGGTGTGGTGTGGTGTGGTATATGAGGATGATTTTGTGTGGTGTGGTGTGGTGAGGTGTGGTATAGGAGGGCAATTTTGTGTGATGTGGTGTGGTGTGGTGTGGTGTGGTGTGGTATGGTGTGGTATGGGAAGGTGATTTTGTGTGGTGTGGTGTGGTGAGATGTGGTATGGGAGAATGATATTATGTGGCGTGGTGTGGTTTGGTGTGGTATGGGAGAATGATTTTATGTGGTCTTGTGTGGCGTCGTGTGGTATAGGTGGGTGATTCTGTGTGGTGCTGTGGGGTGTGGTGTGGTTTGGGAGGATGATTTTGTGTGGTGTGGTATGGAAGGATGATTTTGTGTGGTGTGATGTGGTGTGGTGAGGAGTGGTAGGAGAGGGTGATTTTGTGTGGTGTGGTGTGATGAGGTGTGGTATGGGAAGGTGATTCTGTATGGTGCGGTGTGGTGTGGTGTGGTATGGGAGGGTGATATTCTGTGGTGTGGTGTGATGTGGTGAGGTGTGGTATGGGAGGATGATTTTGTGTGGTGTGGTGTGGTGTACTGTTGTATGGTGTGCTGTGGTATGATGTGGTGTGGTGTGGTGTGGTGTGCTGTGCTGTGGTATGGTGTGCTGTGGTTAGATGTGGTGTGGTGTGGTGTGGTGTGTTGTGCTGTGCTGTGCTGTGGTATGACGTGCCGTGGTGTGCTGTGGTATGACGTGGTGTGGTGTGGCGTGGTGTGCTGTGGCATGGTGTGCTGTGGTATGATGTGGTGTGGTGTGGTGTGGTGTGTGGTATGGTTTGGTTTGTTGTCGTGTGGTGTGGTGCGGTGTGGTGTGGTGCGGTGTGGTGTGGTGCGGTGTGTTGTGGTGTAGTGTGGCGTGGGGGTATTTCGCTAAAGTCGCTGATGTCAGAGGGAGTGAAGCACCTCCCTAAAATCGTTTGTGAAAGACAGACGGACGGCGCCGCTACTTCGGATACTTTGCATGTAAAAATATGTCATAGGAATTATGTCCTTAAGCTTGCGGAAATATTCAATAGCGAAGGTGAAAGAACATGAGAGAGAGGGGGGGGGGGTAATGCAAGAGAAGTCCCTGGTCTGTGAATGTAAAGTAGTGGAACAAGAGAAATATGCAAGAGTTCATGACAGGGTAAGGAGTGAGAATGAATAAGAGAAGACTAGGAAGAAAACTGGTCAGAAGTGAAGGCTGTGACTGGAGAATTGAAGAGTGAGGGAGAATGAAAGATGGATTGAGAGTGTGCTGGGGAAGGGGAGAGGAGGGGAGGTTTGGCAGCTGATTTGTTACTTTTGGCAAGAACTAGAGAGAGAGAGAGAGAGAGAGAAGATGAATTACTGCTTTCAGACTGTGACTCACTCTCAGGAAATCTAACACCATAAAAGAGGTTAAGAACTATTTTCTGAAGATTGTACGAGAGACACTTATTATTCTGAAGACCTTATGCTGGCGAGTGATGACGGAGTCATGACAAAGTGGCAACGATGGAGTGTTTGGTGTGAGGGGACAGTTGTCGTGAGAAGGGGTATGTTTGATGTGGTTCTGGGGTGCCTAATAATAGACTCTATGTTGGTGGGGACAAGTTGTATAGCCTACACCATTTAAAATGAGGGTGAGCTATGGGAACTTTACCGCCTGGTAGTGACAACTGTAGTAAACTATGCTAGATACCACCAGACAGCTTTTTACAGTTAAGATTTGAGATATTAGATTCTGAAAGTGATACTATACTGTCTTCACTCTAACTAACCTAAATTTGCCAGCTCCCCAGCCAAAATACTGACTGTAACAAGGAATCAGCACTAGAATATCATCCTAGTCACAACGAAGTGCTACAGAAAGGATGCAGAGCTGTAGCATTGTCATTTTCTGCTACTGGGCTACGGGAAATATCTGCAAAAGAACGAATATCTGGGCCAGCTTAAGAATAGAGAAACTTTAACCCTGTAATAGATAAGACAACCTTAGTATTATATTCCAGCGACCGCCAGGCAAATTTATTCAACTGAAACTGAGTCATAAGAGCCTGAGTGTCAAGCATATCAACGGTGAAAGGGAAGGACACAATGGTTCTCGTAGCATTCCGTCTGCTCCCATAACACATG
Source organism: Coenobita brevimanus (assembly GCF_032717465.1). Lineage (NCBI taxonomy): Eukaryota > Metazoa > Arthropoda > Malacostraca > Decapoda > Coenobitidae > Coenobita > Coenobita brevimanus. The sequence continues at coordinate 4,223,643 of NC_137042.1, forward strand.
TCACACAGATTTTGGACGTTCTGACTCAGTGACTGAGCCGCATTTGCTTGTACAACTTTACAAACAGTATTGGTGTTTCCACAATGACCGAGCCAGTTTAGTTCAAGAGAGTATCAGTTAATTCTTGCATTAGACAGCAGGAGGAATAAAAAGTGAGGGTGCGTCACCAGATGGAGCCGTGGCCCCCCTGTAGTGGAGGAGGACTTAAGGTAGAGACAGTTCAGAAGACCAGTGAGCATTGATATAGCAACGATATAGCAAGTCTGAACCACCTCATGTACTGTAGGATAATACCCCTCTATGCACACCACAGATAATGGATGGAGCATCAGTGTATGCAGGCCACTGTATGTTGTGGTTAGAGAAGTGCTATACTGTCTGAAAAGACGAGGTCAAACCCAGGCTAAGCAGGGAATGATTCGAAGCACTGAATACCGTTAAATCAGATTTTATTTTCCTCGCTCCCATTAATAGCATTACACCAGCCCGAAATAAGACGTTCCACGCATACACTGAACATGGTGTGTGGGTATTAGTGCTGGAGTGGTGATGTATGGAGTGTAGTAATTAATTAAAAAGACTGCTGTGCCTCAAGGAATGAACCCTCTGATTGAAGCCTAGAGTCTCTCTCTCTCTCTCTCTCTCTCTCTCTCCCCCCCCCACACACACACACACAAGAAGTCTATGGTGCGCTCCAATGTAATAATTTTCAGTGTTTAATATCTCTCGTTCTGTCAGTCTATCCATCCATCTATCCATCCATCCATCACTGTCTATTTACTATCTACTTGTATGTATGCATGTATCTGTTTGGTAAGTATACTCTATATGCATGTATGTGTATGTATGTATATATGTATGTATGTATGTATGCATGTATGTATGTATGTATGTATATCTGTCTATCTATATCTCTGACATGAATATTCCTATCTAGCCATCTATCGAACATGAATACTGCTGGTAACAGGAGCTTCTGACTGACAACACATCCTTGTCCAAATTAATTGCTTCCAGTATATATATGACGAGGGATTGAGCTCCATATTATCCTGTCAAAAATGATGAATGGACTGAGGGGAAAAAACAATGATCTGGGTGTTTTTTATTTATATCGTGACTAACTCTAGGGGGCTAAAATGAATATGAGTGTAAAAGATGAATGAAAATGTATATTAGAGTCCATGAATACATAAGAGAGAGTGGGTGACTGAGTGATGCATAGAAGGAATTGTGTTATTTGAGAAACACTGTGTGGTAGTGAGTCATAGGAGCCTGAGAGTGTTAGTTTTGGCAACTCTAACGCATGGAAGGACACATGTCAAGAGTGAGAACAGTGGAAATGAGTTATCTGACAGGAGCATCTGAAGTTACATAGAGAGACAGACTGACAAATGAGGAAGTGAAGGAAAGTTGTGGTGTGGATGTGGGTGTGACAGAAAGCGTTAGGAGAAATACACTGAGGTGGTTTGACCATGTGTAGGGGATGGAGAGTGAGAGACAAACGAGGAGAGTGTATGTGAGTGAGGTGGAGGGGGGGAGCGGGAAGGGGAAACCGAGGATGAGATGGAGGGATGGAGTGGAGAGGTTCATGAGAAAAGAGGGGGGTGTGAGCTGTGGGGAGGGAAGCGAAATGGCAGAGGACAGGGCAACTTGGAGGAGCTTTGTTTGTGGCCATCCCTTTGGGAATTAAGGCTTTTTGTCTATAGACAGATAGACAGACAGAGTCTGCAAGTGTTCTGGTTAATGCAATGTCAAATTTATTGCCGTGACAAATATATTATACTGGTGTCGTAACATTATATCCAAGTGATTTTTTTTTCCGGCTTGGTTAAGAGCTCCACAGTTAATGGGGTTATCAAGGACACACACACACACACACACACACACACACACACACACACACACGGTACCACAGATATGTGTGTTCGTTTTTCTTTATGTGTCCTTCTCTAGGCACAGGCTCCACAGCCTGCTCCCAAGGCCCAGCAGTCCTATGTAACATACACCTCTACATGTCACCTCTCCGGAGGGAGGCGGTGGCTCAATCGGTAGAGAGGTGGCCTGCAGTCCTACCGGTCCCAGGTTCAAATCCCGGCTGGGGCAGGGAACAGTTTAAGGATTTGAATTTCATTAAATCAGACTTTACAGAAGACCCGCCGACATGTCGTAAAAATATCCCCGCTAATACCCATACACCAGTCCTGTATGAGACAGCCCTAGCATGTATTCAATATAGACGGTGGGTGTTAGCGCCGAAGTGGTGACATGCAGAGGTGTATCGTACGTAGGAGGACTACTGGTCCTTGGTAGCAGGCTGTGAAGCCTATGCCCAGGGTCGTACACATTAAAACACACACACACACACACACACACACACACACCGTCCATACTGAATACATGCTAGGGCTGTCTCATACAGGAATGGTGGACTGCCATTAACCGGGATATTTTTTACATGTCGTTGGGTCTCCTGATAGATCAATAAAGTCTATTTTTATGTAATTGAAAACCTTAAACTGTTCCATGCCCCAGCCGGGACACGAACCTGGGTCCATTAGAACTGCAGGCCACCTCTGTACCGATTCATAAACCACCTCCAGGAAGGAAATTTTCTCCAAAGCTGAGGAACATCGTCTGGAGGCAGCAATAATACTACAACACAAGCGTCCTGGGGCTAATGGATGAAACTGAATTGTGTTACACTTTTACCAGACATTCCTTTTAACAGATTCCATGAGATTAATCCAATATGACATGTTCCACAGCGGTGTATAATGGTATTTCCTGGGAGGCTGTGTGTGTGTGTGTGTGTGTGTGTGTGTGTGTGTGTGTGTCTCTCTCTCTCTCTCTGTCTTTGACCTGTGAGAGTTTTGCTTTGCCCTGTGACCCGACCACACCTCTCTTCCCGAGGTCTAATCTGCCCACCTGTGAGGCCCGACTCAACGGATATCCACTACTGAAAGGGAAGTCCATAATATATTTTCTTAAATATCTCCTTTAACTCTAACCCCAATTCTCCTAATTATTACTTGCAAATTGTGTCCCCTCCCCTGACTTAGTAAATAACATCAACATACCCCCAGTACGAGTTCCTTGTCCCTCATGTGGAAACAAATTCTTCAATGATTGGTTTCCGAAATTCGGAAGGCCCGATGCAAGATGTTTTATGCGCTTGACCAATGAAAATATTCAGTATCTAGAAAGTACTATCAAAAGTCATCAGTATGCAACTGAGGATCTGAAACAGGAAAATGCAGACCTCAAGGCAGAACTCAGAAAAGCGAAGGAAAGCCCCCTGAATACGACTCAATATCTAGAAAGCACCATTAAAAGTCATCAATATGCACTTGAGGATCTGAAACAGCAAAATGCAAACCTCAAGGCAAAGCTAAAAAAAGTGAAGGAAAGCCCCCTAAATATGACTCCAGCCGACCAGGCATTTCAAGTAGTATGTAATAAACGAAAATGTAAACAAACGCCTAAGAAAACACCCGAAATTCCTACATCCAACAGGTATTCCGTTCTTTGTGATGAAGGGGAAAATAGCAGAGTAAAACAGGTGGTCCATAAGAATGTTAAACATAGAAGCCAGGATATAAACAAAGCAAGTGGACGTTTCCTGGACACCAAATTCAGCACTAGGGAGAGCACCACACTGGTGGTTGGTGACTCCATATTAAGAGGTCAGGGCGCTGCCTTTGCATCAAATAATAAAGGCAAGAAAAGATCAGTGAAGGTTGTACCTGGCAGCAAGATTGACATGATCACCAAAGACATTGCAAGTACACCAGTCAGTCGAGATGCATGTCTTGTGGTAAATGTAGGAACAAATGATGCACACGACGGAGGTAGAGTTTCCACCAAAAATATCTTGCAGAAATATGAAGCCCTTCTAAAAGTAATGAAAAATAAGTTAGATAAGTGCGTGGCGAATGGTTTATTGCCAAGGCTACTTTCCAATTCTTACTGCAGGAACAGAGTAGTAGAAATTAATGAAGCCCTTAAGGAAATGTGTACCAGAGAAAACATATATTTCAATGATGTCTGGAACAGATTTGTTGAAAAGCCAAGCCTCTTTAGACAAGATGGTGTACACTTAAATGCGAAAGGAATTGCAGAGATGGGCAAATTGATAAATATGGCCGTTTTTAAAATCCACGAGAATGCAGGTGTGGCGGAAACACCTACGCCCCCTGGGGACCTCACGGACGCTCCCACTTCACCCACCTCGCCCATCATCCCAGCCCCGCCCCTCACCCTCACCTCACCCCCCCCCTAATCTCACAGTCGCGCAGTCACCCTCCCCCTCCTCTCCCTCCCTATCCACCCCTCCACTGACCCAGGGAAACTAAATCATAATTCCCGGGGAGATGGTGTATCCGGATTAGCCCTACAGTCAAAGCCAACCGCAGAGCAAATTAAAGTATTATCATTCAATGCTCGCAGTCTTAGAAACAAGATGAACGAACTCAAAATCCTTCTAAGTGTCGAAGTTTTTCATAGCATTAGTAAGGCCACATTTTGACTACGCAGTACAATTTTGGTGTCCTTACTATAGAATGGATATTAATTCGTTAGAAAATGCACAGAGAAGAATGACTAAAATGATACATGACGTCCGGAACCTGTCATATGAAGACAGACTGAAAAGACTAAGTCTGCATTCGCTAGAGAGGCGTAGAGTAAGGGGAGACTTAATTGAGGTGTTTAAGTGGATGAATGGTATAAATAAGTGAGATATTAGCAAGGTACTTAAAGTGAGCATACAGGATAGAACTAGAAATAATGGTTTCAAACTAGAAAAATTCCGTTTCAGTAAGGAAATCGGTAGAAATTGGTTTGGTAATAGAGTAGTAGACGAATGGAATAAGCTACCTAGTAAAGTAGTTGCTGCCTCTTCCATTGAGAGTTTCAAGCATAGGCTAGATAAGCATATGACAAATAAGGGGTGGATATAGGATATTGGATATAGAATAAAGAAAATCTTATAACCAATACTAATTCAAAAAAAAATTCTTTTCAGGTTACACTATGATAGTCTCTATTCTCCTTTCACACTTTCCTGTAAAATGTCCACGCCAGTTTTTCTATACGGCGTGGCTGGAGGGTTTGGAGGGCGGGGGAGAGCCTTCTTCTTTGCTATCCTTATCTCATTCTAGCAGTTTAGTTACTCTTCTAGGAGCTGCCTAGCATGGGCCAACCGGCCTACTGCAGTTATCCTCTCTTCTTATGTTCTTATATAATTGCCGTAACAGAAACGCATCTTGATATAGGTAATAGAGATTTATTAGCTGAATACCAGTTAGACTCGTATAAATTTCACTATAAATGCAGAGAAAATGGACGCCTATGATCCTTTCGCAGCAAGAAGTCCGTTCAGGGTGTGGCAGAAGTTGGGATTTCCCCTTCCCACCTGTTTCACTCTCCCTCCCTCCCTCTCTCTCTCTCTCTCTCTCTCTCTCTCTCTCTCTCTCTCTCTCTCTCTCTCTCTCTATATATATATATATATATATATATATATATATATATATATTGTATATATATATATTATATATATCTATTATTTATTTTCAACTTTTTTTCCACACCACCTATGAGGTAAAAGTCTAGGGCGTTTTATTTTTAAGAGGTTTCCCCTGTAGGCCTAATCCTCTCTCTGACCCTGGGTCCCTCGCCAACCTCGGCGTGGCAACATGGGAAAAAAGCACTGCCACGTGTCATAGAATTCATTCAAATCGTTGTTATAATTCTAAAAAGTGATACTCAATGTACTATATAGCTTCCTTTATTATAAACAGAATATAAAAAACAATTTCAAATAGCACATAGATGGGAAATAAGAGAGAGCGAGACATGTACTACGGTTGATTTGGCAGCATCGCTAGAGGTGATTCACCAGGTGGGCCCCACCCTGAATGGACTTTTTGCGGTGAAAGGACCATAGGAGGTGGTGTTGGGATATATGTTAAAAATCACTTAAACCCAACAGAGGTAACCTTAAATGGACAGAACACTGAACTGGTCTGTGTCAAATTACGTTTAAAATATATGAATATAAATATTGCTACAGTCTACCGTCATCCTACTCATACTCCAGAGGAAGACACAGAACTATATAGTACCTTGCAGGAAGTTCTCGATGGGGACGAAACGTTGATTACCGGCGACTTCAACCTGCCATCAGTAAATTGGAATACAGTTACCGGTAGCAGTAATAATGACAAAAGAATGACAGATTTCATTAAGAACAACTTTTTATTTCAATGTGTCATGGAACCGACAAGACAGGGCAATATCTTAGATCTTGTTATCACTACAAATAAGATATGGTCTCAAGCCTCACTGTGGGTGAACATCTAGCATCTAGCGATCATAATCTCATAAGCTTTTCCATGAATCTCTCACATAATGAGTGCACAAGTAAAACTAAAATGCCGGACTATAAAAACGCAGATTTTAACGGCCTAAATGACGCTCTGAGTACACTAGCTGAGCACATAGAAAGAATTAATGATGTAAACGAAATGTGGGCAGAATTTAAGCACGTTTTCATGACCGCTCAAAACAAGTACGTGCCAATGAAATCTAGACAAAACAAGGGTAGAAACAAACCAGCGTGGTCTAATGCCGATATTAGCAGAGCAGTTAAAGAAAGAAACCGTCTCCACACCTTGCTTAAAAGTCACACCAGTGAATTACTCACAGGGCAATATACCAGTAGTAGAAGAAAAGTTAAAAAACTCATTAGAACATCTAAACGACAAAATGAAATTGATATAGCAAAAACAAGTTCTACGGATCCTAAGCTTTTTTATGGATATATTAACGGCAATAAGAGACTCAAGGCGGGCGTTGGTCCACTTATCAGTGACGAGGGTGCTCTTATCACGGACGATTAGGAAATTGCCTCTATTTTAAATAAGTTTTTCAGTTCAGTTTTCACAGTAGACGCCAATGACACCATCGAAGAGCATCAAATGTCAATCCAAAACGCACTAAGTGATATGCATATTAGCAGTAATGAAGTGAGAGATAAACTTAATCAAATAAAAAGTAATAAGACTCCCGGCCCAGACAATTTCTACCCTAAAATACTAAAAAATGTGATGGATGTAATATGCAGCCCTCTAACGTCTATCTTTAACAAGTCCCTACAACAAGGAAAGGTTCCAGCAGACTGGAGACTGGCTAACGTGACCCCTATATATAAAAAGGGCAGTAGATATCAACCAGGTAATTATAGACCAATTAGCCTAACCTCTGTCTTGGGAAAGATCCTCGAATCATTAATTAGAGACAGGATAGTTGAGTTCCTAGAAACTAATAATGTAATTAGGAACAGCCAGCATGGCTTTAGAACGCGGAGATCATGCGTGACAAATTAAATTGAGTTTTACTATTCACTTTTTTAAATGAATGATTGTACCAGGTCACTTGATATAATCTACTTAAACTTCCAGAAGGCCTTTGACAAAGTGCCGCATGATAAACTAATGACAAAAGTAAGATCACTTGGAATTGACGGAAATATTCATAGGTGGATACGTTGCTGGTTAAGTGAGAGAAAGCAACGCATCGTTAAAAATGGAGTAGAGTCAGACTGGGCTCCAGTGACCAGTGGTGTTCCTCAGGGATCAGTGTTGGGACCAGTCCTATTTATTATGTATATTAACGATATCGATGTTGGCCTAAACAACTTCATTTCTAAATTTGCAGACGACACAAAAATCGGCAACACTATATTAACTGAAGAAGACAGAATTAGCCTTCAAAATGACCTCAATAAAATTATCAACTGGTCAGAAAAATGGCAAATGCCCTTCAATGTAAGCAAATGTCAGGTACTGCAATGTGGGAAGAAAAACAAAAGGTATGATTACGAAATGAAGGGCCAAATCATTAGCAAGTCCTCACTAGTTAAAGATCTAGGCGTACTAATTTCAGACGATCTGAAATGTTCGAATCAATGTATCTCTGCCGCCAATAAAGCCAACAGGGCCCTAGGCTTCATGAAAAGACATTTTACATATAAAAGCAAAGATGTTGTAATTCCCCTATACAAAAGCATAGTCAGGCCACACTTAGAGTTTGCAGTGCAATTTTGGGCGCCTCACCTAATGAAAGATATAGAAATACTGGAAGCGGTCCAGCGTAGGGCTACCAAGTTAATCCCGTCCCTGAGGAATAAACCATACCTCGAGAGACTCAGGGAATTAAACCTATTCTCTCTTAGAAAACGGAGACTCAGGGGACAACTGATTGAATGTTTTAAGATTCTAAAAGGCTTTAATAATACTGATTCAAGCAAGCTATTCACAGTAACTGCCGAGACTGTAACTCGAGGAAATGGTATGATGTTGCAAGCAAGGAGGGCTAATCTTGATACAGCCAAAAACTTCCTCACTTACTCTGTTGTAAGCGAATGGAATAAACTCCCTGGGAATGTGATTGAGAATGGTACCATAAATATATTTAAAGAGACTGGACATGTATCTCGACGCAATTGTTATCGTTTAGTTAGGATGGAGCAATTATTGCATATTCGGGTCTGCATTCATGTGTCTATTAGACACAGACAATATTTTAGGATATATATAATAGATAAACATTCTATTCAACTTTTGGAAAAAAAAAAAAAATTGCATGCATAGAGTAAGTATGTGGCTGTATGCCCAAATTTTCCTTTTCCATATTATTCTACTTTCTGCCGATCCTATAAAATTCCTTCAGGTTTTTCATTCCTGCAGGGTATTACTTCCTCTCTTGCTTCCTGTACGGTAAATGCCGGAGGGTCTGGGGGGTGGGGGAGAGAGCCTTCTGCTGTGCTATTCTTTTCGCTTGCTCCTATGCACTATATTAGGATTAAGGCCGGACCACCTCGTAGGGACCGTAAGGTCTGTGTGGTCTGTGTATCTATGTAACTCTATGTAACTCTCCCTCTCTCTCTCTCTCTCTCTCTCTCTCTCTCTCGATATGACATGTTTCAGTGCAAGGTATAGTGACATTTCCTGGAAGGCTATAAATCTCTCTCTCTCTCTCTCTCTCTCTCTCTCTCTCTCTGTTGGATAGTGAGTGGGTGAGAGTCAGGGAAAGCTTTGCGGGATTAGGAGTGAGAGTGAGTGAATGAGTGTGAGAGTGAGTTAGAGTTACTATGAGTGAGTGAGAATGAGTGAAGGAATAAGACAGTGAGAGAGAATAAAGATAATGATACCGGTAGTGGGAAAGCTTGGTAGAGACAGTTTAAATGTCTGAAAGAGTGAGAGAATGGGAGAGAAGAGAGAGTAAGTGTGTGTGCTTGAGAAACTGAAGGAGAGGGTAAATGCAAATGATTGAGTGTGTGTGTGTGTGTGTGTGTGTGTGTGTGTGTGTGTGTGTGTGTGTGTGTGTGTGTGTGTGTGTGTGTGTGTGTGTGTGTGTGTGTGTGTGTGTCTCAAAGAGAGAGAGAGAGAGAGAGAGAGAGTACATAGGAGGTACAGATAGCATGGGACCTGTTGGCCCATGACGAGGTTATCTATTGAAAATAATATATATACTAATTCTATCAAGATCTAACCAACGTGAGAAAGTATAGAGAAGAGAGAGAGAGAGAGAGAGAGAGAGAGAGAGAGAGAGAGAGAGAGAGAGAGAGAGGAGGGGGTGAGGATTACATAATACCTTCATAGAAAATCAATAATCGTAAAACTTTAGATGCCGATAATTACAAAAGTTAACCAAAGTATTGTGGTGGTAGCTGCCTTAATTCCCTCAGGCCAAGGACAGCTTTATTTCCACCAACGAAACAGGGAGGAGGTAATGTATTCAGCAGTGTCTGTCTGTCTCTTTGGCCCGTATGCTCATCGGTTAAAGAAGCTCCCTGACGCCTTTTCCTAAGCGATTTTACTTTGTTTGTTAGACCTTACTGTCCTTTCCGGTTTTACATAAATCCATCCAATGTAGCCATACTCTGCACAAGTACCGTATATAAGGATATTAACCACCAGTATCCAAAAGTAAATTGCCCAGGAAGAGGTGTTAAGGGTCTTTCTCGATTAAAAATTTTTTTAGCCTTTGCGTACAGGATCCCTCAAAAAGTTGTGTTCGGATGATAATGAATTCTGGTGGACAGGTGGGCAGTGGCTCAAAAAAGAGTTGTTTAGATTTTGAAGTAGATCTGAATCTGGATGCAGGAAAAAATAATACATTTCTTTTCCGTCTTTGGAGGTATGCGCTTCCTGAGATTGTGTAACGAGGCAGACTATGATCTTGGAGTGTACTGATTAACTGTTTGATACCGTAAAATTATTTGTCTGGTAGCAAAGAGGCATTACAGTTACAGGCTACATCTCAAAATCTATTGTCGTTGACGGAGGTATGCGCTCTCTGAATACGTTCTATATCTATTTTACTTTAACTTAGCTTAAAAATTCCATCTCTACCTCCCCAATGCCGAGTTGTAAAAACAGATTAACATTTGAATATGATGTTAGAAAGAGTTGATATGCAAGGATGGAGACTCGAAGCTTTGTCTTTTCTGCCGCTGAAATACAAAAAAATATGCTGCAAAAAGACGAACACCTGGATCAAGTTAATGTGCTGTAGAAGAACTATAGATTATACAGTAATTTCCATGCCGTGTGTGAAAGAAATAGTTTGGCTTAGGATTAATTATTTGAAAGGAAAGACCAACTGTGACCTTTATCAGTTCTTAGTATGCGAGACCTCAATATGGTGAATATAGTAAGAAAAGTATAAAATAATACGTAACTGGAGTGGTGTGGTAATCGAATTGCCTACCAATATCTGAAAAAGTGCAACCTTGACCTGTGTAATCGACGTCTGGGTTAATTAGCTCAAAAGCTCGTCTGATCATTGTAGTGTGAGCATAAAACGGTCCTCCACACGAAATTTAATTATTTTGTGATTAAAAAAGTCATGGCAGTTTCTGATGACAAAGTCCAACAAAAAAATTATTGAGGTTGTTAGTTATCATTTACCTGGTTGGTAGACTTAAAAACAAATTAACGCGTATTGATCTGATTGGCTAAGGGACTCAGCAGGATGCGGGATTACATTCAGTGGTTGGCTAGCGATTTTTTATTATTAGGAGCAGTCAGGGATATGCGACTCTACACTCCTGTCTTATATCGTTCCTGTCTAACCTACCTCTCGGCCCCTTATGTCCCTGAAGATGAGGTTAAAGTGAGAGACTAACTAGGAGAGTGTATGTGAGTGAGGCGGAGGGGGGAGAGGGAGGGGGTGGCCGACGATGAGATGGAGGGATGGAGTAGAGAGGTATATCAGAGAGGAGTGTGTAAGTCGGGGGAGGGCAGCGAAAGAGCAGGGAACAGAGCGACATGGAGGTGATTTGTTTGTGGCCATCCTGTACGGGATTAAGGCGTCTGGCTATAGAGTGAGATAGTAACAGATAGACAGAAAATTACTGCGGGAGTCGTCAGAATTGGTAGGTACCGGAGAAGGGAGGGAGAAAGACCACTGAAATTACTGAGTGACAGTTTCTCTGCACTTAACTGCCTGTTCATTTCCGTTTCATCTTGCTTCCCTGTGTACGAGTCAGCTGATATGGCAAGGCGTGAGAGGCATTTCTTGTGGGTATGAGGACCCCTAGGCCGCAGGGAACGGACTGTGGAGCCTATACCTAGAGTCAATTGTATATAAAATGTAGGAAAATTGATACTAGCTGAGAAAAATGAACGAAAGACCCACAGGTAAGAGCCGAAACAAGAAGAGAGAGAGAGAGAGAGAGAGAGAGAGAGAGAGAGAGAGAGAGAGAGAGAGAGAGAGAGAGAGAGAGAGAGAGAGAGAGAGAGAGAGAGAGTAAAAGTACCATCAGCGCTCAAAATGCGCCAGATATCTCGTGAACAGGGATGGATTCCGCATATTATTCCCTTCTAGAATATTACACCCATAATGTTTATCTATTTCATGACCTACATGTAGTCGATAGGTAGGAATGTATCTCATCTAAATAAAAATAAAATGCTCCATAACAGATACAAGAACCTTAGCCCGCCAGCTACGTATCAATCACGTCTGTCAGAATTCCATCACACTTCACCAAGCTTCAGAAAACCATTGGAAAATTCATCTGCCCTGTCTGTCAAAGCTTACACACTTGTTGGTAGTGACAGACACAGGAATGTACCGGGAAGGATATTTTGAGAGAGAGAGAGAGAGAGAGAGAGAGAGAGAGAGAGAGAAATGCAAGTAATCACGCAAATGCGTACGAGTGTTACTGCTGTTGATCAATCCTCCTTTTGCCTGGCCGCGCAGCCTTATCGACCACAGGAAAGCAACCCCCCCCTCCTTACAGGGACAGCCGGAAAGTGCACCAATGGTCCCCTGCGGCTGACAGCGCCTCGCCACAGCAAGGCGTGGGGAAGTGTGGAGGTTTGGTTCCTGGATGGACTTCGCAATTGCGTCTCTCCATCCACTTAACAGGGGCATCATAGTAATCTCCACTTCACCCCGTAATTTGGTTATATGGTTACCACCCAGCGTTGTAAATAGTTTCCTGAGTTACGGAAAACACATTAGGTGAGTCAGAGTTGAGCCACCTGAAGTGGAAAGAGGCGTAGTAAACAGTGACAGGAAGGATGGTAGAAGATGGAAGATAGGAAGATGGTCACACAGATAGAATAATAAAGGCGAGGAACGAAGTAGGCAGCACTACATCATGTGTATGGGTGATGGTCACGCCACCACCTACCACCAGTTCATGCGATTCATAGATATGTTGGTATCCACAGAGAAAGAGAACACGAAATATCCCAACGCTTTGGTGTATTCACATGTTCAGGGGAGAACAAAGACCCCTGAAGATGTGAATATACGGAAGCACTAGGGACGTTTCCTTTTTCCGTGTCGACATTTACATATGTATATAAATAAATAAATAAATAAACACGTATTTAGATAGGTAAATAGGTAGACATAGATAGATAGATAGACTGAATGATAGCTACGTAGATAAAGGCGGATAGATAGATCATGCAGTCATTTCGTCCCATCACGAGCGTTAAGACTCGGGACTTGGTGAATGAGCCCCGCCATTTAAGGTAAGGGTGACCAGCCTCACTAGCCTCTGAATGACATATGAGAATAAACTCTCGGATGCAGCTGCTTTCTGATACAAGCATTTATGGGTCTGAGCCACCTGGAGCAACGTACTGTAGCCCACTTTAACATCATGTGTCCTTTGGTTATATGATTACCATCCAACATGGTTTCCTGGGTGACAGGAGACCATATACCTTATCACTTAGTGCAGAGTCACCCTAAGGAGAGAGAGAGAGAGAGAGAGAGAGAGAGAGAGAGAGAGACAGACAGACAGACAGACAGACAGAGACAGACAGACAGACAGACAGACATAGACTGTGTCCTTTAACTGACAGGTTACACAAGTGCAAACCCGAGAAATGTTTTACAGTTGGCCAGAAACTGTGGTGGGAGTGAGAGTTCCGGGTACCCTCAAAGGTGAAACGTCAGTGGGCGAGACATGCATGAACACCTTTACTTCTATGGCGGAAAGAGTGAGGTGAAGGTAGACTGACTGACGGACCTGTGAGTGCGGGAGTTATAGAGGCAACTGTTAAAGCTGGCTCTTGTAGGGCTGGCAGTATCAGGATAAGTAATATTAGAGCTCCCCGCATCAACTTACTGTCGTCCATTATAGTATCGCTACCGGGATTACTAGGTACGGATGGCGCTGATTGAAAACTGTGTCCCATACAGTGCATAAGTAAAGGGGGCACGCCCTCCAAAGCACTCACGAAGCCCAGTTTTAAGCATGTGAACTAATGGACTCCCAAAGCCCAACCACCTTCGTAGTAGTCTCGAAAATCGGTCGCAGAAATATCAGTCTCTTTCCTTTCTGTCTTTCTTTTTTTTTCTCATCAGTCATTAGTTCAAAAACGAAAAGACGCCCACGAACGTATTAGACACCAGAACGTTTCATAATAGCCGGGGATTTTTTTTTTTTTTTTTCATTCTTAGAGCAGTATTCCAGCAACAGCACGCGTTACGGCCAAAAATCCATTCTGTAGCACCCAAACCTCTTTTCAGAATATGTGCCGATCCTTTCCGCTGGGGTGATACAGTTTAACGTCATTATAAAGCTAAACTAGTATGTACTCGGAATCAAGCATTAAAAAATCATTAACTTGCAAAAGACAACCTAAATGATAAGATGCAAGGATGGAAAAAGTGCAGAAACAAGAGATGAATAAGCACAGAAACAAGAGAGCATTTGGGATGGAGGGAGATGCAAGAGTTCTATCCCCATTACTACATTCCACCAGCCGGAAAAGTGTGGACGTTAGTACAGAGTTCTTGATGCGGACGTTAATGTAGAGTTCTTGATGCGGACGCAAAAGTATCAGGAGAGAGAGAGAGAGAGAGAGAGAGAGTTAAAAAATGATAGAAGGGCGAACGGTGACAACAAAAAAGCGTAAATCGCTTCCGGGAACGTCGTCTGAGAAAGAGAGGGAGAGAGAGACAGAGAGAGACAGAGAGAGAGAGAGAGAGAGAGAGAGAGAAGAAGAAGAAGAAGAAGAAGAAGAAGAAATTGAGCATGTAAGTGAGAGTATAATTTCATCGTCGATATTAATGTAACCAGAGGAGGTTAGACAAGCGATCCTACGTTTATGAATTTTTCTTTGTTTTTATGCTCCATAATTATTTCAAGATAAGGAGAGTTGTTTTCATTAACACTCGAAATAGTACAGCTTTATTTTTTTATTTTAAATTATTTTATTATTTTTGCCCACAAATATTTCAGGAAGTGGATAGACTAAGCACTCTGACAGTGAGAGACAAACTTTGCATTGCTTTTCCATCAGGATCAGACAGTTACCTTCATCTCAGAGAAACCCGCAAAAAGTAAATAAATAAATAATAAAAATAATAATAATAATAATAATACTGTATTGTACAAACCCGTGTCCTTTCGCTTATCCTGCCTCTTTCTCACTACTGGTTTCAGAGATCTTTGAATTATGTAGTGGACAAAGCTGTATTTTATCACCCACAGATGATTCACAATTTCCACCTCAGTCCACTATGTCACTCTCAAGCATCTATCAGACCAGCGGTGAAACAGAGACAGGAAAGGCCAACAAACCTTTGCTTTTAACTGTACTTTTGACACAGTGTTCGCCCATTCCCACACTACTGTCGGTACCAGTTTGCACTTTGGATTAGGGAGTGTGTAGCAAATGGCTTACAGAAAATTCATTGACTGAATTCTTTATAATGGGACAGCAAAATGACTGACACATTATGAACATCTCCTACCACACGATGAAATGAAATAGAGAAGCAAATATTAGCAACGTACATTAATTATTCTGAAACTACGTAACTCCAGTGAGTACTTCCGATAATACCTGTAGATTTATCAAAAGCTCAATAACACTAAAAACGCCCCGGCCACTTGATGTTTACCAATCAGTGGTCCGTCCAAACTAAGAGGTCCGGGATGAGCCTCAGTTGCTGACTGTATAGACCTCTAGCCAATTAAATCCTGGAGCCCATTGAATAGCTGGACTTATATACCAGCGTGATGACACCAGGTTCAGTGTGGGCGTTCAGACACAACCTGAGCTAAAACTGGAATATTGCTCAACACGCACGCACATACATTTCCGCCCACACCGGTTCCAGTTGCTGTGGGAAGACTTTACTGATTTTCTCAGGTGAAGTATCCATTCATACAAATAGTTTTTAAGAAAATAAAATGTCCGTCTAAGCGGACCTAGATATGACAAAAAAAGACAAAGAAAAAAGAAAAGAAAAGAAAATGTGATGATTGCGGTATTCAATGCCAGATTGAAGGAATAACTGTGAAAGAGAGAGAAAGTAGGAAAGTTTGAGGAGATGAATGGATGATATGTGAAATGAAGGAAACGAGTGGTGAGAGGGTATGGGAGTATGGTCGAGTATAACTGTATGCGGCATATAATACTGTAGTAGATCACGAATAATATCTATATTATACTAACGATAAGGCCTTGGATAGAGTGAAAGACAAGGGGAAATGAAATTACAGGAGACAATAGAAGAAAAACAGCTGAATTAAACCCCTAAAGATGCAGTAAAAAAGATAAGATATTAAACACCATTATGAACAAAGGTGAATACTTGACTTCTCGGTGGTAAATAAAGCTCCGTAACACCACTTCCTTACCGATTTATTTTTACGATACGGCTGGGTAATATGGTTCTGTACGTTATTTATGTTGAGTCTGGTAACATTAGAGTGATTAAAGTAACGCAGAAGAGCAGGGAATCACTTAGGAAGAGGTGTTATGTAGCTTCCTTAACCGACGAGAAGGCCCTGTATCTTCCTAAAATATATCTCAGAAAAAGTCCTGGATGAAAATAAATATGAAAATGCCATAAAAAGGAAAAAGAAGTTTTTGAAACGTTTCTCCTAACTGAGAATATTATTGACTGAACCTAGAATAATATAGGAAATAAAGAGAAAACTTGGAAGTAATTAAAGGAAATTTTAGAAAGCAGAAGAGAGTGAAGAAGAGAGAGAGACAGAAATACAGACAGTCAGATAAACAGTCAGGTAGAAATGTTCGAAAGATCATTCCTGGTAAAAGAAATGCATAAAGGCAGGAAGAAAAGCATAGAAAAATACTTAGTTCGTTAGAGAGACAGACAGACAGACAAACAGAAACTAACAGTGAGGGACACACACACACACACACACACACACACACACACACACACACACACACACAAAGGAGAAACATTGACAAGGAAAGACACTGGACAGGGAAAAATGCACTGAAGACATCGACTCTAAATGCCAGAAAGAATGAATGATTGTGAACGAGAGAGGAATTAGGGAAGTTACTGGGGAAGAATGAGTGGGTGTGGGTGGACTGAGGGAAAAAGGTAATGAATTGTGACAGGCAGCGGGGTTATTGGATGGCTTTATGTGTGTGTGTGAGAGAGAGAGAGAGAGAGAGAGAGAGAGAGAGAGAGAGAGAGAGAGAGAGAGAGAGAGAGAGAGAGAGAAACAGTGAACGAAAAAGGGACTTGAAAAATGGTTTAAGATAAAAATTTATGATTTGGTACATATTGCCCTGTGTGTGTGTGTGTGTGTGTGTGTGTGTGTGTGTGTGTGTGTGTGTGTGTGTGTGTGTGCGTGTGTGCGTGTGTGTGTGCGCGCGCGCGCGCCAGGACAATGACACAGGAAGTACGAGAATGAGAACACTTCATCACCGAAATCATTATTATTGTGCAATTGGAAAGGAAAAAAGATGCTGGTGACATGGAGAAAGTTGCTGATGGACATGGAGAGTTGGTGGAAATGAGAAAGTCGCTGATGGAAATAAAATAAAGTTGCTGATGTAAATGGAAGAAACTGCTGACGGTGAAAAAAAAAGTTGCTGATGGTAATGAAAAAAAGTTGCTGATGAAACTGAAGAAAGTCGCTGATGGAAATAAAAAAAAGTTGCTGATGTAAATGGAAGAAACTGCTGACGGTGAAAAAAAAAGTTGCTGATGGTAATGAAAAAAAGTTGCTGATGAAACTGAAGAAAGTTGCTGATGGAAATGAAAAAAGTTGCTGATGGAAATGGAAAAAGTTGCTGATGGTAATGAAAAAAAGTTGTTGGTGGCAAGGAGAGAGTTGCTGATGGACGTGGAAAAGTTGCTGGTGGAAATGAGAAAATTGCTGATGGGAATGAGAAAAGTTGCCGACAGACATGCACAGGTGCTGTGTGGATATACCTTGCAGGGGAATTAAAGAACTGTATTGCTTAGATGGAAATTCGTAAATAGGGTAGCATAATTACAAATGTCGTCCGACACCCCCTGATACACACGGATACATAAAGAATACAAAGAAATACGAGGCTGCAAAGAAGAGTATTTAGATAGTAATACTTAGTGGAATGCGAAGAGACGAATGACATGGCCCTTTTTTTTAAATTAAATTCTTGCTCTAATTCATCAGTGCGCTGTGCTGTACATCTAGCTCTATCCACGAATATGTGCTGGAGAGGGACGCCTTCACGTGGTGACACTGATATAGCCGGGAAGCTCCTCTGACTGCTTATGCAAACGTCCCTCAACTCCTTTATCTCCTAGAACAAGAGGATAAACTGCAGGAGAGAGACAACTTCAACCTGAATTCCACTGGGTTCACATTCAGATGAACCTGAGGTACAAGTTTTACTCTCCACTCATATATTGATGGCTTCACTCGGTTCACTCTTACACCCGCTTTTCACAGGCCCATAATCTCCCAGGGCAAGGTGGCTTGCTATTACTTTTTCTTTTGCAGTATATTATGGGATATGTCTGCTTATTAACCATTTCTGTTACTTATGCACAGTATGGCGATATTGGAACGATTTATAGATCACAGAATAGGACAGTAAGCTGTAATAAGAAATACAAATCGCTCAAGAAAAGTGCTAGGGAGTGTCCTTACCCGACGAGGATACGAGCCACAGTCTTCCACACGACCTTATCTTTACCTTCATGAATACAAAGCTTAATCTTTCAGTACATCTGGTGTCGTTGTTTCTGTTTGTCTTCATCTTAGAAATATCACATAACCTGCAAAATCAGCTTCGCAATGGTTAGGTGTGCTAAACCGACTCTATCTTTTCGTTTTAGGTTATCAAGTTGCCGAATCTGTACACTAGCTGCACAAAAATATCCAGAATCATTAATTGAACTCCTGATGACCCAAGAAGATTAATAAATTTCTCATCTGAATATTTATATGACCGATGATAATTCTTTTACACTAACTTAGCCAAGGTTTTCGTCCTTTAGCAGCTTATTTCACGTATCTCAGTGGCATAAGACATTCGTACTGCTCTACACCCTTCCCACAACTCTTCTTCGTGACTAACATAATAATCTAGTGTCAGTTTGTTATTACAACTCAACATTCAACATAAAGAGATGGCAGTTTTGGGCCAAGTTAGACTGAAACGAGTACAGGAAACGACACAAGCAAGCGATACAAGACATCCTCATCATAGCAGGTTTATAAATGTGGGGTGGAAGCATCGGCCATTTTGCAGGAACCATCGTCGGTGCGTCAAATTGTCTCACGTGTAATGTGGACATATATATTTTGCAACAAGTGTACATGTGCTTTATTAGTACGTATGTGGAGTACAGGGACCGTCTTCTCGGTGGGTAAGGAACCTTCCTAGCACCTCTTCCTCTGGGATTTATTTCTGGATACGTCTGATTAATATCCTTCTGCACGATATTTATGCAGAGTATGGCGATATTAGAAGGATTTATATCACATGGAAAAGGGTATTAAAGTCTAATAAGGCAAATAAATCGGTTAGGATGAGGTGTTAGGCAACTTCCTCATCCAGGTCTTATGTGTACTGTGGCTCACCACATACTACTAAGCAAGGCTAAATTAAAGCTTTTTTTTCTTATTTCTTGTTTTCATGTCACTACACCCCCGGTACTCTAACTTGGCCGAAGATTGCCTTCCCTCAACCTTGATCACTGAATTGTAACGAGAAATTAGCATTAGAACATGAAGCTAGTCACGAAGAAGCGCTGTGGAAAGGCTGTCGTGAAGCTGTAGTAGTCTTTTTCTGTCACTGATCTACGTGGAATAAGCTGCAAAAGGACGGAAATCTGGGCCAAGTTAAGATAAAAGGAGTATAGTCAGTGTCAGTCTCTTCTCTGCCATGTTGCTACCCACTCTTTCATCACTACTGTTCTGACCACTGCTACCCGGGGCCTGTATTCCCGTCAGTAAGAAAGCTCCTTTACACCTCTTCCTAAGCGATTTATTTAACTTATTATGCCTTACTGCCCTCATTTGTGTCATATAAATCCTTCCCATGTTTTATATCAATATTCTCTATAGATAACGTACAAATGTATATTAATCAGCCATACGCAGAAATAAATCGCTTAAGAAGTAGTAGGGAGCCTCCTTAAGCGACCAGAGCATGGGTCTTGATCTCTCTCCTCGCATCTCTTCTTCACTATGGTGGGTATGCAGCACCCGTCTAGCCACACAGTCTCACCTCATGTCTATCAAATTCCTTAATGAGAGAATTAGCTGGTGTTCTTAGCCTTTCATATACACAGCTAGCCAGAATTGGAACTGTGTTAGTTTCTCTCTCTCTCTCTCTCTCTCTCTCCTTGATCGCAGTGCCCTAGCATCTCCAAAGGAACGGTTACTGATTATGGATTTCTTACTGTTTGTCTCTCTACGGAAGGAACAATATTGACATTCTCTTTGCCTTTGGTTCTTTTCTACAAATAAATGCAGATAGACATTAGTTTGAAGAGGATGTCCTGAGAGGGAATATATCTGATGTGTGTGGAGGAAATATGGGCCTGGATATATGACAGAAACTTGAATGTGATGTGGACGTCATAACTGAAGTCTGTGGAAGTTTTATGGAAGTGGTGAGCTGTGAAAGGAAGGATTGCTTTACGGGGATAACAAGCCCTTGACTCCAGTACACACCTGGGTGGGACGAGAAAGTGAGGCAGGCAGCGGATGTATTAGGGAAAGCATGCAAGGAGTGTCTGGGGAACAAGGACATTGAAGTAGTGGTGAGGAACAGACGAGGATGCTGGCACTGGTACAAATATATATATATATATATATATATATATATATATATATATATATATATATATATATATATATATATATATATATATATATATATATATATATATATATATATATATATATATATTGCCAGAAGCCCTTTTCCCGTAACGGGAGGCCACAAACAAATTGCCTCCATGTCGCCCTGTCCCCAGCCAATTCATTGCCATGTTCCTAGCTTTATTTATTTGTGTGTGTGTGTGTGTGTGTGTGTGTGTGTGTGTGTGTGTGTGTGTGTGTGTGTGTGTGTGTGTGTGTGTGTGTGTGTGTGTGTCTGTAGAAAAGAGGGAATCAAAGGCCAAAAGCCCGCAAAGTTGTTCCCTCTCAGAGAGAGAGAGAGAGAGAAAAAGAGAGAGATCTGATTATTTCGAGTTCTCTGAGCACACTGCGTGTAAAAGGATGGAAATCATAGGTTGAGGGAAATACAGACTGAGGAAGACAGTCCCAGTGCTGACCTGTTGCATACATAATTGACTAAGAAATCGGTAAACTGTTGCATAAGAGAGCTGGGCAGAAAAGATATGAAAATGTGCTGCCAGACGGTGCTACACTCCCGCCGTAATGGAGGAGGGATGCAAGCAAGCAGTTCAGAGGAGCAGTGACCACTGAGATAGAAAGGTTAAAGAAAGTTGTCACTGAAAGGAGGTGTGTTGATGAGACGAAAATCCTTACTCCACCCTGTTGAGAAGAACCGTGTGTGGGGAGCCCTCCCCCCCTCGGCATGACAGTTGTACTCCACGCAGAGTTGAAGAAAATCCTTGTACAAAGTCAACAGCTGCCAGGGAGTAAATAATGATGCGGAGTCGGCTTAGCACACCTAATCCCTTGGAAGCACATTTTGTAAGAGAAGTAATGATGGAACGATTAGCAAGAGAGAGCTTAGAGAGTTGAGGTGTAAAAGGGAGGTGTGGTCAAGTGGTAGAGAAGTGTCCTGCTGATCACTAAAACGAAATTCATATCCTCAAACTATTCCTTACCCCAACCTGGTATGGATCTTGCATCCTTTTAAGCGGCAGTCGAACATTCAATTATTGCGGTTCAGTATTTAAAGGATGAATGAGGACAAGGAATGCGACGGGAAACACTGAAATCTGCAAATAGTCTGGCCACAGGGAGCGAATGGAAACTGAGAGAGAGAGAGAGAGAGAGAGAGAGAGAGAGAGAGAGAGAGAGAGAGAGAGAGAGAGAGAGAGACTGTGAAAGGAAAAGAGGTAAAATAAAACCCTGCATGTTTGAGAGGCTGGTATGAAGTGCAGGGATCGTTACTGAACTGGGACATACATGCCTCTATGTCCTTTTGTCTGGGTGTCCATCACAGTATGCGGTGAATTGCAATAGAAATAAAAAAGGTTTACAGATAGAATTCATTGCCATAGTTCTCTCTCTCTCTCTCTCTCTCTCTCTCTCTCTCTCTCTCTCCACACACACACGCGCTTGCTCATTCACTTGCCCATTCACTGACACACATCTACACTCAGGCTCACACACACACACACACACACACACACACACACACACACACACATTCTCTCTCTCTCTCTCTCTCTCTCTCTCTCTCACCAGGTCTTCTGTCCAGTGGTGTTGTCCCTGTCAATGATTCAGCTGGTGTTCGTGTCGCCTCCTGACCTGCTCTCATATTCAACCCAAAGTGACCACATGTGAAAACTGGCTTTATATTCCCATATTTTTCTTACTACCTCCAGACTGTATTACCTTCTGAGCCAGGGAAGCGAGCGAGAACACTATATTTTAGCTGGTATTTGGTGTGTGAAATTCCTGTTCCGAATGACTTGTAAAATTTTCATGGCTAACAGTGACGAAAATTATCCTTTATTTTCAGCTGTTAAACTAGTCTTGGCATGACACACGATTCTCAGATCCTCATGAAAAAGGCTAAAAAATTTTCACTGGGAAAGAACAGAGTCCCGATTTTTTCCCCTTCGGCTTTAAAACCACTGATGGTATGTCGCACATTTTTTAAACAGAAGAAAATTGCCTTACGATGGTATCAGTCACCCCCCCCACCCAAAAAAAAAAAAAGTCTAATATAACCCGCCAAAGTGAAAAGGGAAACAAAATCAACGTTGCTCTCCCTCACACATTTGATACACCTGTTTTTACATTCACCTTTCCTCTCCCTTATTGTCTCTCATTATCTGTTTCTGTCAGTGTTTGTTCGGCTGTTTTTCCGTCTGTCTGGCAGTCACTATGTCTTTACTTGCCCCTGTCTCTGCCTCTGTCTCTCTCAGTCTGAGTGTGTCTGGATGCCGGGCTATGTGTCTGTCTCTGCATATATCTGTCTGTCTGGCTGGCTGGCTGTCTGTCTCTGACGAATATAAACCTCGCTATTATTATGTTCTTTTCCAACAATGGGTTAAGAGCAGAAAACAAAAATGAAGAAAGAATCTAGTATGGCTGTCAAATACTGTATTATTTGCATACTGATATATATATGGATTTTTATTGCAAGGATATACGAGGAAAATAATGAGGAAAGCGATGATAACGTTTTGGCAAAGAACAGACTGATTCATTTATTATAAGAAAATGAGTTAAGAATATTATGACAGATTTTGACGAATGATAGACTCATTCACTGGTTATGGGGAAAAGAGTTATGAATATGATGGCAACTTTGGCAAATAACAGAGTATTCCACTATCAATAAGAAATATACTGGTGAAGATTAGAACATTTTTGACAAATAATAACATAATTTTCATTCTACGAGGAACAGTCATGAAAAATTATGACAATTTTTGGGCAAACAATAGAATATTTCACTTTTACAAGGAAATTAGTAATGAATGGTATCTCATTTCATGGCAAATAAGAAAATAGTCGTCGTTTTATGGGGAAAATAACAATGAAAATTTTGACGGGTTTTGGCAAACTAAAGAATATTTCGCTTGTTACAAGGAAAATAGTCATGAATATTAGGACAGCTTCTGACAAATGCAACATCCTTCACTGTTAGTAAGTAAAAAAATATTGTGGATATTATAACAGTTTTGACAAATACAAAAAACAAAAAAATAATCATTCCATTTTTCATCTGCAGGTATATTACAATTTTTAGTTATCGTAAGGCACAGGGATCCAAGAATAAAAATTAATCCTGTCATGGATGGGATAACTCTAGTATTCTCTCTCAATGACACCAAAGAAATTTACTTAGCTGAGTTTGGATCGCAGAGGCCAGAGAATATTTAAACTATGTTCCTTTTACTCTAACTTGGCCTAAAATTACCATATCTCCATCTTGAATACTGAGTTGTAACAAGAGATTAGAGCTAGAATATGATGCTAGCCACGAAAAAGTGATAAGGAAATTATGTAGAGCGTTTTGTCTTTTTCACTCCAAGGGCCTAGGTGAAATAAGCTGTAAAAGGACGAAAATCTGGGCCAAGTTAAAGTAAAAAGACATTAGTCAAATTTTCGCATTTAAGGTTGAAACATATCTATACTCGTTTTATTTTAATTTGGCCTAAAGTTGCCATCTCCCTGTCTTGGATGCTAAGGTGTGACAGTGGATCAGAACTAGAATGTGATGCTAGTCATCAAGAAGTGCTATGGAAAGGATGTAGAACTGTAGTGTTGCCCTCTTCTACTCTCCAGCCGTTTGAAGCCACAAAGGGACGAAAATCTGGGCCAAATTACGGTAAAAGGAGTATAGTCGAATTAACACATTTATGGTTGACACATACCTATGCGTATACATTATTTAACAATAACTTGAACTAAAACTGTGATCTCTTCATATTGCTGAGTTGTAAGAAAATATTAGCACTAGAATATGATGTTTGTCATGAAGAAATGTTGTGGGAAGGATGTAGAGCCGTAGAATTGTCTTTTTCCGCCACTGAGCTACGTGAAATAAGATGCAAAAGGACGAAAAACTGTACCAACTTAAGGTAAAAAGAGTATTGTCTCATTTATGCATTTATGACTGAAGTATACCTATACCAGTTTTTCTGCAACTTGGCCTAAAGTTGCCATCTCTCTGCCTTGGACGCTAAGGTGTGACAATGGATCAGAACTAGAATATGACGCTAGTTATGAAGAAGTGCTACAGTAAGGGTGTAGAAATGTAATATTGTCTTCGTCTACTATCGAGCTACCTGAAATTAGCCACCAAGGGACGAAAATCTCGGCCTAATTACGGCAAAAGGAGTGTACCGGGTAGTTAAATTAACACATTTATGGCTGAAACACATCAATACTCTTTTTAAACTGACTTGGCCTAAAACCTCTCTCATCATCATAAATGCTGAGCCGTAACAAAATATTAACATTAGAGTATGATGCTTGCCATGAAGAAAATGTTATGCAAACGATGCAGAGCCGCAGAAGAATCTTCTTCCGTCACTGAGCTCTGTGAAAAAATATGCAAAACGACGAAAATCGGGGCCAAGTTAGAGTTTTAAAAAATATAGTTCCTTATATCCTCTAACACAAACAATTTACAGTTAGCTGAGTCGGCATATAAACTTAGTAGTGTTAATTCTGATATCACTACTCCTGCCGTCGTCTAAGCCTGTATAGTTTTCTTTCAAGATAATGCTAGACGATTTTACTCAGCTGAGTGAGTATGGAACCCAAAATTCCGTGTGCCGATTAAGGAAGCTCCCTAGCACTTTTTCCATAGCGATTTATTTCTGGATACGGCTAGTTAATATCAATTTATTTGTTATTGATGCTAAAGGTATTTGAATGACTTAAGAAACAGAGAAGGATAGTTGGGAGTAATTATAAAATAAATCGCTTAGGAAAAGGTGTTAGGGGGGTTCCTTAACGTACGAGAATACGCTCCTGAGTATTGATATTGGTACCACAGAAGAAAAAGGAAGGAAAGGGAAAAAATAACACAAGAAGAAAGAATAAGTGTTTGTAGGATGTGACATCAAAGGAGGAGTGTTTGTAGGATGTGACACTAAAGAAGGAGTGTTTGTCGGATGTGACACCAAAGGATGAGTGTTTGTAGGATGTGACACCAAAGAAACAAGGAGTGTTTGTAAGATGTGACACCGAAGAAGGAGTGTTTGCAGGATGTGGCATCAAAGAAGGAATTTCTGAACAAAGTGACACCAAAGGAGGAGTGTTTGGAGGATGTGACACCAAAATCCTGTAGCTTAAATATGAATACCATCACTTTTAGGGGAGGGACGAAGCAGTAGATGGCAGCAGGTTCGATTATTTCAACAAATAGAGGGTGAGGGATTCGTTTAGTAACATTTTCTTTTTAGCCATGACAAAGACCAGCATTCTAGTCGGTTAAAAAGCTTCCTAACACGTTTTCCTGAGAGATTTGTTTTTCTTATTATACATTACTATACGCTTCTATGTTGCCCAAATCCATCTAATATCCCCGTGGTGCTCTGCATAAGTGAGGCACAAAAGGATGTTAACCAGTAGGATGCAAAAATAAATCGCTAGGCAGTCTCCTTACGTAACGAGGATACGGGCCAGAGGGTACAGTTGAGTCATTTCACCACGATAAATTTTTATAGTCTTGCTACCTGGAAATTATTTAACAAAACTTCTTTGGAAAATTATCACACCGACGACATCAGAACAATCCCCATTTAATTCTTCTAACATGAAATTTCTCAAAAAGAGCTAAATATATTTGTCTGCCATTAGAGAAAAACATCATTGTCTGGTACTAGAAAAAATATATATAATTGTCTGGCACTGCGAAAAAAAAAAGCTAAAAATTATTCTCCCTAGAAAATAATAAATGATTGTGTGGCACTAGAAAAAATACTAAATATAATTGTCTGGCACTAAAAGAAACTAAATGTAATTGTCTGGCACTAGAAGAAAATAAATGTAATTGTCCGGCACTACAAAAAACGAATATAATTATCTGGCACTAGAAAAAAAATAATTGTGTGGCACCAGTAAAACTAAATATAATTGTGTGGCCCTAGAAAAAAAAAAAAAATTGACTGTCTGGCACTAGGGAAAAAAAATCTGAGCAGGGTAACTCTTCTGGTATTCTAACAAGGTCACCCTCTGATTGTTTCAAAGGCATGGCTCATGTCCACTGGCTTGTGTGACTGAAGTAGGAGGAGGAGAAGGAAGAAGGTAGAGGTGGAGGAGGAGGAAGAAGAGATGAAGGAGGAAGACGAGGTGAAGGAGGAAGAAGAAGTGGAGGAGTAGGAGAATGGGGAGGAGAATGAGAACGAAGAGAAAAAGTATAAGGAACATAAGAAGAGAAAATGGAATGAATAAGACTAATAAAGAAAGAGAGAGACTAATTACTTTCCTTAGTCCGATGCCGTGTGTGTGTGTGTGTGTGTGTGTGTGTGTGTGTGTGTGTGTGTGTGTGTGTGTGTGTGTGTGTGCCTTGTTGTGGCATCTTCTAGGAGATTCTAGTCATTAAAAGAAACCCCGTAAAGGCATCATCAAATATTCAGTTCAAAAAGTCCCCTATAAGGTTAAAACGTCTGGTGGCGGCAAGAATAAGCTAAAAAAATAAAAAATAAATGCAGCTCCTGACTGAATGGTGTAAGTTTCCTCCACTGCGCGTGAGTCAAATTGTTCTAAGTCACACTCTTCTAGAATTTGAAAACGACCAGCAACAGCTGGTTTTACATTTGTGTTCTGGTACAGTAGGTTTGTATCCCTGCACCTCGCAGTTGGAAGGATCCTTTTCCGACCTGTTGGGGCGCCGTCTACCACAAGCGGGCGCCGGTTGCCTGCATAGTGTATATACAGTACTGTACTGTACAGGTAGGATGCCCCATGGAAGTAGTTTTTTGCCTGTGGTCGACGGATTTCTCGGCAAGGCAGACCAGGTTTATGCAACTACAACGTCATTTGCGTGGTGAACAGGGACGAAGGGAAACTAACTTTGCCCAACATGCTGACCGGTCCAGGAGTCGAACTCGGGATCTTACAGCTGCGAATTTGATGTGCCAACAAGGAACATAACCCAAACTTTTTTTTTTTCTGATTCGTCTGGAATGTAATAACAAAGAACACAGCTCCACACTGCTCTTTTCTGATTCGTCTACGGACATTTTTCCAGGCGTACACCTCCCAGAGAATATCACTGTGCCTATGGTGTTTGTTTGAGATGAGAATTACTCCTTACTACTGGAGAGGGTCGCCATGAAGAAACTGCATTCTCGTCACCCTGTTCTCCCCCATCAGTCGCTCCTCCCTCCATTCTACACAACTCTCATTCATATATTGTACCTCTTTATCTCTCCACCTTATCCTCCGTCTCCCTCTTCCCCTTCCTCCAACTCACACTACTCTCATCCATATACCTCTTTACCCTATTTCTTCACCTATTGCACTGTCTCTCTCTCTCCTCCTCCCTCCATCTCACACTAATCTCACTGATATACCTCTCTACCCTGTCTCTCCACATCATTCACTGTCACTCTCCCCCTCCATCCATCTCACACCACTCAGTCATATGCCTCTATGGTCCTTCACCTCATCCTTGGTCTCCCTCTACCCTTCCCTTCATCCCACCTCACTCTGAATCGCTTATTATACGTATTGATATAAAGAATCATCTTCCGTCTTCTCTTCTTACCATCAGTAACGAGTTCATCCGTTCCAGATGTCTTATTTTCTCACTCAAATTCCTCTCGGTCCTTTGAACATCTTGCTAAATGCATTTCTAGTATCTTTACTTCCTCCTCCTTCCCTCATCTTTTCCGCTCCAATGGCCCCGTTTCCGCATTCTCCTCTGGTAATGCTGAGGTTTTTGCTCAGATCTTTGCCCCTCAATTTAGTCTGAATGATTTTGGTGCTGTTCCTCCATTTCTTGCTTCCACTGTCTTCATAACCCGCCTCCTTTTTAACCCTTCTGTCTGATAGCGTATCTTTCATCTTAATTTAACTACACTAGAAGATTGTATTTAGCTTCAGAAGGACCTCTTGCACTGTAGACGTTGAGGAAGGCTTCATTTAACTGCTCTGTTGGAAAAATCTCTTCTAAACTAAACATGGGCCTTAGGGGATGTGAAGAACTATGTATATGTCACCGGAATGAAGGGATTAGAGAAAAAGTATTTCAGATGTAGAGTCACCATCAAAAGTTTTATCATCTTTCTTAGTTTTCCTTCCACAGGCTTTGGAAATCAGTGAAGCGAATCCATTGTAACCGACACTGATAATGGATTCACTGCTCTGACCTTCATAGGCTATGGGCAAAAATAAAAGCAGGAGAGACAACATGACAACTGGTGTTAAATGTAGCCTGCGTTCTGCCCCAGCTTGCCTCAATACTAAAAATGCTTAAGGTCCTGATGGGGTCCCTTCTGCTCTGTCTGTTTGTCTGTCTGTCTGTCTGTCTGTCTGTCTGTCTGTCTGTCTCTCTCTCTCTCTCTCTTTCTCTCTCTCTCTCTCTCTCTCTCCTAATATACATCCGTGCTAACAACCGCCTTACGCAAACTACTGTCTATCAACTTGCACCTTCCTTTATAGGTAGAAGTATGCTCTCATGCACGCCGTTCCTAGGAATGGTTACCGTAAGCAATCCTATGACTATCGTTCACTTGGCTGAAGCTCTCTCATTTCCAAAGTGCTTGAATCTATGTTCGATAGGAAGATACTGAAACACCCTTCCTCTCATACCTTACTGACTGAAAATAAAAGTTCTGTTAAAGACGTTCCACTGATGATTTGACTGACTCTTGGGTCCGTAGTCTCGTTGGTTAATGTGGCTCCTTAGCACCTCTTCCTTAGTGATTTATTTTTGGATATGGCTGGTTATTATACTTTTGCGCATTATACATGTATAGTAGTGTGATACTAGAATGATTTACATACCACAAAATAAGCCTGCATGGTGTAATAAGCAAAATAAATCGCTTAGGAAGAGGTGTTCTGGTCCTTCGTGAGCTTCCTGAACTGACGAGAATAAGGACCTTGTTCACTCTCCTTTCTGGACTTTTAGCGAAACCTTTGCCTTTGCATGTGACATCATAAAGGCTTTTGACATGATCTGGCATAAATCTTTAATTTCTCTCCTACCTTCCTGAGGTTTCTGTCCTTCTGTCTGTGTCTTCATCTCTAGTTTTCTTTCTAGTCGTTTTGTAGCTGTAGTTATAAACTGCAACTGTTCTTCTAAAGCAATCAGTCGTGTTCTTCAAGGTTCTGTCATTTTACCAACTCTTCCTTCTACTCACTGGAGTTCTTTTAAAGTAATCTGTAGTCGAGTTCTTCAGGATTTTCTCGTCACACCATCTCTCTTCTTATTCATCGGTGCTCCTCTGGCCTGCTGCACTTATCTTGTCCTCTCATACGAGTACACTGATGACTCCACTCTTCACTTTTCCACCCACTTCTCACAACCTCCTTAACAGCAGCGTCTCAACAGTCACAAGACGATGCTATATCACATCATTTTATCGTGATTTATTTTTTCCGATTGTGGTAAAATGTATAGATAAATAGATAGGTAGAAAGACTGATAGATACATAGATAGATAGATAAATAGATAGATAGATAGATAGACAAATGGATGGATAGGTAGATAGGTAGGTAGGTAGATAGACAGATCGATAAATAGATAGATAGGTAGGTAGATAGGTAAGTAGGTACATAGATAGATAGGTAGGTAGATAGGTACATAGATAGACAGAAGGAAAGATAGGTAGGTAGGTAGAGAGATAGAAGATAGGTAGATAGATAGATAGATAGACAGGGACATAGACAAACAGATAGATAGGTAGATATGTAGGTAGATAGATAGATAGATAGACAGATAGATAAATAGATAGATAAATAGACAGATAGATAGGTAGGTACACTGATAGATAAGTGGATGGCTATAACTGCAACAGCAACTCAATTATTCCATCATTCGACCCGCCAGTCTACACCACTGTTGCACATGCCTAGAGGCAATCTGAAATACGTAAAGAGAATATATAACAAACAGTAAAGGGAGAAAATAAATTAATCTATGAATATATTTACGTAGCAACTGTCCCCTAACGACGTATTCTGCTCGTGACGGGCGGCAAACGAAAATGACCTTCAGGTGATGTTGTCTCTACTCATTAACAATCCCTCTTCCCACGACACACCACCACCCCGTACACACTGTCGCACCTCATCTCTCGATGTCGTTCTTGGGCTTGTAATTTTGTCCAATAAGGAAGCTCCCTAACGCCTTTTTCTAAACGATTTATTTGGCTTATTTCACATACTTGGGTTATCTTCTGTGTTATTTAATTCATTCTAATATCAGCATACTCTTCATAAATAACCCACAAAATTGCATTATCCGGCCATATTCAATAAAAAGTAGCTATGGAAGAAGTGCTAGGGAACATCCTTGAGCAACAAGAAAGTCAACCTTGGTCTACTTCTCCTATCATTCACCTCACTCCAGTACACTCTCCTAGTCAGTCTTTCAACTCCAATCTCTTCAGAGACTAATGAGGAAATATGACGTTCTTATCAGTACCTAGAAGAGACAGGCATAAGCCCGTATTCTCGTCGGGTAAGGAAGCTCCTTAACACCTCTTGCTTAGCGATTTATTTTGTGGACATGGCTGGTTAATATTCTTTTGCACACTACTTATGCAAAGTATGGTAGCTTCTGAAGGCTTTGCACAACACAGAATAGGACAGGAAGGTGTAATAAGCAATATAAATCGCTTAGAAAAAGGTGTTAGGGGCGTTAGACAAAGAAGCGAGAAGAGTGTGGTGTAGGAAATAACGTTGTGAAACTAGAAATACTATGAGGTGGTTTGGCTACGTGCAGCGAATGAAGAATATGAGAGAGAGAGAGAGAGAGAGAGAGAGAGAGAGAGAGAGAGAGAGAGAGAGAGAGAGAACCAACACTTCAAGAGAAACCCAAATCTCACTTAAGAATTACACAGATAAATTACCCTGGATATAAATGCCTAGTAACTTGCCAGACACGTCGATGGCAATAAATGTTAGTGTGGACAGGCCAGTAGATGTAATACCAGCCATTAGCGGGGTGACAAAGGGCTGGTTAGGCCAATTACGGCAATTATACAAGACACGTGGACAAGGTAATAGTGAGTTGCTTTTATGTAGGTTGAGAAAGCTGGCTGCCTCTCTCTCTCTCTCTCTCTCTCTCTCTCTCTCTCTCTCGGGCACTGGATTCCGGTTAGACAATTATCAGCCTAATTTTTGTCTGTCACTTTCAGTCATCATTCTCTGACTGGTATTCCCGTCAGTTAAGGAACCTCTCTAACACCTTTTCCTATGCGAGTAATTTTGTTCATTACATTTTACTATCCCGTTCTATGTTACAAATACGTCCTTCTAATATCGCCATACTCTGCATAAATAGCGTATTAAAGGATAATAACTAACTATATCCAAAAATAAATCGCTAAGGAAAAGGTGGTAGGGAACTTCCGTAACCGATGGGAAACCTCTGTCGTTATTATTTTCGTCAATCAAGGAAGCTCCCTAACACCTCTTCCTTAGCAATTTATCTTTAAATAAGGTTGGTTAATATAGTTTTGTATGTTATTTATGCATAGGCCTATTATGGTGATATTGGAGGGATTTGTATATCACAGAAGAGGACAGTAAGATGTAATAACCATAATAAATCGCTTAGAAAGAGGTGTTGGGGAACTTCCTTAACCAACGAGACTACGAGCCTGTCTTTGTGAATCTCTATTTCCATTCCTTAAAAAAAAAAAAAATCTCAAGTATTCCTAATCCTACTTATAAACCTTCTTTAATACCTCCTTCCTGTAATCTAGCGCTGGGGTCAGGTAGGGCAGGTGTCATTGTATTTTTTTCTTCTTCTTTTTCTTTGCTTGCCATCATTTTAGAAGAATAAAAGTGTGGGGATGGGTGTATATTGGGAGGAGGGCAGCGAAATGGCAGGGAACAGGGCGACATGGAGGCGATTTGTTTGTGGCCACCCTTTACCGATGTAGATAGTCATATGGCATTATTCTTTTATTCCTTCATCAATTCACTTCAGACTTGGCGCAATTATTCTTTTTGCCAGTACCGCAGACATCTTATCCTTGTAATTGTTGTCAATATTATTATTATTATTATTATTAGGTAGGGGAGAAGATGAGAGAGAGAAGAGAGAGGTATATGTGAGCAGGAGAAGGGAGGTTAAGAGACTGGTGAAGGAGAGTAAGAAGAAAGTGGATGAAGAGTTTGGGAGGAATTTGAGTGTGAAATGGAGGGAGAGTAAGAAATTGTTTTGGAAGGAGGTAAAGAAAGGAAGGCAGTGTGAAAGGGGAAATAGTAGGGGAGTGAAAGACAGGAATAATAGATTGTTGGTGGAGAAGAGAGAGAAATTGAGGAGATGGAAGGAGCACTTTGAGGATTTGTTGAATGTAGAGAGTGAGAGCAGTGTGAGTATAAGTGGTTGGGGAATGGCTGGGAGAAGAAGAGATGAGAGGAGGGAGGAAGAGATCAGTAGGTCGGAAGTAGTGGAAGCGATGAAGAAGATTAAGCTGGGAAAGGCCCCAGGAATTGATGGAGTGTGTGGTGAAATGCTTAGGTATGGGGGTGAGATTGTTGTGGAGTGGATATGGAAGTTGTGTAGATTGGCTTGGGAAGAGGGAAGGGTTCCAGAGGACTGGAAATCAGGTATAATTGTTCCTCTGTACAAAGGAAAAGGGGAGAGAGAAGTATGTGGTAACCATAGGGGTATTTGCCTTCTTAGTGTGACTGGTAAAATATATGGTAGAATACTCATTGATAGGGTTAGGCATATGACAGAGGAGCTAGTTGGAGAAGAACAAGGGGGATTTAGGGAGGGAAAAGGGTGTGTAGATCAGATATTTGTTCTAAGATGTTTAGTGGAGAAGTATCTAGAGAAGGGAAGGAAAGTGTACGCTGCCTTCATGGACTTGGAGAAAGCTTATGACAGAATAGATAGAAAAGGTATGTGGAAGGTATTAAGAATATATGGAGTGGAGGGGAAATTGTTGAGTGCTGTGAAGAGTATGTACGAGGGAGCTAGGGCTACGGTGCGAGTGGATGGTGAGCTGAGTGAGTTCTTTGATCTCAATGTGGGACTGAAACAGGGGTGTGTAATGTCTCCATGGCTGTTTAATATATATATGGATGGGGTCGTAAAGGAGGTACAAGGTAGGGCAGTGGAGGTGAATGAATTTGGGACAGTGTCTAGGAGGAGGAAGCTGAAAGTTAATGTAAACAAAAGTAAAGTTATGGTGTTTGAGAGGAATGAAGTCACAGAGTGTGCAGTGAGGTTGGATGGTGAGGATATGGAGAATGTGAGTGCATTCAAGTACTTGGGTAGTGTGATGAGTAAGGATGGAACTTTGGGGGATGAAGTACGTGAAAGGGTACAGCAGGGAAGGAAGGTTGTTGACACACTGAAAGCAGTGATGAGAAATAGGGAGGTGAGTATGGAAGTTAAGAAGTCACTGCATGATGGTATTGTGATCCCTACCCTGACGTATGGAAGCGAGGCGTGGACCTTGCAAGAGGAGAACAAGTCAAGAGTGAGAGCAGTGGAAATGAGTTACTTGAGAGGAGCATGTGGAGTGACGTGGAGAGACAGGTTGACGAATGAAGAAGTGAAGGAACGTTGTGGGGTAGATGTGGATGTGGTTGAAAAGATTAGGAGAAATACACTGAGGTGGTTTGGACATGTGGAGAGGATGGAGAATGAAAGACTGACTAAGAGGGTGTATATAGGTGAGGTGGAGGGGGGGAGAGGGAGGGGTAGACCGAGGATGAGGTGGAGGGATGGAGTTGAGAGGTATATGAGGGAGGGGGGGTGAGTTGGGGGGAGGGGAGTCAAATGGTGGGTGACAGAGTGACTTGGAGGCGTTTTGTCTGCGGCCACCCTTTGCGGGATTAGGGCGTCGGGCTATAGATAGATAGATAGATAGATTATTATTATTATTATTATTATTATTATTATTATTATTGTTATTACTACTACTACTACTACTACAACTACTACTACTACTACTACTACTACTGCTACAACAACAACAACAACAACAACTACTACTACTACTACTACTACTACTACTACAACTACTACTACGATTATTATTATTATTATTATTAATATTAGTATCTGAGGCTTTTAGAGGGATGTATGGAGTCAAACGTCAAACCATGTAAAAAGGCAAATTTTGAGGGTTTGAGTTTGGAGATGATTTGTTTGTGGCCACCCCTTACAGGACTGATGCGTCTGGCAATAGGTAGATAGACAGAATTTTCACAGAAGGATGTCAGTGCATTATGGATATGTGGAGACCATCTTGCATCCCTTTGAAAATTTTGGTAGTCTTGGATATAGAGCATTGCCATTTTGCTACCTGTTTAAATTGTATCAGCTCGTGTGTTAAAGAAGAAAAAGAAGGAGAAGGAGGAGGAAAAGGAGCAGAAGAAAAAGAAGAAGAAGAAAAAGTAAAACGAGGAGGAGAATGGAAAGAAAAACTAAACGAAGACAATGACGAAGTGGAAAAAGACGATGGAGAGGAAGAAGAAGACATTCATAATTTTCTTTGATAATAATAGGCTTGTGTTCTATGGCCTAGTCTTTTGTGGTACAGCTATCGGCCTAATTTGGGTAGAGCCTTGCCATCCGATAATTTTTCTTTTTTTCTTTTTGAATTCCCATTTGCATTCCTTCATATAAGAATTTGAAGTATTTTTCGTATATGTAATAGTTTTTGTATCACCCCATCCTCTAATCTGGTATTGACTTCTGGTTATGCATTTATTGGCCTGTTTTCGGGTTGGTCAAATTCACCCTACCACCTTTACACTCTAAATTTTTGTATTCTTGTTTATAGCCAATTCCCATTAATAGAAATCGGAAGTATTTGAATTTGTTTATGCATTCGCCCCAACCTCCACTCATGTCGGGTTTCTGAAAACGCAAATATCGGTCTATTTTCGTTTCGTTTCCTTTATAAAGGATCCAACATACTAGCATTCGTCGGCCGTGGTCATCTAATGGCAACTTTCCATGCTGCTCGACCTCTAGCAGCCTCCCTGTTCAGTCCCTTATCCCAGGTCTTTTTCGGTCTGCCTCTCGCAACCCCCAACGATCACACTTCTCACTTTATGCACCCAGTTGTCATCCCCCTTCCTCTCCACATGCCGTAACCATCTCAAATCTACCTCAAATCTACTTCTCCTCATTACAACACCAATACACTCCAGTCCCATCCTTCCTTTCAAATCTTCCATCTTAGACCTCCAGGCCTCGCATTCAAGAACACTCTGCACATTTACCTAATTATAGTCATTTCTGTACATTTGAGCCTACGAGTATCCCTTTCCTTTACTGCCCAGGTCTCACTGCCATACAACATCACATTCCTAACATATGCCGCAGACAAATATCCCTTAGCACGGAGAGGGAACCTTCTCAATGTCAGGAAGGACCACAGCTCCTTGAACTTCTTCCAACCACTCCTCACTCTAGCCACAGAGCTCCAGCCCCACCTCCAGCACATAGTATCTCTCCCAGTTAATAAAAGTATATCACACACTCGAGAGACTCACTAGCAAGATCAATCCTCTCACACCTGACAATCTCCAACTGATCTCCCTGACGCACTGCACACATGAAATTGGCATTAACTCGCAGCCTATGTCTAATACCACTACATCTCTTATGCACCCACTTATCACAAACACTGCACAAGAAATTACTTCCTGTCACGAATCAAATTCGCGACATTTTCATTTTGTGAGAAACCACGAACTATTAGTGGAAAACTCACTGTGTATCATTCAGTTAACCGTTTCTCTCTCCATTTCGGTGGTATACTTTTCAAAACATTCGTCACTGTTTCAAAAGTGACCGATCTAATGCACGTCATTAAGTGCTCTACTGAGCGATATTATTGTTTCTTTATTGTTCGCCCCTGCTTGCCTCAACCGTTGGCCACGCCTTCTTCCACTGGCCTGTACAATATTCTACCACATGCATCGTATTTGAATCAGTATTTTGTCTGTCGCGACAGAGTGTGGTTCTGTGCTCCAGTAGAGTGAGAGAGGTCTTCTAGCACCCAGACTCCACTAGACTACAGTTCTCCAGGCTCCCACCCTTCCTTGGTGATACGCTTCATTGACCAGTATTTTCTTTTCGTTTTTCTGGATTTCAGAGTTTAGTTAAGTGTGCTGTTCCCTCACATGCCAGCTGGCTGCACCGCATGTTGTTTTCCTAGGCGTAAGAATTTAGCTTTTGAGTGAGTGAGTGAGTGCGATCTCTTTATTTTGAATTCATTTTGAAATGTAATGTTAAATTTATTTCTTTGTAATCAATAAATTTAACAGTTCTTTTACTTGAGCTTAATGTAATGTAAACTCGTGTTTCATTTCTCCATACTAAGCTTATTTCTCTATTAGCTCCTAGCTTGCATAAATGCTTTGCTATTCATAACTGGTACTTAGGCCAGTCTTGTTGTATTAAGCTTAAAATCCGTTGCGCCTTCTAATAGTTAACGCATCTGCAAGAACCTGATATTATTAATAGTATTAGTTTTTATTGTCAGGGGTGAAGTCACTTTCTCTAGAGGCTAACAGTACTAATAAACAGCAATTGTGAGTAATTAGTCTCTGCTGGGTACTGTTGAGAAAGTTTATAAATTCTCGTTCTGAGAGAGTCGGCGAAGCGGGCCGGCATAAAGTAATCATTGCTTGATTTAGCAAGACAATTCATTGTCCCTGCTCTTCAGTATTATTGAGAATTATCCTTTAATATTGCATCTATTTTAAAAACCCCGTGACAATTGGCGACCTCATTCCAGGATAACTCCTAGCTCTAAAGCTATTCACGAGATAATACTCACTCGTTCATATTTAGGTATTTATCATTAAAGTTTATAGGCACAAGCTTACTGGTGTTTACCGTTAGTTTAGCAAGTGAATTTCTGCTTTATTAATCCATAGAATACTTAACTCTATTTAGTACTTTATTCTTGGTAACGCCAGACGATTTTATTCGCTCCTGGGAAGTCGCCGTACCCATTGCATTAATTATTGAGTCTTCCCTGTCATTTGCATTTTTGCTTTATTCTTTGCCAGTTAACTAGCTAAAACTGGTCACCACTAACCTTTGCCTATATTCTTTATTTTTGATTATTCGCATCTCTCTTTGCATCAGTACTGAGTCGCTAGTACTTAGATTGAGTTAGCATCATGTCGACCAGCAACTATGTACAGGAAGCCAAAGATATGGGTCCTACGGACCCAACTGAAATCAAGGAGTTCATCCTCTCTCGATTTAATTACGAACAGCAGCGCGAGAGTGATGCTCGTGAAGACCGTCGAATTCAGCGTGAGGAACGCGAAAAGGAGCGCGAATACGAGCGAGAACAACGTGAATATGAACGTGCCGAACGTGAGGCACGAGAAAAACATGAGCTTGAGGTTCTGAAGCTCAAGCGAGATTCCTTGGCTTCAGGCACATTTGCTGCAGCCAACCCAAGCTCCACTAGCGCTCTTCCTACACATGTCCTGGCGACCCCACGCATCAAGCTTCCTTCATACAAGGAAGGCGAGCGAATCGAGCCGTACATAACTCGTTTTGAGGACATGGCAGACATGTATCAACTGGATGAGGCAGCTAAGTGGCTCCAATTTCTTAGTTCATTTGAGGGCCCTGCCCTCGATATTCTCCACAGAATTCGTGGAGACAATCTCACGTATGAGATGATGAAAGCTGCACTTATTAAGGCGTATGGTCTCACAGTAGATGACGCCAAAGTTCAGTTCATGCGAGCTCGTCTCCAAGACAAGGAGACAGCTGTTCAGTTCCTCGACCGTCTCACTGCTGACTTAAATGAGTGGATGGAGAAAGATGAAACTTCTTCCATGCGTGAGGGGATAATTGACCTCATGCTGCGTACACAGCTAGAGAGGTCGTGGCCTTCTGAGCTCATAGCACAGCTCAAGATCTGCCAGGTGAAAGATGCCAGCCAAATGGTAGAAAAGGCTGACGCATATTTCACTGCATACGGGTATCAAACTCGTAAGCAGCATACCTGGAACAGAAAAGCTGATAAATCTGGGAAACCGTCTCAGACTGAACCCCAGCAACAAGGCCATTCTCAGAATCATGGCCAAGGTCCAAAACCACAGTGGAAGGACCAGGGGCAAAACACTCAGAAACCTGAGTGGAAGCGGTACAACAAGTACCCTAACCAGCAGCAGTATCAGTCACCCAACCGACCGTCGGGACTGTCCCCTTCACCACCAGCTCAAGTGAATAGGAGGCAGGAAGCAAATGCAGCCTTCATTCCTCAGCAGCAGCACGGTGGTCATGTCCCTACCAATACGGGTACTCCCCCACAGTTCACTAGTCCCACAGCGACAGTGAACACCCCTCCACAGATGGCCAATGTTCCGTCTCCACAAGCAGTGAGTACGACCCCTCAAGTTTCTAATTCTCAGGGCACAATGTTTGCCGCATCAGTTATTCAGCAGCCTCATGAATGGCTAGCTGCTCCCTCCACAGGCCCTCCCACAGGTGACAGTGCCTTCCTTGTTCAGCCAGGGTTTGTGGGAGCCATTCCTGTGAAGGTCCTGAGAGATAATAGATCCTCAGGTTGCTCTGTCAAGCAGAGTTTAGTTCGGCCTGAGCAGTACACAGGTCGACAGATCCATGCAAACCTTATTGATGGATCAGTGAGATTGTTCTCTGAGGCATGTATCCAGGTGGCATCTCCATTTTATACTGGTACGACACTCGCATTTGTCATGCCAGAACCTTTGTTGGACCTAATCGTAGGCAATATTCCCGGTGTCAAGGATAGTTGCACCGAAGTTGACGCTACTCAGACTTCGGCTACAGTAACACGAGCCATGACTGAGGCTCCAGACTGTGTCACCTCAGTGACCATTGAATCGCCGCAAGATCTGATGTGTAGCCAAATTGTTGTTCAAGAACAACATTCTGACCCGACACTTGCTGCCGTGCGGAAGAAACAAAAGGGTAGAGTGATAAGGTATTGACGGGGAGGTTGAGCCAAGTTCCTTCGCAAACAAGGACGGCTCTACTGTGAGGCACGAACACCCGAGGGCGAGGTTCGACTGCAGTTTGTCGTTCCCGCCAAGTACCGCCTAGCACTGTTAGAATGGGGTCATTGTTCAGCCTCAGGAGGTCACATGGGCAAAAGGAAGACCCAGGGCCGTATCCGAGCTGACTTTTTCTGGCCAGGGATGGGACAAGACATAGATAGTTTTGTGCATTCCTGCAATGTGTGTCCACGTAACACCAGTCAGGGATATGTCCTTCCTGTGCCGTTTGTAACCACACCTGTAATCTCTGAGTCAGTTGAGAGACAGGGTAGTGATGAAGTGGGTGTAGACCTGATGTCTCACCTGTTGGCCCCACAGGACACATCATGTCCAGGGCCTGTACATACATATGTACTGTAAGTTGAGAGGAAGTTTGAGAACCCCGCAGAGGCAACCCGAGGCTGTGTCTGCGGACACATGAGCCCGAGTTTGCACAGGGATTCTCAGCTCCCCAATATTAATATAGACACTAGGTTAAGGCAGAGGTTGAGGACCCGTGTGCAGTTCGAGGCTGTGTCTGAGGACACACGAGCCCGAGTTTGCATAAGGATTCTCAACTTGCCGACACTAATCGTAAGTGTAGAGTTAAGTTTAACCAGTAACCTACACGAGTCCTCGAGACCAACGGCGTCCAGGGACTACGTTTCCTGGTTAATAATATACCTAATAAATTAATGGCGACCTCAAATGTACGAAGCTTAGGCTGTCACTCGTATTGTTCAGCTAGAGTGTACCTTTCGTAGCATGTACTGATTGCCAGGCAGAGAGAGTAATTGTAATGAAATAAGAATTTTTGTCTCATTGACACTTTTGATGCTCCACCCTAATTGATTTTGGAGGTACAGCAATGGGTGTAGCAGTTTTGCTGTGCGGGCCAGCTGATCGTCTCCCGCACGCTGCCGCCTCTTCTCTGCCTTCGTTGTCGCTATATTATTAACATTTACTGTGTCATTTTACATGTAGGTACAGTTACACTACAACTGTCACACCTACACCGTGTATTACATACACCACGCTACACAACAATTAGTTGTCAGTGTAAATGTAGCGAACTTTTGCTCAGTTTGACCTGAGTACAGGATTTCCACCATTGTCACAGAGTTTTTTCCCTCAAGCTTGCCTCTACTAACGTAAATACGAGGTATTTACGCTCATTGGTGATAGTGATTTTCTCCTGTAGCAGGATAGCACACACACCACAGTGTGAATCTTGAGTGACTGAGTTAGGATGTGTACATATATATATATATATATATATCCACAAATTTTTTCCCATAAGAAAAAATTTCATTTTGCAGGGGCGTAATGTCACGAATCAAATTCGCGACATTTTCATTTTGTGAGAAACCACGAACTGTTAGTGGAAAACTCACTGTGTATCGTTCTGTTAAACGTTTCTCTCTCCATTTTGGTGGTATACTTTTCAAAACATTCGTCACTGTTTCAAAAGTGACCGATCTAATGCACGTCATTAAGTGCTCT
Organism: Coenobita brevimanus; assembly: GCF_032717465.1. NCBI lineage: Eukaryota > Metazoa > Arthropoda > Malacostraca > Decapoda > Coenobitidae > Coenobita > Coenobita brevimanus. Next base: position 4,264,775 of record NC_137042.1, read on the forward strand.
ACTGAGCGATATTATTGTTTCTTTAGTGTTCGCCCCTGCTTGCCTCAACCGTTGGCCAAGCCTTCTTCCGCTGGCCTGTACAATATTCTACCACATGCATCGTATTTGAATCAGTCTTTTGTCTGTCGCGACGGAGTGTGGTTCTGTGCTCCAGTAGTGAGAGTGAGAGAGGTCTTCTAGCACCCAGACTCCACTAGACTACAGTTCTCCAGACTCACACCCTTCCTTGGTGATACGCTTCATTGACCAGTATTTTCTTTTCGTTTTCCTAGACTTAAGAGTTTAGTTAAGTGTGCTGTTCCCTCACATGCTGGACGGCTGCGCCGCATGTTGTTTTCCTAGGCGTAAGAATTTAGCTTTTGAGTGAGTGAGTGAGTGCGATCTCTTTATTTTGAATTCATTTTGAAATGTAATGTTAAATTTATTTCTTTGTAATCAATAAATTTAACAGTTCTTTTACTTGAGCTTAGTGTAATGTAAACTCGTGTTTCATTTCTCCATACTAAGCTTATTTCTCTATTAGCTCCTAGCTTGCATAAACGCTTTGCTATTCATAACTGGTACTTAGGCCAGTCTTGTTGTATTAAGCTTAAAATCCATTGTGCCTTCTAGGAGTTAACGCATCTGCAAGAACCTGATATTATTAATAGTATTAGTTATTTATTGTCAGGGGTGAAGTCACTTTCTCCAGAGGCTAACAGTACTGATAAACAGCAATTGTGAGTAATTAGTCTCTGCTGTGTACTGTTGAGAAAATTTATAAATTTTCGTTCTGAGAGAGTAGGCAAAGCGGGCCGGCATAAAGTAATCATTGCTTGATTTAGCAAGACAATTCATTGTCCTTGCTCTTCAGTATTATTGAGAATTATCCTTTAATATTGCATTTATTTTAAAAACCCCGTGACACTTCCCACGACCTTGTGGCAACCCGTACATGGCCACTCTCCCTCTGCTTTGACAGTACTGCCGCCAACGTAAGATACCATCACCTTTGTTTTATGTGCATTTCCTCTCAAGCCTTTGTACCCTATATCATCTCTCCACTTCCCAGATCATTCCTCCTCTTCAGTCAACACCAAATCATCGTCATACAACATCTCTGACGGAAGTCCATTTCGAAAGTCACGTGAAAGGACATCAAGTACCATGATAAACAATTTTGGGGTAGGATACTTCATGTTATTTACTTTCTGTAATTTTTTTTATTCCTCATTCCAGTCCATTATAAGATATATATATATATATATATATATATATATATATATATATATATATATATATATATATATATATATATATATATATCATCCATTGCAAGTTCACTGCTAAACAAAGACCTCACCCATCCTCTTTCACGAATTCTTTGACTGAGCCAATCTCCCCCATGTTTTTCCTGCAAACTTCTCTATCTCATCTCTCCACCTCCTGTCTAACCTTTTTCTGCCACACTTGCAATCTCTTGGAATCAAGTCAGTCAGCCTCTTGCTCCATCGGTTATCCCTCATCCTTGCTACATGACCTGGCCGCCTCCATTTTTGTTCCTTTATAACTTCTGTAATGTCTTTGACTTGAGTTTGCTCTCTCACCCAAGTTCATCTTTTCTTGTCTCCTAAAGATATTCCCAACATTGACCTTTCTATTGCTCTCTGAGAATGGATTAATTTATTTTCCATCGATTTTGTCAGTATCCAGGTCTCACAACCATACGTCATACCCGGAATTATACATTCGTTATATACTTTTCGTTTCATACAAACTGGCAAGCTACTTTTCGTAATGTCTCAATGTTTACCGAGAGCTTTCCATCCAATTGTAATGCGTGTTTTTCTTCTGCTATCATGATCTTGTGTGCATGTAATTATATATAAATATACAGAATTATTGTAATCATATTAACATTCCCTCCACCCACTACCCCACCAATTATCCACGTGTTTTCTGTAGGGGCCTCTCCACCCTAACCTCGTTTGTTCTCGTGTAAGTTGTTTTCTTATTTTCCTCTCTGCATCTTAGGTCACGCACCCCACCAGCCCATATTCCGCACACGCTGTGAAAATGAGCGGGGCAGCGGGCAATCTGGGGTCGTTTGTAGATTGGGCAATAGCTTTTGATGCAGAGAGAGAGAGAGAGAGAGAGAGAGAGAAAGGGGGGGAAGGGCTTAGCTGTCTAGCCTTCTTGCGGGGCTTTGTCGGGCTGCATAATTGATGCTGTGAAGAGGAGAGGGTGGCTTGAGTGAAAGGTAAGGAAGATGGAGTAAAGAGTATAGGAAGGGAGAGAGAGAGAGAGAGAGAGAGAGAGAGAGAGAGAGAGAGAGAGAGAGAGCAAAGATGCATTAGTGGCCAAAAACAAGAGAGGGAAGGGAAAGGTCCTCATATAAAGTGCCGTAAAGAGCGACGGGGTGACGAGGGAGGAGAGGAAGATGGAGACTAATATTACTATTACTATTACTACTACTGCTACTACTACTACTGCTACTACTACTACTAATAATAATAATAATAATAAAATAATAATTATAATAATAATAAAGTGGATTTCCAGTTTCTGTGCATAAAAAAACAAAAACATGAAGACTGCATAACCAATTGTGAGATTTCGTTAATATTCATGTCATCACTTTCTAATATTTGATTTATTTATTTGTTTATTTATTTTTTTGAGATGGGACTGGCCCTCCAAGAATCACTGGCAGGGTCACGCTCCCCAACTATCGCATTACAGATGAGAGTCCATTGTATAACATGTTCTATAATATCAAAGCCATATCTGCAGTCCGTTGAAAATTTCTGAGAATTTTTCATTTGAGTTGGGGGTCTGATCCGCCTAATAATACTGATAGGAAAACGGAATATAGTGCAAGACATTTCCAGAGACCCGACGAACTCACCTGGGAGGTTACATTTAGATCCATCAAATAGTCTTGGAGGAGTTAAAGCACACACACACACACACACACACACACACACACACACACACACACACACACACACACACACACAGCCTGAGTATAGTGCTACGGTACAGGGAGCGTTGCCGAAAATGATACCATCCTTTTTCGCAGGGTTGATGATAATATAACAGTAATAATATTAATGAACTAATAAGACAATAGTAATAATAGAAGAAAGGGGGAGTTAATAAGTGAAACAGAAAGGATAATAAAGAATGATAAGAATAATTAGATAAAAGAACGACAGATGAAGGGGTGGAATGGTGACGTGAGTGTGAGGGAGCGGAAGATAAGTGAAGTAATGAATTAATCATATTTGATCAAATTTCTCGAATCAGACCTCCATCTTTCACTGCCCTACAGTTATAAATCTAGTTTTATAATATATTTTCAATAATAATTGCCTCCGCCAAGGAGGTTATGTTTTTGCCTATGTTGTTTTGTTTGTTTGACTTAGCAAGATTGCTGAAAAAGTTAAGAACGGATTTTGCTGATTTTTTTTTTTTTTTTTTCAGAGGTAGGGGGTTACCCAAGGAACAATCCAATAGATTTTGGTCATGATCTTGATCATCATCCGGACCCAGGAGTTTTTTAAAACTATTCTTTGCTATTCAGGGATAGTGGCAATTTCAACATTTTTGCTTCTAACTCGATAAATAATGCCTACATACATAAAAACTACAAGATAACGTCTCCATAAGATCTGGCACACATTCCGCCTTGTCGGAGAATCCCGAATTGTTCTTGTTTTGTCATTTAACGAAGAAGAAACAAAAAATAATTCTAATCATAATAATATGCGGTTTAGTGTGTGTGTGTGTGTGTGTGTGTGTGTGTGTGTGTGTGTGTGTGTGTGTGTGATTTACGAAATTTCTTAGTTATACCTATGGATAACTGAGTTTTTTATAATAAACAATGATGTCATAATTATACAATCGTCATCTCCTCAGGCACGATTTATATTAAATTCATTCCACCTATTTTGTTACTTAGCTTGTAGGAGAGTTGAAATTTTTGGTGCATAATTATAGTCATTAATAATACATATACATGAGTAAATGAACGAGTAGATGGCAACAGATGTAGATAGATTAGAAGGGAAGTTGACAATGACACACACCCCAACACAACTTACGCGGAAGATTAACAACGTGAAGATAGGTAGACAGACGAGTAAACAAATAGATATCATAGACTCCTCCACACATTAGTCGGACGCTTAATAGTCTGGTAATCGAGAGGTCCCGGGTTTGATTCCCTGCCGAATAAGAGACGGTTAGGTAGTGTCCTTGTCTGAAGCCACCCAGAACTGAAATAGGGACCTGCATGTTTAAATAGATGGTTGGCTGTCGTCTATGGGATGTTTGCTGGTGCTACTCTCTCTCTCTCTGTCTCTCTCTTATCCACCTGATGTGCTATTTAGCCTTCTTCTAATTTACGCATTTCTTGTCTTTTTCATTATGAGAGAGAGAGAGAGAGGATGGATGGATAGATGGATTATTGGACTGATACATGGATGGATGGATCGATGGATGGATGGATACATAGATGGTTGGTTAAGGAGATGGACTGATAGATGGATTAATGGATGGTTTGATGGTAAATTGGATGGATGGATGGATTGGTGTATGATTTTTGTATGTAGATTGATTGATGTATTGGTAATTAGGTGAAATATAAGAAGGCAATGAACTGACTGCTGGATAGATGGATGACTGAACAGGTGAATGAATAGATGGATAGACTGGCAGATAGATGTGAATGGATGAATGAAGGATTGTTGAATAGGTGGACTGATGAATGGATGAATGAATGAAGTAAGAGGAAGAAAGTAACGGTTTGACTGATAGATGGACTGATGAATAGGTGGGTAGATGCATGGATGAATGGATGGATGAATGAATGGATAGATGGATGAATTAACAGGTGTGTAGATGGACGGATGAATAGGTGGATAGATGGAAGGATGGATGAATGGACTGATGGATAAATAGATGGAGGGATGAAAGAATTAAGAATAAGATAGGGCAATCACTATCTTTATCGTTTCAGTAGCTTGTAACTTTAACATTATTGCTTTGTACAGAGATAAGGCAAAACGATATTATACTACTGTCGTTATCATCACCGCCACCACGATCACTATCACCAACATTTAAGGCACCATGATCATCGTCACTTTGTACAGATAAGCAACACGATACTTTACCGCCATCATCATCATCATTATCATCATCACCTCACTTTATGTATATAGGAAACACGATACTTTATCATCATCCTCATCACCATCAATTTTAGACAGGATTTTTTTTTTTCATTATCTTAGTCAAGGAGGTTATGTTTTTGCCTGTTTGTTTGTTTGTTTACCTGTTAGAAGGATTACTCGAGAACTTAGGAACGGATTTTGCTGAAATTTGTTTGAGGGGTAAGGTGTGGCCCAAGGAACAATCCGTTAGATTTTTGGGTTGATCTGTTTCATCATCTGGATCAAGGAGTCTTTTAAAGAATTCTGTACCATTGCGGAACAGTGTCAATTTCAACAGTTTTGCTGCTGACTCGATAAACAATGCCTACAATGCTTTCACAAAAACTAGATAACATCTCCATAAGATCTACTGCACATTCTACCTTGGCAGAGGTTTGCAGTCTCGGATTGCTATTGTCATATTGCGAAGAAACAAAATATATTGTTAATTATAACAAGATGTGGTTAAAAGTGTGTGTGTGTGTGTGTGTGTGTAATTCACCGGGTCGGTCAGGATCACTTGATGGTCGTGATCGTCAGCTTTTTTTACCCTCCCGGAAGAGAGCTGGGAGCTCATATAGTCCGATCTAAGGGCAAGGCTGTGACCTTCACACACGCACACACCCGTCCCCTTGCTCAAGGGGGACAGTAACAACCCATTTCGTCAGTGAAACTTTTCGCAACCTGAGCGAGGCGCGAACTCCCGTCCACCAGTTGGCAAGCGAGAACGTTACCACTGCACCAGCGAGCGGTGTGTGTGTGTGTGTGTGTGCATGACGCAATTTCTTAGTGATATCTATAAATAACTAAGTTTTTCATTATAAAACATGGTGCATTATGCAATCGGCATCTCCTCAGGCATGAATAATACTGAATTACCTCCACCTCTTATTTCACTTTACCAAACGTGTTTTTTTAAATTTGTTGAATAATTAACTAAACTCACTGATAACTTAAATACATGGATAGATGAACAAGTAGATAGCTACAGATGTTGATAGATAAGTAGGTAAACAGATAATGATAGACTCCTTCACCCAAAGTACTCGGAAGTTTAATAATCTGAAGATAGGTAGATACGCGAATAAAGAAATGATATGATAGACTCCTCCACACATTAATCGGTAGCTTAATAGTCTGGTAAGCGAGAGGTCCTGGGTTTGATTTCCTGCCGAATAAGGGACGGTTAGATAGAGTCCCTGTCTGAAGCCACCCAGAATTAAAATCGGGACCTGCATGTTTAATTAGATGGTTGGCTGTCGTCTGTGAGAAGTTTGGTGGTGCTAGACTCTCTCTCTCTCTCTCTCTCTCTCTCTCTCTCCACCTGGTGTGTTCTTTAGTTGTGTTCTAATTGACACATTTCTTGTTTTCTATTTAGCATGTGTGTGTGTGTGTGTGTGTGTGTGTGTGTGTGTGTGTGTGTGTGTGTGTGTGAGAGAGAGAGAGAGAGAGAGAGAGAGACAGACAGACAGACAGACAGAGATAGAGAAGATGGGTGGATGGATGGATGGATAGATGGATGGGTTGTTGGATTGATACATGGATTGATGGATCGATAGATGGATGGATGGATACATAGATGGTTGTTTAAGGAGTCGGATTGACAGATGGATAAATGGACGCTTTGGTGGTAAAGTGGATGCATGTAATGGATTCGTGGATGATTTCTGTATATGGATTGATTGATATATTGGTGAATGGTAAAATAAAAGAAGACAATAATTGACTGCTAGATAGATGGATGAGTGAACAGGTGAATGAACAGATGAATAGACTGACAGATGAATAGGTGAATGACTGGAGGAAGGATGGATGAACAGTTGGACAGATGGATGGATGAGTGAATGAAGTAAGAGGAAGAAAATGACATGGCTCGCTGGATAGATGTGTGAATGAATAGATGAATGGATGGATGGATAAATGAATGAATGAATGTATAAATGGATGGATGGATGGATGAATGGATGGAAAGATGGATGAACTGAATGGTGGATAGGTGGATGGATGGGATGGACAGGTGGATAGATGGAAGGATGGATGAATAGATGGATGGATGAATCGATGAAGGAACGAAGGAAGTAAGAATAAGATAGGGCAGTCAGTATCTTTCTTAAGGTTTCAGTAGCTTGTAACTTTGACATTATTGCTTTGCACAGAGACAAGGCAACACGATATTATACTACTGTCGTTATCATCACCACCATCATGACCACCGCCACCACGATCACTATCACCAACATTTCCGGCACTATAATCATCGTCACTTTGTACAGATGAGCAACACGATACTTTACCGCCATCATCATGATCATCATCATTGTCATCACCTCACATTATATAGATACGAAACACGATACTTTATCATTATCACCATCACTTTTAGACAGGAATCTTTTACAATTTTTTTTTTTTTTAATCAACCAAGGAGGTTACGTTTTTGCCTGTGTTGGTTTGTTTGCCTGTTTGTCTGTTGGCAGGATTACTCAAGAAGTTTTGAACAAATATTCTTGAAATTATTTCGAGGGGTTGGGTGTGGCCCAAGGAACAAACCATTAGATTTTGGTGGTGGTCCTTATCATCACCGTAATCCAGGATTTTTTTTTTAAAGGATTCTATACCATTGAGGGACAGTGACAGTTTAAACATTTTTGCATCTATCTCAATAAACAATGCCTACAATGCTTTCACAAAAACTGCAGGATAACATCTCCATAAGATCTTCCACACATTCCCCTTGGCGGAGGTTTGGAATCTCGAATTGCTCTTTTTTATTTAACGAAGAATAAGAAACAAAATATAATATTAACAATGAAAACTAGCGGTTTAATGTGTGTGTGTGTGTGTGTGTGTGTGTGTGTGTGTGTGTGTGTGTGTGTGTGTGTGTGTGTGTGTGTGTGTGTGTGAAATTCTGTGGAAAGGTGGACCACGGACAAAGAAAAAATCGATTAAAATTGGGGGGGGATCTGGATGCGGATTCGGTGTCGTATGCACGGAGTGACTTAGGCTGAAAGTTACCGTTCCGCTCAGTGCGCATGCGCCGAGTGGCCGTTTAGCTTCTATCTTGAAAGTATCTGCATATTATCTCAAATTTTGTGCCATTTATCAACAACATTGTATGAAATACACGTACCAGGAAGATAGTTGGATGTCTTATCGACCTGTAGGTAGCTATAGGTCGATATATGGATATATATAAATAAATATATATTTGTATGTTACAGGCAGATTGTGAAATTAGTCATTTCGTGAAGTAAAATGAGTTTAATTTAGGTTTACCTAGGTTAGGTTGATCTAGGATAAGGTTAGATTAAGGTTAGGTTAGGTTTGGTTTGGTTAGGTTAATTTAGGCTTAATAGAGAAGGGAACAGTAACTTCCAACATAAAGTCACTCCGTGCATATGACCGGATCGTATATCCACGGATCCGGATCCTGCTCCTTTTTAATGACAATGGCATTGGCGAAGGTATGCGCTTTCTGATCGCTTTCTAGTTTATTTATTATTTGCCTCATGTTCCACACAGACAGTTTTAACAATATTTTGGGAGTTCTATCGCATATCAAGGGCCTTTCCAGTGTGTTTGTGGATGATAAAAAATTAAGGAAAATATACTTGTTGTAAGGAGCTGCAACAAATATATTTATCTGCCGCATGTCCCTGTGGGGAAAATGCTGCCACAATTGCTTATTGGACTACCTGCCGCCTTCCCGTCCTTACCACTTTATTAATTAATTTGACTTCCCAATAAGGATAGAAAAAAAAAAGTGAAGGTCACTAGATATGCAAGGTTAGATGAATATGAATGTCCTCATGTGTCACAAGGGAAGCAAGACTCAAGAGTATGCATTTATTCCAGACGGTTCGTCTTTCTTTGGAGACGAAATGTAAGAATAAGAAGAAACTCGTCAGTTTTGTTTCCTTAAGTCACTCATGTCATGAAAAAAAGATTATTTTCATAACTTTCCATCTATAATGTGAATTGAATTATTTGATGGCGGCAAGTTTAAATTCAACCGTTTGTTACAAAAATTGTTATCTGTTTTATCCTTGTTTGTTGCATTGGAATTTACTGATATTAGAAGTAGCAACTCTTAGAGAAAGGGACAAACGAAAATATATCTAACTTTCCAGTTACGAAAATTTCTTCTGAGCTATGTAACACTGCTTGTTGGTATCAAGAATTATAACGGAATATGTCATTGAAGTGAAACTTAACAAAACCTATGACTTGTTCTCGTTTTTCTGGCTATTCACCTACAAACCAAGAGAGAGAGAGATCTCAACCAATGTGAATTTGAATCTTATCTACATAACATACATTACCAGAAGGAATGATGATGAATAAAACTGTAATTACCAATCGAAATACTCTTCTAATAAATGGTGCTACATAAGAACAAAAATCAGTAACAGTGGGATAAAAATTCCGGTAGGGAAGAGTGCAATGGCTATTGAAGAAATATAATTAAAATGTGTGAGGCAGCCACGGAGGGAGACAGAGTGGCTGTAAGAGTGGGCCGTATAGTTTGTCATGGTCGCCCTGGTTTTACGCTTACCGGAGATCCTCTCTGCCTGATGTCGCCATATTCTCTTGCAACCTTGCCTAACCTATGGCCTTTTCTCGAGATCGTGGCCATCTGTCACCATCTCACTTAGCTGCCCTTTACTTTTTTTTTTTCTTTTTTTTTGTTATATATAGTAGCCAGGCGTATAGACAGAGCTGGGCGGGATGTGCAGCATGTTAGAGTGATAAAAGATGCAGATGGCAATGTACTAACAAGTGAGGAGAGTGTACTAAGAAGGTGGAAGGAGTGTATCGAAGAGTTGAAGAATACAGAAAATATGTGAGACGGAAGGTTGGAAGAGTTGGAGGTAGTGAGTCAGGAAGTGCAAGACATCAGCAGAGAGGAAGTGAGGAATGCCATGAAGTGGATGAAGGATGGCAAGGCAGTGGGCCCAGATGGTATACCAGTGGAAGCATGGAGGAGCTTAGGGGAAATGGCTGTGACGTGGTTTGCCAGATTGTTTAACAAAATCCTGGAGGGTGAGAGGATGCCGGAGGAATGGAGAAAAAGTATTCTAGTTCCGATTTTCAAGTACAAGGGTGATGTGCAGTGCTGCAGCAACTACAGAGGTATAAAGCTGATCAGCCATGCAATGAAGATATGGGAAAGAGTGGTGGAAGCTAGGCTGAGAAGAGAAGTGAGGATCTGCGAGGAACAATTTGGTTTCATGCCAGGAAGAAGTACTATAAACGCCATATTTGCTTTGAGAATGGTGATAGAGAAGTACAGAGAAGGCCAGAAAGAGCTGCATTGTGTGTTTATAGACTTGGAGAAGGCTTATGATAGGGTACCGAGAGAGGAGCTGTGGTAGCCTACTGTATGAGAAAGTCAGGAGTGGCAGAGAAGTACGTGAGGGTGGTAAAGGACATGTACGACGATAGCGTAACAGCAGTGAGATGTGAAGTAGGAATGACTGAGAGTTCAAGGTGGAGGTGGGATTGCATCAAGGATCGACTTTGAGCCCCTTCTTATTTCCAATGGTGATGGACGGATTGACAGATGAGATTAGACAGGAGCCTCCGTGGACAATGATGTTTGCGGACGACATTGTGATATGTAGTGAGAGCCGGGAGGAAGCTGAGGCAAAGCTTGAGAGATGGAGATATGCACTGGGGAGAGGGGGAATGAAAGTAACCAGAGACAAGACTCAGTATATGTGTGTAAATGAGAGAGATGACAGGGGAACCGTGAGGCTGCAAGGTGTAGAGGTGGCAAAGGTAGATGAATTCAAATACTTGGGGTCAACTGTACAAAGTAACGGAGAGTGTGGTAGAGAGGTAAAATGGAGAGTGCAGACGGGATGAGTGGGTGAAGAGAGGTGACAGGAGTGATCTGTGACAAAAGGGTCTCTGCAGAAATGAAAGGGAAAGTTTATAAGACTGTAGTGAGGCCAGCCATGTTGTAGAGAATGGAGACAGTATCACTGACAAAAAGACAGGAGGCACAGTTGGAGGTAGCAGAATTGAAGATGTTGAGTTTTTCACTAGGAGTGACGAGGTTGGACAAAATTAGAAATGAACATATTAGATGGACAGCGCACGTAAGTCAGTTTGGGAACAAAGCTAGAGAGGCGAGACTGAGATGGTTTGGACATGTGCGGAGGAGGGATGAGGAGTATGTCGAAAGGAGGATGCTGGAAATGGAATTACCAGGCAGGAGAAAGAGAGGAAGGTCAAAGAGAAGGTTTATGGATGTAGTGAAGCAGGACGTGTGGGTGGTAGGTGTAAGAGAAGATGCAGAAGACAGAGTAAGATGGAGACGGATGATCCGCTGTGGCGACCCCTAAGGGGAGAGCCGAAAGGAGAAGAAGATATTTTATCTAGTTGCACTTCTTAGTGCATATTCCTCATCTCTCTTACACGGTATTCGCAGATGCAATCTCTCAGGGAGCACCTCTCACCGCTCACCCTCCCTGGGAGTCAAACACTTTCCCTGCTGATCTCTCACTTTTATGATCGCCTCTCATCTTTTTTCACTGTCTCTCCCTTATTTCCCGTACACACTGTGCTTCTCTCACATGTAATATTTTAATCATATTTGATCAAATTTCTCGAATCAGAAATTTATTTATATCTGACCTCCATCTTTCACTGCCCTATAGTTATATATTTAGTTTTATAATATATTTTCAATAATAATTGCCTCCGCCAAGGAGGTTATGTTTTTGCCTGTGTTGTTTTGTTTATTTGACTTAGCAAGATGCTGAAAAAGTTAAGAACGGATTTTGCTGAGTTTTTTTTTTTTTTTTTTTTTCCGAGAGGTAGGGGGTGGCCCAAGGAACAATCCGATAGATTTTGGTCATGATCTTGATCATCATCCGGACCCAGGAGTTTTTTAAGCGACGAGAATACAGGCAAAGGAGTAAAACAAAAAATTCTCTCCTGAATTAAACTGAACATTAGTAGAAAAAAATTATATGGAGAGTGTGTTAAGTGAGTGAAGGAATTAATAAAGGAGAGAACCAACTTCTACTGTTATCTCTCTCTCTCTCTCTCTCTCTCTCTCTCTCTCTCCAGCAAAATAAAGGCGTGTGGAGAGCGCATTAAGGAAATATTAAAGAAGTCCTCAGGCTGAACTGGTTAAGAGAGCTAATTGAGGAAATGAGCACTGCCCCTTTGGGAGGTGAAATGGCAAGGTTGAGAGAGAGAGAGAGAGAGAGAGAGAGAGAGAGAGAGAGAGAGAGAGAGAGAGAGAGAGAGAGAGAGAGAGAGTGAATTTCACAGGGCACTGCATGATAAAGCTGTTAATTTTGTCATATCTCTTTTTTTGTCTCTATAGCATGATTCTTCACATCTCTTCAGAGGAATTAAGGTTAGGATAATGATGATAATGATGATAATGATGGTTACAGTGATGATGGTGATGGTGAAGGGGATTATTTCATAATTATTTATTCCTCCCATCTCTTTGAAGGAATGCGGGTTTGGATGATGATGATGAAAATGGTGATGCTGAAGATGGTGATGATGATAATAATAATAACAGTAATTATGATGATGATGATGATGATGATGATGATGATGATGATGATCGTGGAGGTGAAGGAGATATCACCATATTTACACACTTTCCACACAACCCAACAAACACGTAGCCTAATAAAAAGGTCCTCACTAATATCTCATCAATAAATACACACGTGATAACCCAGCGTATCTTAAAAGAAAAACAATGGTAGAAGGTTTAGTTGTCCACACGTTTTTTGGATGTGGCTGATAGCCTGGTGGATCTTGAAAACAGGTTTCCTATTGATCATTCACCTTTGCTGGGAGATTTTCGTCCTCTTGCTGTTTATAGCCTGTAGCTCAGTGGTGAAACAGGACAATACTGTGGCTTCATATTCCTTCCATAGAGCTTCATCGCGTCTTTACTGTTTTTACTCTAACCTGACCCCAAATTACTCTGTCTCTACCTTGAATGTTGAGTTGTAACAATAGATTAACTCAATAATAAATTGCTAGTCAGGAACAGGTACTATGGAGAGGAAGCAGAGCTGTAGAATTATGTTTTTCTTTCAATGAGCTACGTGAAATAAGCCGCAAAGGTACGAAAGTCTAGGCCAAGTTAGAGTAAATGGAGCATAGCGCCAAAGTCTTGTGTTGGCATTTTGTTGTAACTCTACGTCAAGGTGGAGAGACTGCAATTTTACGCCTATATAACCCGTTCCCTGATGTCCAATAGTCCTCCTACCTACTATACACCTTTACATTACACCATTTAGGCGCTAACACACACCGTCCATACTGAATACATGCTAGGGCTGTCTCATGTAAGACTGGTGTACTGGTATAAGAGATGGTGTTTTGACAAAACGTAGGCGCGTCTTATGGTAGATCGGTAAAGTCTGCTTCAGATAAATTCAGAACCTGAAGCTCTTCTAAGCCACAGCCAAGATTCGAACCTGGGCCCATTAGGTCTGCAGGTCACGTCTCTACCGATTCGGCCACCGTCTTCCCCTTTAAAGTTTATGTTAAAAGCTGGATGAAAAATAAATAAATAAATGGGAATGCATGTAGGAAGGCAGCAGTAAAAAAGATAATTTTCAACAGTAATTCTTATAGGAAATCTGTCACCTAAAACAAAAATGAAAAAGACAGAGGTAAGAGGAGGGCTCGTATCTTGCCGGTTAAGAAATCTCCCTAACACCTTTTCCTAAGCGACTTATTTTTCCTATTACCCCCCTACTGTCCTACCCCTTGCTACATAAACCATTCTAATAACTCCATACTCTACAGATAAGATACAGCAACTGTTTATGTCATATGCAGGTCCCTAATTTTACTGCAAGGCAAATAACGATAAGAGGGAAGCTAACCTTGTCTAAGTGCAAGGAATAGAAGAGTACAGGGAAATGGATGAGACCCGTAAAGTGTCAGTATCGGGAGAAGGAGAAGGAGGAAGAGGAGGAGAAGGAGGAAGAAGAAGAAGAAGAAGAGGGATGAGGCGCAGGAGGAAAAAGAGGAGGAGGGGGAGGAGAAAGAGGAGAAGAAGATGAAACAGAACATCAACAACAATGAAGAGGACAAGGGTGGGGGGGGGGAGGAGGAGGAGGAGGAGTAACAAAAGAAGAAAATGAAGAAGAAGAAGAAGACGAAGAAGGCAGCTATATGAAGTGCGTATGGACAACACATGTATTATTAAGTCAGAGTCGGTGTGGGTCCTGAGACGTGAGGTAGGGCCAGGTAGTGAAGCCTGAGGTGTGGGCGAGACCTTTGCCTTTCACTGTGGCCTGGGCGAAGCCGTGAGAGAGAGAGAGAGAGATCTAGTAGTCCATAATTAAAACTTAGTCCAATGTTATATGCATTAATTAAATATGTAATTAATGAATTGGTTAATGAAGGTAATTAGTGAAGGGGTTATTGATATGTTTAATTAGCTCACTCCGAAATTTCTCCTTTAACCCAAAAATGAAAAAAATATGGAGTGATAATAAGTCTGGATAAGAGTAAAAAGGTTATCAAAATCTATCAAAAAATATTCATTATTGTGACAATTTTCTGTAAGAGGGTGAGAGGGGAAGAGGGAAACCGAGGCTGAGATGGAGGGTTGGGGTGGAGAGGTATATGAGAATGAGTGGTGTGGAGAGAAGGCAGCCTGATGATGGACTGGGTGACGTGATTGCTTTAGCAGACGATTTTTTCATCGCCAAGCACGTGTTGTGTTTAATTATATTTTATTGGTTTCCCTTTTACACCCGCCTTTGTGATGCGAGAGAGGGTAGTATGTTTTGATCGGCGTCTCTCTCTCTCTCTCTCTCTCTCTCTCTCTCTCTCTCTCTAACAGTCAGTCATTTTTCAGGGTCATATGGCTAGGTCAAACTTTGGCCTAGCAAATTGGACTTACACAGGTTTTAATCCAGGTCAGATCAACCATGGCGGAAGGGTTAAGGGTAAAACAAAAACACTACATACTATGTACAGTATGTATATATATATATATATATATATATATATATATATATATATATATATATATATATATATATATATATATATATATATATTCCATTTTTAAGAAGTCACAGATTTTCTTTATTCAATTTGTTTTTCCTTCCTTTGATCATTTATAAAAAATTATTAAAAGTTTAAATTTCTTGTCATTTGTTTGGGTGTCCAAAAAATAACTCAAATGTTTTTCATTCATCTAAGCCAAACTTGGTGGAAGGATTAAGGGTCAGGCGAGGACAAAGGCCCGTATTCTCGTCGGTTACGGAAGCTCTCTAATACCTCCTCCTAAGTGATTTATTTTGCTTATTACTCCTAACTAAATATCCTGTGTTATTTAACTCAATGATATATCACCTTATAGATCATACATATTACGCAAATTGATGTTAACTAACCGTATCCAAAAATGAATCGCCAAGGAAGACGTGTCAGGAAGCTTCCTTAACAGAAGAAAATACGGACCTAATTCCCCTTCTCTCCCCCCCCCTCTCTCTCTCTCTCTCTCTCTCTGTTTGAATATTAGGTCAAATGTCAAGGTCACAGGGTAAGACCAGATTAAACAGCATTTTTTCATCCGATTTTGACCAAACTTTGTGGAAGAGTTGAAGGCAAGGCGAGAATAAAAGGATTCGATTTTGAGAACAGCCAGTCGGAGGTCAAGGTCACTGGGAAAGGTCAGAGGCCAAAGTCACAGGGCAAGATCAGGCCAAACAGTTTTTGTTTGGTTTGAACTAAATGTGTGTGTGTGTGTGTGTGTGTGTGTGTGTGTGTGTGTGTGTGTGTGTTTTCTTAAATTTGGGGACTAGATTTTGTTGATGTTGGCTGAGTAGCGCTAACTTGTAACGAGTAAAAAAAAAAAAAAAATCTTATTCCATATATTCCTATCCACCAGTTATAATATGGAGTAAGGCTCATTGGTAGCGTACCGGTACTCATCTCGAGATCCGTGTGCCCCAAGTCTATGGTTCAAACTCATATTGTGGAGGACATTTAAACTGGGTGCTGTAACATGGCGTCGTTTCATATCCTTGCATATGTATGTGTCTTGCTAGACTACTGATGAAATGTAGAGACTGTGAAGTGCATTGTTAGTAACAGACTTCCACTATCACACATCAGTCTTCTACATACGCCCCTTATCTATTCTTATTAATCAGGCTTCTTATCTCATTACTTGGCCCATAGACACCCTTTATCTATTCGTATCCAGCAGGTTTCATATCTAATCACTTCATCACCTCCTCCCCCGGGGCAACCAGGAAAGCCTTCATTTATTTTGCAGGATGGCCTTAATGATTTCCTGATTACAAAGTGCCCTGAACTCCTCTGTCATTAGGCAAAACGACCTGCTTTCTGACCTTTTTCCTGAGTTGATTTTCCCACCCGGTGTTGAGGAAACTGATGGTGTTGTGACTCGGTCCAGCTGGCAAATGTATTGCGTACCCAGGTCTCGTGTGTGATTCTCCTGCCGGTCTGACTGTTGGACAAGGCTTGTTTCCCCCTTGTCCCTGTTCATCCATCGGTACAGATAGGAACCTGGGCATGATTTCGATTGTTGTATATTATACTAGAGGAGAACTTTAGACCTCAGGGAAATTTGACAGTCTGCCTTAGGAACTGTTCGTACAGTCGATAGGTGGTCGATCCTTATGCTTGGTGACATGGAAGTCCTCGTAACATCTCAACCTCAGCGATTCATTTTGCATATTAAACCCTCCCACACCAGCAAGCTTGTGGTGTGGACGCGAGCTGATGCATCACAGAGGCAAACTATACGAGTACTAATAAAACATAAGCAGCATAAAAGAGAACATGAGGGTCCAATACGCGTAATAAATTGCTATGAAAATGGCGATGCGAAGCCTTCACTGCCAGCAAATCATGGTCCTTCCTACACCCTTTGTACTGCTTAGGCTTCCTCTCTGCTGAATAATAAATCGCAATGGGAAAAGTGCATCGCAGCCTCCAGTACCAGCTAGATCATGGTCCTTCATCCTACGCCCATCTCCTGAATAACGACGTAAAAAGGCAGCAGAGTTAAAATACTATGTTTTAAAATGTTGGTGCCGGAGGGATGCCTTCACGTGATGGCACCGATATAACTGGGCGGTGGAGCTGCCTGATTACACAAACGCCTCTCATCTTCTTCCCTATCCCCTCAAAGGATGATGGTGGCCTGTAGGTGAAGCCTACCTTTAGCCAGCAGTCCACTGGGTTCACGCTTTGGATGAACTTGGGGTTACGACAAGAACAACATTAACAACGACAACAACGACAACAACAAAAACAACAAATAGAACAAGAACTACCACACAACAATAACAAAAAACAATGAATACATCAGAAACTACTACATCCATATCCTTGTAGCCCGCTGCACACACACACACACACACACACACACACACACACACACACACACACACACACACACACACACTCAACCATCTCAGTAAAGAGTTAAGGGCACCTATTTCACCCCTAACATTATATACTGTTTTGTTAGTAAGAAGGTAACAGGGATGAAATGACAGAAGTCAGTCTTATCACTACAGAATAATCAGTCCTTGAAATCACTGTTAATATCTAAGCCCAGTGTTTTGCTGTGAATGTGATAAGTACAAGTGATGTAGTCGGGATTTCGCAAACAGGCTATGTAGCTGGTCTAATACTGCATTATACAAGATGGCAGTAAATATATCGTATGAATCTGTATGCCTTTGTTCATTTCGCTGAAGTGTCATTAAAAATTCATATAACTGACTGGAAGGATAGAAAACCTTTTGCTGTAGTTTTTATATATACTTTCATTTCTTTTAGTTGGGTATAATTGCCAGTCATGAGTATTAAATCTGTCAGTCCTCCAGTGAGAGCTAAAAGGCAGGATATAAATCTTAATCTCTGGCTTACTAAGAATCTGTCTGTCAGTATTAAAAATATTTCTCTCTAATATCGTGATGTATTTTGGCGGAAGCACAGGGAGTTTACGTTTAATACTCTCAGTCTTTTATCGTGTGCCAAATGAATTTAATTACAATCACATGTAACCTAATTCTTCAATTCCTCATTCACTTTTTCCACATCAGTTCCCTGAGTTATTTTGCTTATATTTTTGCTACTGACAAATAATATCCATCACCTTAAAGAGAACTATGGTAAGGAAAAATGGACTGGAATAAACTCCTTTAACTCCTTCACTACTGTAGGTCTGTGCTTACCTTAATATAATCCTCTAGTAATTAGTGAGAGTGAGACAGAAAAGACGTTACCATACTGAAAAAGTTAAGTTTTCCTTGGAACTTTGGATTAGCTGCCTGCACGAGGGAAGGCAGAAAGAAGTAAATTATAAACAATTATATTGTCTGAAAAATCTGCAAGGCGTCTTTAAAAAAATATTAGTGATTAAATTTATGCCTACCATGGACCTTTTCACAATATGGACATAATCCCCATAGATCTACTTTCCTATCTAGTCATCCTCCCACCTATCCACCCACCCACACTGCCTACACTCTGCCCACTCACTCACCCACCCAACCTGTCCATCCACCCACCCACACTACCTACCCAATCCCCCTGCCAGCCCACCCGCCCACTCACCCTGCCCACCACACCCACCCGCATACCCACACCACTTAATTCCCTCACCCGTTCCACCCCACCCCATTCATCCCCTCACCCCCCAACCCACCTCACCTCCAAGTTCCACCATAATGACTTGCACACACACACACACACACACACACACACACACACAGAAGGATTATAGTGTATAGGACACAGGATCAGGACGAAATTTTGGTGGCAATCCGATACTGACGCTGTTGTTGTTACTGTTGCTGAGTATCCCAGTCTGTCTGGGAGAGCAAGCCCATCAATCACAGGTAAACAACTACCCCTGCATGGCCGTCCTGTGCAGGTAACTGATGTTCGCCTGTGGTAAACAGCGCCTCTCCATAGCTAAGCGAGGGGATGAGTGTGGATATTTGGTTCCCAGATGGAAGCCACATTTACGTCTCTCCAGCCCAGGGGCAGCAAAGTAGGTTGCACATCACCCAGCTGTGTGGCTGTTTGGTTACCCTGCAGAGTTGTGAATGGTTTGCTGCGTTTCAGGAAACCATTCACCTTTTTATTCAGCGTACAGCCGTAGAAAGCAGAAAGAAGGGTAATAAAAAATGCCAGGTAAGATGGGAAACAGAGTAATACTGGAGGGCAGGCACAGAAATGGAATAAAAGTGAAGGAAGAAATAGGCAACACTATATTAAGTGTGTGGATGATGGTCGCCACCACCTACTACCGGATAATGACGTGTAGTTGCAATAAATAATTCTTTTACATTGCCTCGATGCTGTCAAAAGAGATCGTGTCAAGCAACCCCCCAAATTAAAAAGAACTGAAAGGTTATAATCTCACATCATTAGCTCAGAGCCTCAGGTTTGTAAATGTATTTTTCCAGTAAGACACTCATTTCCTACCCCCACCAACAACGTCTTCATTGTGGACCCTCCGCCAAAATGAGAGTATGAAATTTTAATTAAATTACTGCGAAGCACGGACACCTGTGGTAGTCACTTAAGATATTGCGCAACACATTCTGGCCAAGCTTCCTCAGTGAGCTGAAGTTTTAATGGGTGTTAGTTTTTAGTGTACCTTTGTGTGTGTGTGTGTGTGTGTGTGTGTGTGTGTTATCTTATACCCTTCAATTCGGCGATAATGACAGCTGTTCCACGTCCAGGAACCTCTTCTTTAATCAATGCCATGATTAAATTTGCCCATTTATGAAATTAGATAGTATACAGTAAGCTACGAAATTTAGTTAAAAGCATATTAGTTCCCTCCCTTCCAAACCATAACAAAAAGAAAGAAAAAGAAGGCATATGAAACAAAGGCATCAAGAGCCCAGCTAAGAGTCAGAGGAGTGTCATAGGGTATGCAGTCCGTTTTCTGTACTCTTGGTGATCCTGTGTTCTCCACCTCTGAGATAACACAGTCCTCGCAAGGCCTTGGTGTTAAGGGTTATTGGCAAGTCCCACGAGCATCCATATTAATAAGCTTGTCTAATTATCCTGCACGGTCTTTGGTAACTGACTTCATTAAGAGTAGATGTTGCCATATGTATAATTAGTAGGTAATACATGGTAGTTTCGTCACTGTTAATATGCCATAATTATTACCTCTCCAGGGACGGAGTCCCGCGAGGTGTTGTTTTTGGTAGAGATTGTTTGTTTGTTTGTTTCTTTGCCAGCAACATTATGGAAAAACAGCTGAATGAAATTACATGAAACTTTGAAGATATGTGGGCACTGGTCCCCAAGGAAAGTGATTAAATTTTGAAGGAAATCGAGCAACCTTGAAAGGTCAAAATCAAGGTCACCGATTTTTCAGAGGACTATAAAATGAAACCGATTGAATATATATTTATATTATCAACAAGCAGGACCTCCCATATGAGCTTCCATTTGTTACCAAACCTTTGACCTTGAATGATGTTGAAAGGTCAAACTCAAGGTCACGGTTATTCAGGGGGCTATAATTGAAAATGGTTAAAGATGGAGATATTTACTATTAACAAAATATAGAAAGTCTCATATGGGTTTTCATTTGGCTTCATGACCTTTGACCTTGAGTGGTCGGGCGAGGTGAGTTGTGCCCGGCACCATTTATCTATGCAAAATCTTTACGTGTTCGACAGCCCAACCTAGTGTACCTGAAGTATTTTTGCCAACACGGCCTGTGTGAGGTTATTCAGACAGTATGTACGCGCACTTGCTAGGAATTTCTTTCATAGAAATGAAAAGAAAGAATTTTGCTTTGTGTTGCAGCTGGCTACTTCAGAATTCTAAATCCCGACAACATTATTAAAACGCTAAATGTGGCACACGGTCAAATTCCGTCGAAAATTTTTACTACAATGAACAACCATCGTATTTCTAAAACAGACAATGCTTTTATTTTTCATTCAGGGTTATGAGGGATTTACCTAGATTCCTTATACATTTTCCACACTGGCCACAAAGCTCTTTCGCTCAACAGTATTAGCCACTTTTGTTGTCTAGGAACTTAATTTATAGCTTCTTGTAAGGGTATTTTTTTAAGTACAGCTGGATGAAGATTCTGAAGCCCATTTGCTAAGCTTGTGCAGCAGCCCTGGTATGCCAATGCAGTCAGCTCTGAGGGATATTAATTGCTGCATATTCAAATTTAAATCAGAAGTTGTTTGTGTGCTTCTGGTGGTTCTGGGGGAATGACATGAGCCTAGAGTTAACTTATAACCTTTGAATCGACCACCTGGCTTATGATTAGCAATTTTAATGACCTGACTCGTCCACTGAAGTCTGTTTTCCAATAACTTTAACACCAGGGCCTTGGAACACCAGTAATTGATTTGTACACGGATAATTTTTAATATACGTAATTATCTCTGTGATGATACAATCTGGTGGTGAGCCCAGATACACAAACAAACACACGATCAATTCCTTCATTAACTATGAATGGCTTTTGCATTAAGGAGAGAGAGAGAAAAAAAAAAAGAGAGCACAGAGTTTTCCTTTATCATTTGTTCATACCCCAAATACAAATATCAATTTCTAGGGGAAATTAATAGTAAGAGTATATGGATAAGTGGGTCCACATTCGTAGTGACTAGTGGATCAGTTGAGTGAGAAAGAAAACAGGAATGAAGCTAACCCTTTGATTCTGTGGACGATTTTTTTTTTTTTTTTACTTTCTACTTTCAGGCGGTTTACTTAATTTACAGATGATCTTACAACAGAAGAGAGTTACTGGAGCTATGTTTAAGACCACGATTTTGGGAAGCCTCTCTTAAACAGAATGAAATTGTCTGAACCTAGTAACAAAAAGTAAAAAGTTCTTCACCGGAATTCACTAAGATAATTAAGTGCAATTTTGCTGTTAAGAGAGCTTAAAAGAGCCCCCCCCCCCCACAGTGAAAGAGTCACCAGTAGCACACTACTGGTAGTACACTACTAGTATTACACAAATTGGTCTATCTATCAATTTATTACCAGACGCCTTAATCCCGTACGGGGTGGCCACAAACAAATCGCCTCCAAGTCTCCCTGTCCCCCGCCATTTCACTGCCCTCCTCCCAACTCACATCCCCCTCACTAATATACCTCTCCACTCCATTCCTCCATCTCATCCTCGGCCTCCCCCTCCCTCTCCCCCCCTCCACCTCACTCACATACACTCTCCTCGTCAGTCTCTCACCCTCCATCCTCTCCACATGACCAAACATCCTCAGTGTGCTCCTCCTAACACTTCCTATCACATCCACATCCACACCACAACGCTCCTTTATATCCTCATTCGTCAGTCTGTCTCTCCATGTGACCCCACAGGCTCCTCTTAAATAACCCATTTCCACTGCTCTCACTCTTGACTTGTGTCCTTCCAACAACGTCCAAGCTTCATTTCCATACGTTAGAGTTGGTATCACAATACTGTCATGTAGTAACTTTTTCACTTCCATGCTCACTTCCCTGTTTCTTATCACTGCTTTTAAGGAACCAGCAATCTTTCTTCCTTGTTGTACACTTTCAAGCACTTCAGCATCCAAACTTCCACTCTTACTCATCACACTCCCCAAGTACTTAAACGTACTCACATTTTCTATTTCCTCACCATCCAACCTCACTGTTAATATCTAAGTCACTCACTGACTTCACCTCTCTCAAAGAATAACTTTACTCTTCCCTACATTCACCTTTAGATTCCATTTCTTACACACTCTCCCAAACTCATCCACCAAGCCTTGCAGCTTCCCTTCGTCTTCACTTAACAACACAGTATCATCTGCAAACAACAGTACAGGGAGTTTCCAAACACAACCCTCTCTCTCACTAGGGCAACTCCAACATCCACTGCCCTACCTTGTACCTCTTTTATTACCCCATCCATGTACAGATTGAACAACCATGGAGACATGACACATCCTTGTTTCAACCCAACCTTCAAAGAGAAAAACTCACTCAGTTCACCATCCACACGCACTGCAGCCTTAGCACCATCATACATACTCTTCACAGCATTCAACAACTTCCCATCTACTCCATATATTCTTAATACTTTCCACAATCCTTGTCAATCCACCCTGTCATATGCTTTCTCCACATCCATGGAGGCCACACACAGCTTCTTTCCCTCCTCTAGAAACTTTTCCACTAAAGATCTAAGAATGAATATCTGCTCTACACAACCTCTTCCCTTCCTAAAACCTCCCTATTTTTGACCAACTAATTCCTCTGTTATTTAACTAACTCTGTCAATAAGTATCCTACCATACACTTTTCCTATTACACTAAGAGGACAAATCCCCTATGATTACCACACACTTCTTATTTCCCTTTTCCTTTGTACAAGGGAATAATTATACCTGACTTCCAATCCTCCAGGACTCTACCTTCCTCCCAGGCCAATCTGCACATCTTCCATATCCATTCTACTACTATCTCTCCTCCATGCTTCAGCATTTCACCACACATTCCATCAATTCCTGGGTGTTTCCCCAATTTGCCTTTCTTCATTGCTTCCACAATTTCTATACTACTGATTTCTTCCTCTCTTCTCATCTTCCTCCTTCTCCCAGACATTCTCCAGCCACTTATACTCGCATTACTTCCATTCTCTATGTTCAACAATTTCTGAAAGTGTCCTCTCCATCTACTCACATTTTCTCCCTTCTCCACTAGTAATCTACCATTTTTATCTTTCACTCCCCTACTAACCTCACTGCTACCCTGTCTTACTCTCTTCACGTCTTTCCAGAACATTTTCTTACAGTCCCTCCACTTTACACTCAAATTCCTTCCAAATTCCTCATCCACTCTCTTCTTACTCTCTCTTACTAATCTTTTCACCTCTCTCTTCTTTTCTACATATAACTCTCTCTTCCGCCTCTCAACTTCTTAAACGCCCCTATTTCTCATCCATTCATTGTATGCTTTCTTCTTTTGTGCCACAGCCTGTCTCACCTCTTCATTCCACCATGCTGTTCTTTGCACCCCCTTCCGTCTTCTCTTCACCCCACACACCACATCACATGCTGCACATATTTCTTCTGTGAATATCTTGCACACACCTTCCACGTCCTCCATCTGCTCCAGTTCATATTTACCCAATCGTTCCTCCACTTCTGTCTTATATTCTGCCTTTTTCTCATCCTCTTGTAACCTTTCCACTCTCCTTGCAACTACTCCTTCCTCCCGTCCTTCTCTTCTTCTATTTCTCCATCTTACTTGGATCTTGATTCTGGCCACCACCAAGTAGTGGTCAGAAAGTCCACTCCCCCAACCTCTATAAACTCTTGCATCCATTACACATCGTCGCATCCTTTCATCCACACACACACATAATCAATCATTGCCTTCCTTTCATTCAGTTCACCACCCACCCTTCTCATCACGCGCCATATATACCTGTGGATCACTTCCACAAATTGGTGCCTTCCGTATTAACTTACATAGTCACTCAGTGACAGATTGCAATGTTGAGACGTTTGTTAGCATCACAATATACGCCATGAGACTGAAGGAACTAAAATTTATAGGACAAGTAATTACTACAAACCAGAAATGTATGAAACCTTGCACGTCCAGAGGGGGCTCAGTTCAATAGAGATCGTTTGGAACTGTGATGCATATGGATGGGTTGGACAGAAGGGGAGAGGGGGACTTAACTCTTTAGTTGAGAATTACCTATTTTGCTTTTCTTGCGGCTAACATCCAGATATTTTAATGCTCTGTAGAGAAAATTAGGGTAATGGAGACGTTAACTACTCTCACAATTACCATTCTTACCACGAGTAAATGATATATTTTATCCTAGCTCTCACACTGTGATGATATTCAGCACAAAAACATTCATGGCAGACAGAGTTACATCCAAGAAAATCAGTATGTATTTGACCCCCATCATAACCCTGTGTGTGTGTGTGTGTGTGTGTGTGTGTGTGTGTGTGTGTGTGTGTGTGTGTGTGTGTGTGTGTGTGTGTGTGTGTGTGTGTGTGTGTGTGTGTGTGTGTGTGTGTGTGTGTGTGTGTGTGTGTGTGTGTGTATGATTGTACACCTAAAGGCTTTTTCACATTTCTTCAATTACATTCATTCTGTGTTATGAGTCAGTAAATACATAGCGAATCTCTTTTCCCTTCCTCTGCCTACATTACTTGCTACTTTCCTGCTAACCTATCTTGTCCTGCCATTCTTGCCTTCAGTTTAGCATCCTTACCGCCATCTTTCCTTCCACTAAATATATTTTTGTGCTGTAAGCTGTCCTTGCCAAGTTGTTGAGGTATGATGAGGTATACTCTTCACTTTAATAGGCGTTTTGGCACTTCTTTAGCGTTATATTTTTCATACAACATTCTATTAGTCCCTATTATGTTGTCAAGTTTTAAATATATACAAAGATTACTTACTGTGCAAGTTAATACTATACGAAGAGAATATAAACACACCCGATGCACAAATCAACTTGCACGTAAGAGGTAGCAGAACTAAAAAAAAAAAAAAGTAGGTGTTAAAGACAAGGAGAGTTTTGATTCACTGAAGTGACAGACACTGGCCAGGGACAACAAGGTTTATTACAGGGGAGCAGATCTCACCTGTGTTCTCCAATGCATCTTTTTATAAATCCTTTTGATAAAAACTGGGGTGTCATAAATGTGAGAAATCCTGGGGTGTCATAAGTGTGATACATCCTGGGGTGTCAAGTAATCAATCCTGAGGTGCCTTGTGATAAATCCTGGGGTATCATGAATGATGTACACTGTCATTCACCCATTTATACCGTTCTGATATTTCCCGAATGGTTATAAATGCGGAAAAGTGTTTTTTTTTTTTCCACTCCATAGCTCACTCAGTTTCCAAAAGCTGCGATATGGATATGAAGGAAGGATTTTAGGACATCAAAAATAGGCTGGGACTCTCCTATAGGCCTGTGGGAGTGGCGGAGGTGTTATCAGAAGTACTGTGGGGACACGAACATAAGTCCCAGGTTCTATTCTCGGTCTGGCAATAATATAAGTATTAGTCAGGGGTTCGTATTTTCGTTGGGTACGGAAGCTCCCTAGCACCTCTTCCTTAGCAATTTATTCTTGGATATGGCTGGTTAACATCTTTTGATAAATATATTCTCGTTGGATAAGGAGCTCCCTAGCACCTCTTCCTTAGCAATTTAATCTTGGATATGGCTGGTTAACATCCTTTGGTATATATATTCTCGTTGGGTAAGGGCCTACCTAGCACCTCTCCCTTAGCAAGTTATTCTTGGATATGGCTGGTTACTATCCTTTTGTATATATGTCGTAGTTGGGCAACGAAGTTCCCTAGCACCTCTTCCTTGGCTATTGATTCATGAATATGGCTGGTTAGTATACTTTTGTACGTTATTTGTGCAGAATAGGGCGAGATTAGAAGGATTTATGTAACACCAAACAGGACAGTAGGGTGTAATTAGCAAAATAAATCGCTAACGAAAAGGTGTTAGGAAGCTTCCTTAAGCAACGAGAAAACGTGCCAAGCTCTTATTGACTCTAGAGTGTAGATGGTTCACCACTAGAACTGAAATAGGGACCTAGGTGGTATATTCGACGCCCGTGTGTACTGGTGTATAGAGACTTGGATTTGGTAATAACTGATTGATTGTCTAAATGACCGTCGGTAGGCAGTATATCTAAGCAAACTCTTTTTTTTTTAGGCTAAGTGAGTAAGCTACACTTCCGTATATGGTCCAGTTACTGAACAGTGGGGATGGTAAGGGGTTGATGGGTGAGGATAGAGAGGGATGATGGGGTGAGGGTATGGAATTGGAGATAGAGTGGGAAGATGATGGGAGCCTTTAAAGTTGAAAATCAATATGCTTTGCCTTTATAATAAACTTGTGTGTTGGTAGCAAATAGGACAAGCAACAGTGGGCCAGTTACTGATGTACAAGATAAACAAATTGTACTGGTTTAGGAGAAGGGTGAATGTTGAACACTGCAAGTCAGTAAGACTGACATCTGCTGCAGGCCTGTTGTGAGTATGAGTAGCACAAGCAAAGGTGGTCCCGGCACGAACAAAAAAATGTACGTTTCACCTGTACGTCTGACATACAAACATAAATTAAGGCGGCCATAAAAAAAATCAATAACCCCAATGCTGATTATAAACACATAATGTGAACACAGTAGCACACGCAAAGGTGGTCCTGTGACAAAATTCAATACCTTTAACCTTTACTGTGGGCATGTTGAGTACACAAAACAGCGAAAGCAAAGGTGATTGAATGTGGTGGCCCATTTACTGAGAGAGTGTTTATAAACTTCTATGTACAGTGGTAGATACAGAGGCAACATGACACTGAAAATATAATATCCATTTGTATTTCAGGCATATAATGAAGAGCTGGGCAGTAAATATGAGCAGGTTTGATGTAAATGATATGCAGTTCTGGTAGGTTGGGTAGGTGATGGCTGAGCAGTAGGTGAAGGCAGCGTAAATGATTGTATTCAGCCTGAAGACTAAGGCGAATGTGTCGCGACATGAGTGCGAAGAGGTTAACGAATCAGTGAGTAGGTTAGGGCAAGAGAAAATCTAGAGATCAGGTAGATGAGATGAATAGTGGATGAAAAATGAAGCAGCGTCCGTGATAAATAAATAACCTAGAGCAGAGGCGAAAGTGTTATGAATAAAGGGAAGTGTGTTATGAATGGGAATATAAACAGAGGAAGGTGAGCGATGGACGAATTAGCTGCAGGTGATAAATTAACGAATGATGGATGTGTGTGGAGGACGCCTACATGATTAGCTGTAATATTTTACGCTCTGTATTACCTTGTTCCTTTATTAGTTACTGTATTCGTATAGACGTTATAATGCATTTTATTTTTATTACAACTGACAGGTCTTCATGAATAATTAAGAAATATGTCAAAACCCATGCTCATTAAAAGATAGTTTTCAATCAGTATATATTTATAAATCAGTTCGCTTACATATCCATCAGTCATTCTATCCATTTATCTGTCTATCTTTCTGTCTGTCTATCTATCTGTGTATCTTTCTGTCTGTCTATCTATCTATCTGAATATATTTGTCTATCTGTGTATATTTCTCTCTGTCCGTATCTCGAACTGTCTATCTGTCTGTCTGTCTACCTATCTATCTGTGTATCTATCTGTCTGTCCATATATCTATCTGTCTATCTGTCTATCTATCTATCTGTGTATCTATCTGTCTGTCCATATATCTATCTGTCTATCTGTCTATCTATCTATCTGTGTATCTATCTGTCTGTCCATATATCTATCTGTCTATCTGTCTATCTATCTATCTGTGTATCTACCTGTCTGTCCATATATCTATCTGTCTATCTGTCTATCTATCTATCTGTGTATCTTTCTGTCTGTTCATATATCTATCTGTGTATCTGTTTGTCTGCCTGTCTATCTATCTGTGTATCTGTTTGTCTGCCTGTCTATCTATCTGTGTATCTGTTTGTCTGCCTGTCTATCTTTCTGTTTGTCCATATGTCTCTCTGTCTCTCTATCTATCTGTGTATCTTTATCTGTCCATATATCTAACAGTCTATCTGTCTGTCTGCCTGTCTATCTATCTGCGTATCTTTCTGTCTCTCCATATACCTATCTGTCTATCTGTCTGTCTGTCTACCTAACTATCTGTGTATCTTTGTCTGTCCATATACCTATCTGTCTATCTGTCTGTCTGCCTGTCTATCTATCTGCGTATCTTTCTGTCTCTCCGTATACCTGTCTGTCTGTCTGTCTACCTAACTATCTGTGTATCTTACTGGCTGTCCATATATCTATCTGTCTGTCTGTCTGTCTGTCTACCTAACTATCTGTGTATCTTACTGGCTGTCCATATATCTATCTGTCTGTCTGTCTTTCTGTCTGTCTATCTATCTGTGTCTTTCAGTCTGTCCATATATCTGTCTGTCTATCTGTTTGTCTGTCTATCTATCTACTGTATCTGTGTATCGTTGTCTGTTCATATATCTATCTGTCTATCTATCTATCTATCTGTGTATCTTTTCTCTCTGTCCATATCTGTGGAATGACTGGAGGTAAGAAGTGACTGTGCTGTTATCACTGGGACAGTAAGCTTAACAAGTACAAAACTACTTGGATGCGGGAGCTTCAGGGACGTCCAAATGATGCTCTTGGGCCCGTATTCTCGTGGGTTGAGGAAACTCCCTAACGCCTTTTCCTAAGCGATTTATTTTGTTTATTGCACCTTACTGTCCTCTTCTGTGTTTCATAAATCCTTTCAGTATCACCATCCTCTGCATAAATAACGTAGAAAAAAATGTTAACTAGCCATATCCAAAAATAAATCACTAAAGCAGAGGTCCTAGGGAGCATCCTTATTGGCGAGAATACTGACCTTGGTGTGGTGTGAGTGGGTGGTGTGGTGTGGTGTGGTGTGGTGTGGTGTGGTGTGGTGTGGTAGGAGTGGGAAGTGTGGCGTGGTGTGGTGTGATGTGGTGAGAGTGGGAGATGTGGTGTGGTGTGGTGTGCCTGCGATAAAGTCTACGGGAGTGAAACACCTCGCGTCCGCAAATCGTTAGTGAGTGACGGAAGGACAGGGCCGCTCCTAAAAATACCGTCCATTGCCTGTGAGTTACGGTGTCCTGACCCTTTATTAACTTCCCTGCTTCATAAATCAACACTTGTAATATTGCCTGCCTCATGGATCTCTCTCTCTCTCTCTCTCTCTCTCTCTCTCTCTCTCTCTCTCTCTCAGGTAAACACAATCATCTTGCCATAACTGGAATACAATACATGACTCAACCAACCAAGAGAGTGGTAATGACAACAGTATTAACACTCCCAGGCTCCCACACTGACTCTAAAATAAACATAATCGTCTGGCTTAAGGTAGAATAGAGTCCTAGAGCTGTGCCGACCATTAGAGAGTTAATACAATGGCCTGGCTGAAGAATCTAAATTACACCCAGAAAGGCAAGAATAATCCGCCAGTCCGCAGCTCAGTGTTGTCATTTCTGGTGCCGCCTGCAGGGGTCATGTTATTGGCACTGACGCCTGTGCTACAGCCTGGCCCAGCATTGCCACCCACTCACCCACACCCAGCCCCATAGTGTCGTCGGTTAAGGAAGCTCCCTATTACCTTTTCCTAAGCGATTTATTTTACTATTACACCATACTGTGCTATTCTAATATATAAGTCCTTCTAACGTTGCCATGCTGTGCATTAATAACATAAAAAAAAATGATATTAACCAACCATACCCCAAAATAAATCGCTAAGGAGGAGGTGCTAGGGAGCCTCCTTACCCGACGAGAACATGGGTGCCTTACTCTTGTCGATTAAGAAGGCTCCTCAGCACCTCTTCCTTGCCTGTTTATTCCCTTCTATTAAACCTCACCTTTTCTGTGGAACTTCAGATGTTTTTTACTCGTATTGGTCATTTGTGCGGCATTTAGGCCCATATTGTCATCAGGTATGGACGGTACCTAACACGTCTTCGTTGGCGATATATTTTTGGATATGGGTTGTTAATAACCTTTTGTACGATATTTGTGCAGAGTATGGCGATACTGGAAGGATTATTTGTAACACAGAAGAGGGTAGAAATGTGTAATAAACAAAATTAGTTGCTTAGGAAAAGGTGTTAAGCAGCTTCTTCAACGGACAGGAATACGGACCTTGGTTATATATATTTTATAATAAGTTTTGTTGATTTTTTAGAGCTATATCTTAAGTATTTTAATGTCTCCTGCTGGTTATACTGTGTTTGTACCTTTTCCTGTCAATCTCTTTTCTCCGTTTTTGTGGCTATTCCATCACTATAACCATAGATCATTGTTTGGAAATAATGGCATATAGTCTTTGATACCTGGCGCTAAGAATCCATTATTTAGATCAAATCCGATGACACATCAATCATTAATATCCTCTATGTTGTTTTTGCAATATTAACAAAAACGTGCCGGCTATTAATGCAGCTTTAACTATGGACTCTGCTATTTATGCAATGTTAACAATCTATCTATCTATCTATTGCCAGACGCCTCAATCCCGTTCGGGGTGGCCACAAACAAATCGCCTCCACGTCGTCCTGTCCCCCGCCATTTCACTGCCCTGCTCCCAACTCACACACCCCTCTCTCATATACCTCTCCACCCCATCCCTCCATCTCATCCTCGGCCTCCCCCTCCCTCTTCCCCCCTCCACCTCACTCACATACACTCTCTTCGTCAGTCTTTCACCCTCCATTCTCTCCACATGGCCAAACCACTTCAGTGTGTTCCTCATAACGCTTCCTATCACATCCACATCCACATCACAACGATCCTTTATATCCTCATTTATCAGCCTGTCTCTCCATGTGACTCCACAGGCTCCTCTTAAATAACTCATTTCCACTGCTCTCACTCTTGACTTGTGTCCTTCCAGCAATGTCCAAGCTTCACTTCCATACGTTAGAGTTAGTATCACAATACTGTCATGTAGTAACTTTTTCACTCCCATGCTCACTTCCCTGCTTCTTATCACTGCTTTCAAGGAACCAGCAACCTTTCTTCCCTGCTGTACCCTTTCAAGCACTTCACCCTCCAAACCTCCATCCTTACTCATCACACTCCCCAAGTACTTAAACGTACTCACATTTTCCAATTCTTCACCATCCAACCTCGCTGTACATTCACTGACTTCACCTCTCTCAAAGACCATCACTTTACTCTTCCATACATTCACCTTTAGATTCCGTTTCTTACACATTCCCAAACTCATCCACCAAGCATTGCAGCTCTCCTTCGTCTTCACTCAACAACACAGTATCATCTGCAAACAACAGTACAGGGAGTTTCCAAACACTACCCTCTCTCACCAGGGGCACTCCAACATCCACTACCCTACCTTGTACCTCTTTTATTACCCCATCCATGTACAGACTGAACAACCATGGAGACATGACACATCCCTGTTTCAACCCAACCTTCAAAGAGAAACATTCACTCAGTTCACCATCCACACGCACTGCAGCCCTAGCACCATCGTACATACTCTTCACAGCATTCAACAACTTCCCATCTACTCCATATTATATTCTTAACATTTTCCACAATCCTTGTCTATCCACCCTGTCATATGCTTTCTCCAAATCCATGAAAGCCGCATACAACTTCTTTCCCTTCTCTAGAAACTTTTCCACTAAAGATCTAAGAATGAATATCTGCTCTACACAACCTCTTCCCTTCCTAAAGCCTCCTGTTCTTCTACTGTAAGCTATTTATGCAATGTTAACAATCTACTGTATGTTATTTATGCAATGTTAACAATTACGGTATGTTATTTATGCAATGTTAACAATTACGGTATGTTATTTATGCGATGTTAACAGTCTACTGGATGTTATTTATGCAATGTTAGCAATCTACTGTATGTTATTTATGCAATGTTAACAATTACGTTATGTTATATATGCAATGTTAGCAGTCACCTGTATGTTACTTATGATATGTTAACAATTTACACTATGTTATTTATGCAATTTTACCAAAAGGCAGACATGGAGAGAGAGACCAATGATGAGATGAAGGCATTGGCTGGAGAGATATATGAGAGATAATGGTATGAGTTGGAGGGAGGCCAGCCAAATAACAGAGAAAAGGGAGACGTGAAGGAAATTTGTTTGCTGCCGTCCTTTAGGGGATTAAGGTGTCTGGCAATAGATAGATAGATAGATAGATAACAATTTCCTATATAAGTCTATGTTGATCGTACGAAGCCAAAAGTAACATACAAGATACAGTATCATATTGTATGCAAACTCAATCGCTTAGTAAGAGATGCTAGGGAACCTACTAAGTTCACCAGGATAAGGGCCTCAGAATTATGTATCTACCGAGCGAGAAGAAAGTAGTGATCTTCAGCAAAGAAAGTTCTATTTTTTGCCCTTCTTTTTCTTGTTTTTTTAGATATCGTCTGTCTGTTAGCAACATTATGGAGTCGAAATGTTAGTGTAATATTAGATGTACTTGTATCATTAAAAAGAAAGAAAAAAAAAAATGGATTCAGGGCCATCAGAGAAATTAGTAATTAATTCTGTGCGGAAAATGTCAGAGGCAAATATATAACAGAGGTGCGCATCCTTTTCACTGCGCTTCTTCGTGACGAGGTGAAGATCATGGCAATTATAGAAAGAAAACTGTACACTATTGCACTTTTTGAGACTCTTGCTCCGTATGAGATATTCCTGACCAGAGAATCATTGTTTAACATTAAATCACACACACACACACACACACACACACACACACACACACACACACACACACACACACACACACACACACACAGAAAGAGAACATCATTCATTCATTCATTCATTCATCATCCAGTCCTACGTTGCCCCATAAGAAGTGTAGAAGCCCGTGGCTAGACAAGTTAGTCCTGATATTTAAGATGAGAGTGACCAGCCTCACTTATCCCTGAGCGGCATTATGTGAGCAATAAACCCCAACCACTCCTTGGACATAAACCTACATAACATAATTTACAAAAAGTCAATGAGCAGTAGCAAAGAAACCTCAAGAATAATTTCCCTGAACGTCAGTCACTAATAATGCAATCGTAATAATAATAATAAAGGTGTGTGTGCCTTACTAGCAACACTTTACTGATTCGTAAATTAGGAGGGAACCAGTAAATCAGCTTTATGGACGGCAGTTTTGATGAAACGGGTTAATTTGTCTCTTAATTTAGCCGATAAGAAATGCATACTGTAATGTTGTAAAGGGCGATATTGAACGACACTTTATTGTTATTATACCAGGCTTCATCACAATAATGTCCGGTTCTCATCAAGCTTTCGATATTACTTCCGTGTGAATAATTAGGCAACACCAACTCTCTGTCTGTCTGTCTGTTTGTTTGTCTGTCTCTCTCAGGCTTTATAAACCAGACAGTGAAGTTTACAACTGGTGAACAAAGGAAAAGTAATTGACTACGGTTTTGTTCCCCCTCTTAACTCTCTCTCTCTCTCCCCCGTAGGTAAACACAATCATCTGGCCACAACTGCAGTATAACACAAGGCTCAGTCAATCAAGAGAATGCTAACGATAACTGTGTAAACATTCCCAGGCTCCCACACTGACTCTAAAATAAACACTAGTGGCCCCCCCACGGGGGAATCACACCAGCCGAGAGCCTATAACATATCTAGCGCGGCTCGGAATATGGCTTTGACCTTGACCTACTTTTACCAATTTCGAACTCGTGGGAGGTTTTCGTCCATACTACTCACCTGTAAAATATTGTGATGGTATCCTGAGCGATTGCGAAGTTATCGTGGTAAAGGACACACAGACCTTGACCTACTTTCACCGATTGCGAACTCTTAGGAGACTCATCTTTGCTACACACCAGTATAATTTTGTGTTGATATCTTGTGCGGTTGCGAAGGTATCGTGCTAACACACAGACCTTGACCTACTTTCACCGATTTTGAACTCGTGATCGATTTTCTTTCCCTCCTACACACCTGTAAAACTTTGTGATGATACTCTGAGCGGTCGAGAAGTTATCGTGCTAACACACACACACACACACACACACACACACACACACACACACACACACACACACACAAAACTGGAAATAATACCCGGTTCGCTATCGCGGCTGGTAATCATCTGGCTTAAGGAACAACTGAGTCCTAAAGCTGTCCCGACCATTAGAGAGTTCATACAATGGCCTGGCTGAAGAATGCAAATTACACCCAGATAGGCGTGAGGATCAGCCAGTCCGAGCGCTCTCTCTCTCTCTCTCTCACACACACACACACACACACACACACACACACACACACACACACACACACACACACACACACACACACACACACACACACACACACACACACACACACACACACACACACACACACACACACACACACACACACACACACACACACACACACACACACACACACACACACACACACACTGTTCTCATTTCTGGTGCCGCCTGCAAGGGTAATTTTATTTGCACTGACGTCTGTGCTAACACTAGGGCAGGCGCTCAGAGTAAAGTGTATGTGGAGGGTGAACGAGGTTGTGTTCCTCAGCCCTGGTGGTTATATTTTTTGTCTCATGTGTGCGAGTCTGCGTTTCCGTGTATGTGGTCGGTGTGACTGTGCAGTATTTGTTGGCAACATTATGGGAAAATATATAGTGGGTGCACTTTGGTCAATTTTGGAAAATGGTTAGTGAGAGAGAAGTAAATAATTAACTGGGACAAGAAAAAGTTCAGAGGTTAAGAATAAGGCCGTGAAAAACATAAAAAAGAGAATGGTGCTGTCTTGGCGGAGGTATGCACTCTCAGAGTGCTCTCATTTCACCAAAGTTTTTCCTGATGAGATTTCTCAATTAATCAAAGAAAAAGGGGAATATAGGAACTGCTCGTGAAGTTTCCACCCCAACAATTTTGTCTCAGTATATGACAAGTACAGCTCTGGTTGGAATAAGATATGCACTAACACATTTCAGGTCTAATCCATGAGGTGGCCCACGTTTTTTCATCGGGTAAACCGCTGTCTCCAACGGCTTAAATGATCTGCCTCATGATACCCTTGCTTCAAGCTGTCCAAAGCCTCTGGTTCATTTAGGTTCGTAAATAGATAATGAATCATTAGGTTATCTTTAGTTTTAAAAGTATATGTAAAGCTATGGAAACATCTACATTTACAGAAATGCTTCATTCTTTAAGACTTTACGACTAAGAAACAAGATAACAAAATATTGCAAGAGTGTAGATGTCTACTTTAAAATGTGTTTTAGCTAGGTATTAAATGTTCTGCTAAGGCAGCTAATTAAATGAATTAATAAATATATCGTCGAGTCAGTAGGGTAAGCATCAGGGCCTTTTTATTTCGCCAAGTAGTTCATGTGGTAAATTTCTTACAGAAGGAGAATACAAAAAAAGGTATCTGTTACATAATATGACAATGTATTTGACCACTATAGAATTGGTCAGTGTACCCTTGGTTTTTAGAATCTGCATTATTGGATTCACCATGTACCATACTGTCTTGAAATATATGCAGAATAAGCCTTGGTGGTCTTCACCCGTCTAAAATCCGTCTCTGATCTTCCAGTATTTCTTGCAGTTTCACAGGTGTTGAGTCTTCACGAACCAGACCCATCACAACACTCTTTGGTCCGTATTCTCGTCCGTCAAGGAAGTCCCGTAGCACCTCTTCCTTAGCGATTTATTTCTCAATAAGACTGGCGATTATCAACCTGTATGTTATTTATTCAGAGTACGATGGTATTTGAATGATGTGAATGACACAGAAAAGCATGTAAGGAGTAATGTAAATGAATGATGAAATGACACAGAAGATAGTAAGGAGAAATAAGCATAATAAATCCCTCATGAAAAGGTGTTTGGAAGCTTCCTTAACCGACGGTAATACGGGCCTTTTCCTCCATCCAGAGCTTTCACGACCCCACCTGCTGATCTTTTGGATATCGAGCCTTTTTGCTGACAGGGCTGTCACTCAGATTGGGGTATTCAAGCCGCTGAACCTTCTAATCCACCAAGCGCCATTCATCATTCACTCCAACATTGCATCACCAGGAATTTAAGACCCCGGCTTAAGCTACTTAATCCAGAATTTAACCCCTCAAGCCAGTGGCATGTTTGTGAATCACTCTATCACTCGAGGATTATAATGGGATCATGAGAAACTTCTTGTAAGGTAAGCAGTCAAAGGCGTTTGGTTTTAATCCTTTTATTATCAAGTGTCTCTTCTAATCTGAATAAAATCATCTGGTGTCAGCAAAGATGAAATAAGAAACAGGTTACAAGAGTAGTTAGGTTAAGGTGGAGGTCAGCAGTCGCCCATTCCCTAACGAAATTATTTGCACGGTAAACAACCACGTCTTGGATAACAACCCTTTTATGCCACATCCCGTTAAAGGCCGTTTCACACCGGATACGATGCTGCCTACGCTGCAGACGCACGCTGGCGATACTTACTATGTGACTTTTTACATCGGAAGCGATGCCGGCGAGTTATGCTGTGAATGTTGCTATAGGTTGTATCACTGGAGCCATGGAGGATAGTGCCGAGTGGTCCTATGAGGAGGAGGAGGAGGAGGAGGAGGAGGAAATGGAACTCTTATTGCTCACTCTAGCAATTTCCAAGAAAGTGAAAACGAAATGGGTACAAGAGACAAATGTGAATAGACCAAAGTTTGGCGAATACCGTTTCTTAATTCAATAACTTTCAGGTGATGAAGACAAATTCAGACAATATTTTAGACTGTCTCCCACTCAGTTTAATGAAGACTTATTAATGACTGAACGAGATGTCCAGAAACAAGATACAAACTCTATCCTTCCAACATGCCTCCTATGTCTGCTGTCATCAACGGTCAGAGTGACAGACCGTCTGTCTTGGGCTGACAAAGGCGCCTGTCAGACTGCAACAACCGACTCCTCAAGCGCTCTGGTGCGCATGCGTGGCGGAAGTTACGTCGAGAAAAATCGCGGAGGCGGCAGTTTGGAACGCCATGCAAGCGATGTCCCACGCAACCGTTACATATCATTGCATCCGGTCTGAACAGCCTCACTCAAAACAACACAAGCAACTGAAAGCCACGTCTCTTCCAATCCACAACGTAGCTAGCGTAGCATCTGGTGTGACACGGCCTTAAAGCGTCTTAAGCCACGAGAACACCACGGCCTGTATTCTCGTCGGTTAAGGAAGCTCCCTAACACCTTTTCCTAAACGATTTACTTTGTTTCATACACCTCACTGTCCTGTTCTGTGTTACGTAAATCCTTCTAATATCTCCATCCTCTACGTAAATAACATACAAAAGGATATTAACCCCTCATATCCAAGAATAACTCGTTAAGGAAGAGGTATTAGAGAGCTTCCTTAAGCGACGAGAATATGGGCCCAGGTGTTCATACGGAGGTTAGTCCTTCCATCCGTAGTTAATGATGTCTGGTAAAAAAAAATAATAATAATAATTTGGCTTATCATCAGACTTGTCATTCAGTGGAAAATCACCTGAAAATACAACATAAAAATAATATAATGATTAAAATATGTTCTTGGTCTGAAGGGGTTGTTGTCGTTGTCATTGTTGTTGTTGTTGTGGTGGTGGTCCTAGGCTTGAATTCAACAACTTAATTAGTGATAGACAATATGGTTTTCGTCACGAAAGATCTACCATTGACATACTCAGTCTCCTAACTCATACCATCCATCAAGCAATTGACCTACATGGAGAAACTCTTGCAGCAGACCTTGATATTTCTAAAGCTTTTGACAGAGGATGGCACCGTTCCCTGCTGTCCAAACTCCCTTGCTATGGACTAACGTCTTTTGTTCCTTTGATTTCCTTATATCTCAGTGACAGGAAAATAAGAGTAAAAGTAAATGACGTATATTCCAATTTCCACTCAATTAATGCCGGCGTGAAGCAGGGATCAGTTCTGGCACCAACCCTGTTTCTGGTTCATATTAATGATCTCTTATCTGTCACCCACAATCCCATCCACTCATATGCAGATGACTCAACACTACATACTTCATTCACACTCAGACACCCATTTACAAAGTCCAATATCTCTACCTCTCAACTCAGTACAGCCATCTCCATAAATCAAGACCTATCTACGATCAGTGAATGGAGACAAAACAACCTTGTCTCATTTAATGTTAGTAAAACTAAATATATACAATTTACTAATAGACAGATATTGCCAGATTCGTATATTTTCTTCAGTGCTACTAATATTCCCATTTCCAAAAGTATTGAAATTCTCGGCGTCTCGCTTAACAATGCCCTCAGCTGGACCTCTCATGTTAGATCACTTGCTAAATCAGCCTCAAAGAAACTTGGATTATTGTACAGAGTCCGTAACTTCTTCACTGATGAGCAGTTAGCGAGTCATGTGTGCTCTTAACTGGAATATTGGTCACCCTTGTGGAATAGATGTGAAGACGTTGATTAAAACAACTAGACAAAATTCAGAACAAAGCTGTAAGAATTATTAACAACCCTGCCATTACAAATAAACTACCTCCTCTGCAAGTAAGAAGGAATGTTGCCTCCCTTGCATTATTTTACAGATATTTTTATGGCAAATGCTCAGACGAAGTTGCGTCCATGCTGCCACCTCTCCATGCCTTCCCTCGTGCTAAACGGGCATCTGGTAGCGCTCATGACTGTAATGTCACTCAGCCATATTGCAGAACTTCTGCCCATAAGAATTCTTTCATTCCCCGAACTGCATCTCTCTGGAACTCGCTTCCCCAGAGTTGTTTCCCTCCAAGCTTCAACCTACAGCTGTTCAAGTCTAACTGTTACAGATACTTTATGAACAGAGGACACCAATAATCTGGTGTATGGATTTTTTTTTATTCGTTTGTTTTTCCTTCCTCTGTTCTGTTATTAAAAAAAAAAAAATCTGAATGTGCTCTCTGTGGACTACAAGCTGGATGTCCTGCAGTCCACCATCCTCATTTCGGAGGATAGGGAGGGGGTTAAGGGGCGTTAGCATGGATTCTACCAACCCCACCTCGTGAAAGTGTCCCTCTCAAGCACTACTCTAAGTTTTCTTATTCGAGGCGAAAATGCATTGACTCGTTGGTGATGGCTCGCTGAATGCAACATGTCCGAATAACATCGTTGTACAGTATTTTCGATAGTTACCACAACAATTACCACAACGATGTTATTCGGACATGCTGCATTCAGCCAATCATCACCAATCTGTCAAGTGTATCTTCTCCGATTTAAAAAAAAAAAAAAAAATGACTATGACGGAGTTAAGGACGTATTACAGGATAAGAGGGAGTCTAAAATGGTAATACATACTATATAGGAAGTGGGAATTTTTAGGACAATTCGTATCAGCAGGGGGAAATTTAAAGGTAGGCACGTATAATGCAGAAAGAACGAAATTTATAGGAAATTACATATAATACAGGAAATAGGAATTTAAAGGAATACATTTATAATACAGGAAGAAGGAATTTAAAGGAGAGTACATACAATACAGGAGGAGGAAATTAGAAGGAAAATACGTATAATACAGGAAGGGGAATTTAAAGGAAAATCACACGATATAGGAAGAGGCAATTTAAAGAAAATACATATAGTTCAAAGAAGAAAGGGAATCACATATATTGCAGGAAGAAGGAAGTTAAAGAAACAATATATACAGGACGTGGAAATGTAAGACAATAGGGGAAGAGGGAACCTAAAAGAATACAAAAAAGAGATAATTTAGAGGGAAATATATATGACATAGGAAAGGACAGTAATTAAAGGAAAATTATATATTAAATGGAAATGATAGGACCTATTAAATATGATAGAAACAGATAGAATCTAAAACAACATCCATATACGACGAGGGAATTTATTTAAGTCATAGAATTTCTAGCCGCAATCCCTTGAGCCCTGAAACCGTGAGGCCATAAGAGAGGCCTGGAGGGGCATAAACAACAGCATGCGGCCTCTTGGACCATGTTGGGTGGAGGGGAATGAAGCCGTAGAGAAGGAAGGGCCGGGGAAGGAGAAGGCAGCGGTGCCGTCTCTTGCGTCTCCTTGAAAGCTAACTACTTCCTGAAAAACACCTATTTTGACTATTCGATCACCTTACTCTTTCCTCTCCCTCCTTCGTCTTTTCCCTTCCTTCCTCCTCCTTATCTCCCGCCTTCGTCCTCCTCCTTCTCTCCCTTCCTTCTCTTCTTTCCTCCGGTTCTTCTTCCCTCTCTTGTTAAATTTCTTCCTTCCGTATGTCTCACTTCCTGAAAGAGAAATATTATTGATCGTTTCCCCTCCTCTTTCCTCTTATTCTTCCTTCTCTCCCTCTTTCCTCTTCTTTCCTTCGTTTCCTCCTCCCTTCTCTTATTCTCCTGTTATTCTTCCTTCCGTATGTAAGACAATTACTTCCTGGAAACCAACAATTACTGACCATTTGCCCCTGTTTCCTCCTCCTCCTCCTCTCTCTCTCTCTCTCTCTCTCTCTCTCTCTCTCTCTCTCTCTCTCTCTCTTTCCGGTTCTTATTTCTCTTTCTTTTCCTTAAAGCTCCTGGAAAATCAGTGAATTCTGAAAGCGAACTAATATACAGTATTTCCCCACCTTCCCTCCTCTCCCTCCCTCCTCTGACTCACCTACTTTCCTCCTCTTCCTCTCCTTTTCCTGCTTCTTCATTTGCCTTGATTCCTCCCATATTTCTTCCTCTGCTTTCCTAATCTCAGAATCTCGCCAGTGAAGGAAAAGACCTTCTATGACACATTTTTTCTTTTAGTCTTCTGCTCCACCTGTCCCTGACTCCCTTATATTTCTCCTTTACTTCCTCCCTTATTTCCTTCCTTACTTCCTCCTTCAATTCCTCCTCCTTCCTTCCTCCCTCCTACCCCCAACCTGCCTCACTCCCTTAATTCCCCCTTCCTCCAGCTTCCCTCCTCTCTCCTTCCTCCTTCCTCTCTTACTTCTTCCTTCCTCCCTTGCCTCCTTCCTTACCTACTTGCTTCTTCCTCTCCTTTCCTTTTTCCGTTTTTTCTGTCATTACATAAGGTAGCTGCTGTACTTGATTCTGTGACAAAGAAGAACAAATAGAGATCCTTTTACTTTTATATAAATGAAAAGACAGGTGGACAGAAAGTATATGTGACGTTACAGAAGTGGATTAAATTATTTCATTACGATGAATACCGACACACTGAGCGATAATTGCTGAAACATAGACTCCCAGCCTTCAGACTCAAAACGTTTTCAAAATATTATATGCGAGTTTCATATTTCTTCGAGCAAATGATGGATCGGTATTTTTGTCCACAGCTGCAGAAGGGGAATAGATTGTGTTCCAGTAATTTACTAGCCTAACCTGATAACCATTCCTTTTCCCTGAGGTATATATTATTTTCTGTGGTATATAAAATGGATAAGAGAAGGAATACAGGTCTTTGCAGTATGAAGGATAGCATTTTATATATTTATTTTTGTACGTGTAAACGCTTTGATATTAATAAGCGAATTCCTATAATATTAATCAAATATATAGTTCATTCTAAAGGTATAGCTTTAAAAGGGCAACTGTAGCCGTGAATATTACAGGTTCAATTGTCTTGGTATAACTGCATAGGCGAATTTCTATAGGCTTTATTCTATGCGTAATATTTTACAAGTGTAATAATTTTAAAGTGTCATTGCTATACGCAGAATTCAATCAATGTAATGCTCTCGGTATAATTCCACAGATGAATATCTGTATGTTTAATATTATATGCAGTTTATTATACTGTTATAATTGTTAAAATCCAGTTGTATACTTACAGTTCTGTAGGTGTTATTCTACAGGTTTAATTTTGAAGGTGTAATATTACTAGTGTAATGTATATGCCTTAATGAAGAGTTAACTGTATGATGTTGTGAGGATGCAGAGCATAGCTGTCAGGAAGTCTGTTGTGGCTTGATCAGAGTTTTTGCAAACTCAGAGATAAGTCTCTGGCTGCTGCCACTCTCTCAGGCAGCAGTGTTGGTAGTGGTAGTAGTTTGTTGTTGTTGTTGTTGTTGTTGTAGCTCCAGGTTCATCTGTAACGTGAACCTTATTGGCTTTAGGCTTAAGTTGCCCTTGCCAATGTCCTTTCTGGGGAGAGAGTAGTAGCTGGGGGACGTTTGTATAACCAGGTATCTAAATCGACCAGTTATACCAGTGCCACCACATGAAGGCGTCTGTCTGTCTGTCTGTCTCTGTCTCTGTCTGTCTGTCTGTCTCTCTGTCTCTGTCTGTCTGTCTGTCTGTCTGTCTGTCTCTCTCTCTCTCTCTCTCTCTGTCTCTCTCTGTCTCTCTCTCTCCCTCTCCCTCTCCCCCTGGGTCTCAGTGTTTCTCACTTTACACTTGAACTTTCGTTCTTCATTAGTTCCTTAATTTTCATATTTTGATGTTTTGAGAAGTTTAGCCTTTACTTGTGACCTCTATTATTTATTGCAAAATATCTTTTGACAAATCATTGTTATGTGATATTTGATTTATTTCTCTTGGAGTTAAGTTTCATTAATATTTATGTGTGTTAACTGAAGAGAAGGGTGACCCAAGGGAGCAAGTGTTGAATGCCCTAATATGTCTGAATAACAGGTTTATTGATAGATAGATAGACAGATATAGATATATCTACCATTATCCTCATCATCATCAACCGTTGAGTATCCACTGCAAGACTGGTCTATCCCGACCGAT
Source organism: Coenobita brevimanus (assembly GCF_032717465.1). Classification (NCBI taxonomy): domain Eukaryota; kingdom Metazoa; phylum Arthropoda; class Malacostraca; order Decapoda; family Coenobitidae; genus Coenobita; species Coenobita brevimanus. The sequence continues at coordinate 4,308,251 of NC_137042.1, forward strand.
GTGGGGTCGATACAGCCAATGTATCTCTACCAAATGGCTTAGGCTGTCTGGTAGAGATTGTGTGTAGGGTGAAAAGTGTGTGGCTGTAATGTTGGAGTGGCTCTGGATGTGTGTGTAGTCTGTGAACCAAGTGTAATCGGCCTGTGCAAGCCGACTGGACGCAAGAATACTTTATAGTACGTGACACTGGTTCAACCACAGCACCCCTTATGTCCACTAAAGCAGTACGTGGTCGGAAGAAACTCCCAAAGTTTATTACCCTCGCAGGGTGCGACCCCTCGTTCTTCCATGTACGAAAACGCACACCTTAAAGAAGCTCTCTCTCTCTCTCTCTCTCTCTCTCTCTCTCTCTCTCTCTCTTTGAATGTATATATATATATATATATATATATATATATATATATATATATATATGTAACTTGCAATACTTTGGTGATAGAAACTCCGTGTACAAACAGCTAGATAAGGAGTTTATTACGAGCTCACAACAAAATAGTCTGCCCGTCTTGGCTGTCTGCTATGAACTGACGCAATAACGCCTTCGCCCAGGCTTGGGCTCTGGTAAAGCGTGCTAGGTCAGCAAGTTTAGTGGGGGCATGTATGCATTGGGGGGGGACATATATACATCGGGGGTAGACATATTGTGGAGGGGGTACACTACTCCCCCGGGTAGCTGAGATGGTGTCTCCTGACACCAGGAGTGATATGGTGTTTGATTATATTACTAAGGCAGGACAGGGGAGGTTTGTACAAGGGATAAGTATGATACAGGGGCAGTAGGGGAGTCATGGCCATGGTTAGGGGAGGGAATTAGAAGGATATATACGGATAAGATATACAAGGATTAATAGGTATGTGTCCAGTAAGGGCCGAAGGTATGCATAGATATAATGGGGATTATACAATAATAGTTTGATACATGATAAACAAGGAGTAGAGATGAGAGTTCTCTTGTTGTTCTTCATTAATTTTTTTTTTTTTGTATTTTCTGTAGGATACACTGTCACTCAGTAATGCATTAAAGAAATACCATCATTTTCTAGTAGGTAGAGTTCTGTCCACAGGTTGGTTAATTGTCAGATGGCATTGGTAGTCACTGAATGTGAGGGCACTAAGTACGGTGAGGTTCTACGTCGTGTGGAGGGCGTACTATGCCTGTAGCGACTCTGATTTCTTGGAGTCGACGTTCCATTTTTCTGACACAACAATGCACTGCACATATGATGAGTAGAAAACCTATGAAAGTGATAACCACAGGGGGAAACACAACTGTTGGATGAACCCATGAACGGCTGAAGGCCAGAGAAAATTGATCCATAATGAAGGCACTGTCATTGAGGAATGTTAGCATGCGCAAGTTAGGGGAGGTGATGGTAATGTTGGCAAATGGTAGGGTGGAAGGCATGTCGATTGGTTGAAAGATGTCATGGGAGTGTTTACGGACAGCTTGGTGATAGCGAGTGGCGTAAGTGATGACGGACTCTGACGGTACAATAGTCTGGTGCTTTGTAGAGACCACTAGCAGGGACGGATCGAACCGAAGAACCAGGACACATGATTGTGACAGAGATGGGAACAGCAAAGAAGAAGTACTGGACATGGTTGAGGTGAGCATGGTTGACCGGGAGGTCAGGAGCTGGGACAAAAGAACAGGCCGAGTAGATGGAATGGATGCGAACTAAAGCAGACTCACAGGGTGTAGCACTGCTAGGGAAGATAGCGAAAAGGTGGGCAGCACAGAGACGAGAGGTCGGAGTAAGGGAGGAACATTTCTGGAGGTCTGTGGAAGAAAGGAAGGCAACTGAAAGATGATTATGGGAGAGGAGGAAATATTCTGAAGGAACAGATACTTGTAACAAGGAGTTGAGGTTATGGCAGAACGGAGAGGAATATGGACGACGACGTATGTGGTGAGAAGAGTGGCTTCGAGAACAGGATAATAATATTCAAGGGAGGAGTAGGGGAGGACTGGGGAGAGACCGAAGGTGGAGTGAGCCCATTCCAGGACAGAACGGAGAGCTGAGACAGGTACTAAGTCGGCAGTGACACGTCCATTTATAGCATCGACCAGGATACGAACCAAGGTAGAGACTTGAGACAGGAGAGAGTCAATGGCCAGTTGGAGCTTATCCATGTTGAGTCTGAGGTAGAAGAACTGAGAGATAACGTTGAGATTTGAAACGTGTCGTTGTAAGATATCGGTGAAGTTGTTTAGAGTGGACGTGACTTCATTGAGGTGGGTCGTAAGCTTCTGTAACATAGTGTGTTGGATTTTGATGACTCAGCGTTGTGATTCTAGGGCTGAAGCTAAATGAGTGAGATCAGATTTGAAGCCAGAAATGTCACGGGCTGTAGCAACGCCAAACAAGCCACTTAGAATCTCACCGCCGAAGTCGAAGAGCCCTCGTTTCACACGAGAACGACCAACGGGTGTCTGAATGGAAAATGTGTCATTGAGCTCAGTGAATCTGTTACTTATGTATTGCAATTGCCAGGAGAGTGGTAGGAAAAGGTTATAGAGATACTCATTCGGGTTGTGTGTCCCCATGATGGCCGTGAGATGGGTCTTGATTCCGTGAAGCTGGTGCGCGTAGGCAGGTAGAGCAATGGCTACGTCGGCCAGGGGCGCAAGATCATAGCGCAAGGAGGCTATTTCTTTGATAAGCATTACGTCGCCTCCTGAGCCGACCAAGGCCCCGGGACGTACTCCACCATCGTCCTGACCTGACCCAGACCCCAGGAGGGTCAGCACTGCCAGCAGGGAGATCGCTAATATCGTAACTAGAAAATCAGGGTAGAGTTAATGGGGGAGGTCTTGAAGAGGTTGATGGGCAGAGCGCAGTTTGGACCAATATTGATTGGTTGATGAATGAGCAGGTGGAGTGGAGATGAAGGAGACTGAGGGATGTGTGGAGGAAACGGGGGGTCAGGAGGTTGTGTAAGTGACTCTTCCAACACAAGGCCACGGGGTGCTCGCTTTAAGTCATCGACGTGAACCCATCTGGTGTCCTTAGTGGACAGGTCCTGGAGGTGAAATTTGTTGCCTTGTTGAGTGAGGACGCGGTGGGGCCCTGTAAATTTGTCATCCAACTTAGAGGAACGCATATGGGAATGAGCAAAGACAAGATCGCCTACAGTGATAGTGATAGAAGAGGCGGATTTATGTTGGCACTGCAGCATGTCCTCCTGAGAGGAAGACAAAGTGAATTGGACATACTGGTGGATTGTCTGGAAGTTGGCCAATTTTAGTTTAACATAATCATCCAGGTTGTAGATGGGCTCCGGCTTTGAGGATAAGAGAGAGTATGGGAGGTCCTTGTCAAAACCAAAGAGGACGAAGAAGGGAGATTCAGCAATGGATGCATTGATGGAGCTATTGATTGAGGACGCCACTTGGGGAATCCAGTCATCCCAGGACGAACTATGGAAGCCTAGATGTCTGAAGCACTCTAAGATTTTTCGGTTGTGGCGTTCTACAAGGCCATTGGATGCCGGATGGTTAGGCACGACATTGCACTTACTGATATGAAAGTGGCGACAGATCTCATCTAGAAGGTTATTGTTGAACTCCGTACCATTGTCAGTAAGAATGGTATGAGGGGTACTGAACGGGCAAATTACGTGATCTACAAAGGCACGTGCAACGCTCTTCGCGGTCTTGTTGGAGAGGGGTACGAGGACACAGTAGCGGGAGAAGTGGTCGACCGCTACGAACAAGTACTCAGCACCGGATTCTGTGAGAGGTAGTTTTAAGAGATCGATTGAGACAGTTTCCCATGGTCGTGATGGGATTGGGTATTGTAAGAGAGGTGCAGGTAAGCCGGCTGATCCTTTGTGGCGGTGGCAGGAGAGGCAAGAGTCACGGTGGGCATTGATATCGCAGTGCATGGTTGGCCAATAGTATTTGAGACGTGCTTGGTGCAAGCATCGGTCATTACCTGGATGGGAAGCTTGAGGAGTATTATGAACAATGTGAAGAACCTTTGGTATCAGGGCAGTGGGGACAACAAGTTGGCGTACTTCACGATTGGGCATATCCTTGCCTGTTAGTAGTGTTTTCCTGTACAAGAGATCATCATCTAACATGAACTCATCTGTGATGCTGGCAGAGTAGGTAAGGTTGAGGCATCGCCAGAGTCTAGGAAATAAATGACTTTGGACCATATGGGGTCTTGGCGCTGAAAGTTTCAAACAACTTCTGACGTTAGTGTAGTGTTTTCAGTTACTTCGGGCTGCAGTGACGTTATAGCTGCTGCTACGTGACGTAAGAGTGCGTCTGCAACTACATTCAACTTGCCTGGTACATATTGAAAAGTGGGATTAAAGTCCTGGATGATGACTGACCATCTAGCTAACCTGTGAGGTTGCGGTTCTTGAACAAATCACATAGTGGAAGGTGGTCTGTTTGGATATGCACTGGATAACCATAGACTATATCTCTGAAATGTTTCAAAGACCAGACTACCTTTAGCGCTTCGAGATCTGTGACACTGTAGTTACTTTCAGCGGTTGTAAGGGTGTGACTAGCATACGCTATTACGCGCTTCCTTGATGCTTCATCGAGTTGCATCAAAACGGCACCAAGTCCAGTGCCTGAGGCGTCTGTGCAGAGAAGGAAGGGTGTGGTATAATCAGGGAACGCTAGAACAGAGGCATTTACAAGAGCTGTCTTTAGCTTTTGGAAAGCCTGTGACTGGTCGTTAGTCCAAACAAAGGGCACATTCTGCTTGAGTAAGTGGGTCAGAGGAGCGCCGATCTTTGCATAGCCTTGTATGAATCTACGATAATAGCCACTGAGGCCCAGGAAACTTCGTACAGCTTCGGTAGTGGTAGGTTCTGGGAAGTTAATAATCGCCTTAGTTTTATCCTCATTAGTATGAATGCCTTGTGCATCTACGACATGGCCTAGGAATTTGATTTTCTTTCGCAGGAAGTCACATTTACTGAGATTGATTTTCAGGCCTGCGAGCTGGAGGCGTTCAAAGACTTGCTGGAGTTTGGTAAAATGATCAGGGATGGATTTACTCACAACAATGATATCATCTAGGTAAGCAAAAAGAGAGTGTCCCATCATACCGCTGAAGACTGAATGGATAAGTCGCATGAACACGGAAGGAGCATTTCTCAGACCAAAAGGGAGTCTCTTAAACTGAAAATGTCCGGAAGGGGTGCTAAAGGCTATAACTGGGCGAGAGGATTCTTCCATTTCAACCTGCCAGTACCCGCTGAGGAGGTCTAAAGATGAAAAGACTACGTTATTTTCACCAAGGGATTCTAGCAAATCAGTGAGGACGGGTAACGGGAAACGGTCTGGAACGGTGACAGAATTGACCTTACGATAGTCGACTACTGGTCTAAAGTTGCTGTCCTTCTTTGGTACTAAGAAAAGTGGGCTATTCCATGGACTGACGGAGGGCTCAATAATGTCCTGGTCTAACATGTTCTGTACCATTTGATCTGTCTGCTTTCTCTGGCTGTGAGGAAATCGATACGCTGGTATGTAAATCGGCTGAGTTCCTGGTAGTAGTTCAATCGTATGTTTGACAAGGTCTGTTCTACCCATCAGTTCACCGGGTAAGGCAACCACGTTTCTGTACGAGGTCAGAAGGTCGAGGAGTTGAGGCGTATTTTCTGGGAAATCCGTGCAAGTGAGATGTGAGAGCATATCGGGTGAATATGTCGGCGCAGATCCTGTAGAGTTAATAGTACATACACCGATTGGCGTACTATCATCAGTCTGAATAGCAGGAATTGAGGAATCCTGGCACACCTTTACGGCCACTGGGTATACTAGGAAGTCTCCAATCTTTACACTACTTTTAAGTTTTAGTGAAGCATTTGTGACAATGAGCAAGTATAGGTAGCATAAACTGTCCTCTAAGACTGTGCACCACGCTGACTCATAAGTCAAGCCATTCACACAACACGTCTCAGGTAGTGTTTATCCACTCATTCTTTCGCACCGGCAACACAAACAGAGACTTTGGTGAACTCATGCAGTAACAAAATTGTGCACGTATTCATTACTGCACGTTTCGTCTCTGAGTGTTGGAGAAGATCATGCACACTGTGTGAGGTAGGTAACTGAGACATGTCTGAGTCAGCGATAGTGTTGTCGGGAGAGGAGGTAAGAGCCATTTCCGAAGGCTGAGATGATGTATCAGTAGACACTGAGGAATTTATGTCCTTGCTCGCAGTCAGTAAAGGAATGATCTCTGTATTCTCAAATGATGATAGTGGTGGTTTGGGCTGGGCTGGACTTTTTGGTAGTGATAGGGACAGAGGTAATTGAAGGACTGATTTGATCGTAGGAACAGGACGGGGACATTCCATACTGTATACTGGGAATCCAGAAATGTCTATACTACCACAAGCAGGTAATAATGCAATGGAGTGTTGTGCCATGGTGGAGAAACCAATAAGGGCATCTGCGGGATACTGCAAGTCATTAGTGACATGAAATTCAATTGGGATAGGGGGCAAATCTCTGTGTAGTTTGACTTCAAGGGTGACTCTTCCCTGAACCTTAAACTCTGAGCCTTCAACACCACATAGGCGAATGTCTGGTGGTTCTAGGAAACTGAGGCGGTTGTGATGTCGATGAATAAGATGTAAGGAATTGTCGGAGATCAGATTTACTATAGATCCTGTGTCCAAGAAGAATGACGTTGGTATGTCATGACTGCATCCGAGAATTACTAAACCCGAGGATGTTATGGGACCTACATGGCGGATGGGGAGTTGGGTGTCTGGTTCTACATGATATTGGTCCGATATGGGCGCGGCGCTTCCCCCGACTGTTGTCGGTTGAGGTAACGACATTCCTCAGTGGTGTGAGTCATGCTGGATTTGTGGTATTTGCATTGGGGATGACGTGAGCGGGAAGGCGTACGCTGTCTGGTTTGGGAGTGAGGACGTCTGTATGTACGGTCGCAACTGGATGCTCGATGTCCAGGATGACCACAGTGCCAGCAAAGAATCGAAGATTGTCTGTTCCGTCGGGCACTAGATTGATCACGACCTGCAGTAGGAGAACGATGCGTGGCAGGTCTGCCACGTGTGGTGGGACAGGAGCGAGATTGGTCTGGGGTAGTGGAGGTGTGACAAACTGAGGAGGCCAAGGGTTGGGTGGTGCCCTGACGCGTGTAGTTCGAACCTGTTCTTTAATGAATGGCTTTAGTGACCTGAATAATATTATCTCCTGGATTGAAACCGATTTCCAAGGCTAGCTCTCGCTGTTTAGGAGTAAGCCAGTGAAGGAATCTCAGGTAACCAATTAAGTCAGCAAAGTTGGTGAGTGAAAGCATTGGAACGCCATTATTGTCTTCTAACCATTTCGTGCCTACCAGTAATTGGAGCATCTCGCTACTAGTTGCTTTCATGGCGGCGGCAGCTTCGCAGAGCTTGGCATGTTGCGCTGGGACTCGCAAGTTCTCATCTAGTTGGTTTAGGAGATTAATGAATCTCATGAGAGACGCGGTATTTGAATGCTGGCAACAAAGGCTGATGAGTTCCGTACGAAAATCAGCAAAGGTATGAATGTTATCGAAATGTCCTGCACGGATCGCAGATCCGATGTCCGATTTGCTGATGTGCAAGCGACTCATGAGATAGGCTACTTTGAGCGATTCATCGGTGATCTGCCTATTGTGGATGTCTGTTTCGACTTCTCTGAGGAAATCATAGACAGACCAAGGTGGGTCCTGGCCGGTAAATTTGGGACGATTGGCATCGTCAAGATAGATAGACTGTGGAGGGTTGGCCATGGCTGGAAGTGCAGAAGTGGCGGTAGGAGAGGTGTGGGAGAGAGAGAGAAGGTAATGGTAGTTAAGGGCGAGCAAGATGGGGTATGAAGTGAGGCAGGAGAGTGAACGATAGGGGAAGGAGTAGAGGAAGAAGAAGGGAGTGTAGAGGTAGGGGTAGAGGAGGAGGTATCTTGATTTACGAGTCTAGGATGGGTAGTAAGTGATTCTGCGGGAAGTGAAACGGGAGTCTCAGGTACAGGGCGGTGGTACTCTTTGCCACTTCGTAAATGAGTGATTGTGTTAGAGTCGGCAGACGGGGTATGATCAGGTGATGTTTCCGGGTCGAGAGGGCTGGTGTTAAGCAGTTGATGTGGAAAGTATGACATTTAATGCGGCAATGGAAGATGAAATGATGAAGATGGATACGTAGGTGGAAATGTATAATATAACAATGAGAGAATGGAATACACAAGTAGGTGTGAAAATGAATGAAGGTGCGGGGATGGATGGTTTAAATAAAAGGCGAAGGATGAGATGGATTATAAATAACGTAGGTGAAAATGAAAACGGGGTAGTGGAAATGAGATGGAATATTTACAATATCCAATCTGTAGAGAAAATCGAGGATAATGTCCATAGAAAGGTAAGGTATACTATAGTTACACAGTAGAGACGGGATTGACGAGATGTATGACGTGCAGGTGTGGCTGGGCATAGCGGGGCTGAGGCGGGGCGGGGCGGGGCGGGGTGGGGCGGGCGGGGCGGGGCGGCGGTGGAGAGACAGCTGGGCAGAGAGGAGAGTGGCTGCGATGAGTCACCGGCAGGGAGTGGCGGTCTTAGGATGCTCACGTAATTCAGACCAGATGTGGCGGTGTCGGGGCCGGTGGTGGGTTGTGAGGGCAGATGTTGGTTCAAGGCAGGTGTAGAGCTGTTGAGTTGCAAATGCAGAGAATGGCGGTGGGCAGACAGTGGGCAGACAGCGATAAGTGGCACCGTGGGGGCAGGAATTACGATGAGTTCGGAACAGGTGTCGGGAACAGGTGCAACAGGTGCGTAGGACGGCGATGGTGACACTCGCGGGCAGGAACAAGGTGTGTGGGTGGGGTTGTTTGAGAGGTGAGCACTGGTGAGAAAAATTGGACACCTGGAAAGCACAGCCGGTTATTACACCACTAGAGGCACTGAGGAGGGGTGAGGCTGTGAGATGTAAGACGTCGTGTATCTCTTGGTGTCACTAAAAATTGTAGGAGGCGGTCAGAATCTGATGGTTCGAAACACCGCTGCTACCAAATGTAACTTGCAATACTTTGGTGATAGAAACTCCGTGTACAAACAGCTAGATAAGGAGTTTATTACGAGCTCACAACAAAATAGTCTGCCCGTCTTGGCTGTCTGCTATGAATGACGCAATAACGCCTTCGCCCAGGCTTGGGCTCTGGGAAAGCTTGCTAGGTCAGCAAGTTTAATGGGGGCATGTATGCATTGGGGGGGACATATATACATCGGGGGTAGACATATTGTGGAGGGGGTATATATATATATATATATATATATATATATATATATATATATATCTATCTATCTATCTATCTATATATATATATATATATATATATATATATATATATATATATATATATATATACAGTAATCCCCAACTATCCAGTCTCCCCGCTTACCAGACATTTTGGGCCTGGGCCTTTGGAACCCAAAAATGGCCAAAAAAAGTAAAAAAAAAAAAAAAATCCGACATTTTTTTCAACCATACTTTGAAATTGGCGTGCAGGGCTGAACAGCTGTGTTTACGCTTGCTGCTTGCTTCCCACATCCCTCCCCAGTTACCAAACTACCATCCCGACTATGGTCTGACAAATCTAAACTGGCGGCTAGGGTGTGGCGCGACCCTCTGTACAGTGGAGCTATGTTTCCCAAACCCGCGATGTGAAACGGCTGTTATGTATGTAAAAGGCATCACAAATAAGATAAACACATATGAAAACAATGTTAACTTGTGTAATTTAATATATGAAAGAACAGTAAACTCATTATGCATAAAATATTTATGCAGCTTTACTGAAACGTGGCATAAATATTTTACAGTGTTGCTAAAAAATAATTTAGTCACTTTTATTGGCTTTTACCGTATTTCTGGGGTGGGTAATAATGTCACAATTATGATCATAAGATAATGTGCAGGAATATAAGTAAAAATATGCCAATTTCTTAGTAAAAGAATTCTATCTATCTATCTATATACCTAGGCTGCTTCCCCCAAGGAAAGAGAGGTAGCCAAGACAGGACGACACACTCCCCATTTACTCATCCATTCAAACACATTCATTCGCATCTTAGCCCCAAAGGGGAGAACGGACAGATCCTCACCGCACCACACTGCACAATGGTCAACTGCGCAATGCAATCAGTGACATCCGCAGCAGGGCCCGACAGCAGAACTGGTTTACCCCTGCCACATCATAACAGACCCATCCCCTTACCCACACCTGACCTGACTAGCTGATCAGACCAAATGCGGGAGAATATCCCCTCAGGGCTGCGTCATCACTTATTCATTCACAATTTTTCTCCATTTATTTCTGTCACGCACAGCCACTCTTCCTTGCTCAACAGACATCCCTCTCGCATCCAGCGCTCTCTTCACACTGTCCATCCATCCTATTCGTGGTCTTCCTCTCAGCCTTACACCTCTCACATCAGATCTAGTTATCTTTTTCACCAATCGCTCATTATCCATTCTCTCCATATGCCCAAACCATCGCAACACCCTCTGCTCAACTCTACCAGCCATCTCCCGAACAACTCCAGTTCTCCTTCGCACTTCATCATTTCGCACCCGATCCATATGCGTCACTTCACACATACTCCTCAGACACCTCATCTCCATTACATTCAAACTTTTCCTCTCTGCTACACCCATATTCCATGTTTCAGCCCCATATAATGCAGTCGGTACCACAACACCCTCATACAGCCTTCTCTTTACATCCATTCTAAGCGAACGACATTTAAACACTTTTTTCATTCCTCCCAGCACCTTTCCTACTTCATTTATTCTAAACTTCACTTCTGCATCTATTCTTCCATCCACAGCAACATGTGACCCTAGATATTTAAAACAATCTACCTCCTCAAGCAACTCACCATTCAATACTATATTCATCCCCCTACCATCTATCAACCTCGTACACTTCATCACTTTACTCTTATTCTCATTTACTTTCAATTTCCTCCTTTCACCACCCTTCCAAACTCCTTTACCAACTGTCTCAATCTCTCCTTTGAATCAGTCACCAGTGCAGTATCATCTGCAAACAGCAGCTGCTTCAGATTCCACTCTCCACCATCAACATTCACCAGACTCAGACCTCCACCTAAAACTCTTCCATTCACCTCCCTTACAACACAATCCATGTAAATGTTAAACAACCAAGGCGACATCACACATCCCTGTCGCAGCCCCACCCTCACGGGAAACCAATCACTCACAGCATTTCCCACTCTTACACACGCTCTACTATTTACATAAAAACTTTTCACCCCTTTTAGTAACCTACCATCAAGTCCATACAATCTTAAAACAGTCCACAAAGCCTCCCTATCAATTCTATCATACTATCTATCTATCTATCTATCTATTGCCAGACGCCTCAATCCCGTACGGGGTGGCCACAAACAAATCGCCTCCAAGTCGTCCTGTCCCCCGCCATTTCACTGCCCTGCTCCCAACTCACACCCCCCTCTCTCATATACCTCTCCACCCCATCCCTCCATCTCATCCTCGGCCTCCCCCTCCCTCTTCCCCCCTCCACCTCACTCACATACACTCTCTTCGTCAGTCTTTCACCCTCCTTCCTCTCCACATGGCCAAACCACCTCAGTGTGTTCCTCATAACGCTTCCTATCACATCCACATCCACACCACAACGCTCCTTTATATCCTCATTCGTCAGCCTGTCTCTCCACGTGACTCCACAGGCTCCTCTTAAATAACTCATTTCCACTGCTCTCACTCTTGACTTGTGTCCTTCCAACAATGTCCAAGCTTCACTTCCGTACGTTAGAGTTGGTATCACAATACTGTCATGTAGTAACTTTTTCACTTCCATGCTCACTTCCCTGTTTCTTATCACTGCTTTCAAGGAACCAGCAACCTTTCTTCCCTGCTGTACCCTTTCAAGCACTTCACCCTCCAAACCTCCATCCTTACTCATCACACTACCCAAATACTTAAACGTACTCACATTTTCCAATTCCTCACCATCCAACCTCGCTGTACATTCACTAACTTCACCTCTCTCAAAGACCATCACTTTACTCTTCCCTACATTCACCTTTAGGTTCCGTTTCTTACACACTCTCTCAAACTCATCCACCAAGCCTTGTAGCTCCCCTTCGTCTTCACTCAACAACACAGTATCATCTGCAAACAACAGTACAGGGAGTTTCCAAACACTATCCTCTCTCACCAGGGCCACTCTATCATACGCTTTCTCTAAATCCATAAATGCCCAAAACACATCCTTGCCTTTCGCTAGATAATTTTCACACACTTGTCTCACAGCAAACACCTGATCAACGCATCCCCTCCCTCTCCTAAAGCCACACTGCTCATCACCAATCACTCCCTCTGTACCCTCTCTAACTCTCATAATTAACACCCTACCATACACCTTACCTACAACACTCAACAGACTTATACCCCTAAAGCTAGTACATTCATACTTATCACCCTTGCCTTTATACAACGGGACCACACAAGCACTTGCCCAGTCAATTATCACCATACCTTTCTCAAAGCACACATTCAATAATCTTACTAACCAGTCAACAATAGTCACTCCACCACCCTTCAGGCATTCCACAGCACACCCATCCATACCTGCAGCTTTCCCTGTTTTCATCTCCTTTACTGCCTTCTCCACTTCTTCCTTCGTGATCAAAGAATCATTCAACTCTCCCAACACATTTATTCCTTGCACCCTTCCATCTGCCACAATCTCAGCCACCCTTTCCTCCTCTACATTTAACAATCTTTCAATATACTCTGCCCATCTCTTCCTTACTGCATCCATCTCAATTAACATCCTTCCATCCTCTGCTTTTACTCGTTCTTCCTTCCCAGACTCTCCCTTTCGCACCCTTTTCACCTTCCAAAACATTTTCTTATTCTGTTGAAAATTCTCTGTCAGCCGCTTACCCTACCTCTCATCTGCTGCCACTTTAGCATCACGCACAGCCCTTCTCGCTCTATTCCTCTTTTCCTTATACCTTTCATATGACATCTCATCCTTCCTCTGCACCACACTTCATATGCACGTCTCTTCTCAGCCACAGCCATACTTACTTCCTCGCACCACCATTCACTTCCTTTTCTTACACCACCACCCACACATCTCACACCACACACCTCTTCTGCATGCCCCACCACAGCACTCTTAAACAACTGCCATTCCTCCTCCACGCTGCCATTTTCCCGATCTTTCACTGCGTTCCACTCATCTTTCAATTTCTCCTGATACTCTATCTTTTTCTCTCTTTTATCCAACTCACTCACTTTCAAAACCTCCCTGTCACACCTATCCCTCCTAGCTCTCACCCATCTCTTACCTACTCTTAACTTTCCCTCCACCAGGTAGTGGTCAGACATACCTCCACCCTCCCCTCTCAGAATTCTCACATCCAACAATCTTCCTATTACATTCCTAGACACAACCACATAGTCCATCAAAGCTCTATCAACAACCCATCCACCCTCCTGTCTCACCCATGTATACTTAAAAATATCTTTCTTCTCAAACAGCGTATTCCTAATCACCATCTCTCGCTCAACACACATCGCTATCATTCGTTCCCCATTTTCATTTCTTCCAGGCACACCATGCATACCAACTACGCCTTCAACTGCTACATTTCCCACTCTAGCATTCAGATCGCCTATCATTACCACATTCACATTCGCTCCAAAACTCTGCAGACACTCATCAACATCATTCCAGAAAGACTCCCTCTCTTGTTCATCCCTTTCACTACCAGGCCCATATGCACTTACAAACACCCACAACTCACGTTCAAATTTCGCTTTCACCCACATCAGTCTCGATGACACCTCCTTCCATTCAATCACACATTGCTGTACTTCCGGACTCACTAACAAGGCCACACCTTCTCTTGCCCTGCCTCTATCAACACCTGACAATCTTCCATTCACACTTCCAAACATAGATTCCCCCTTCCCTTTCATCTTCGTTTCACTCAAAGCTAACACATCCAACTTTCTTTTCACAAACATTCTCCCAATCTCCTCCCTTTTAGCCTCAATCGTACTACATCCACGCACATTCATAGACCCAGTCTTCAGGGTACGGGGATAACTCCATCCCCCATCCCTTTCTCTGGCCTGTCTCTTTTTAGGCACTACAAAACAGGGGAGGGCGTCCCTAGTCCCCTCACCCCGCCCCTTTTAGTCGCCTTTTACGACACGCAGGGAATACGGTGGCAGTATTCTTCCTAACACAACCTGGCCGCAGAGTAGTAGTACCACCCCATAGTGCTGCCAGGTTGTGAGCGGCAACACTCACACGGACCCAGACTAACCCAGCCAGAGCCTCCTCGTGTAACATTCCTTTGTGTCCTGACCTCCTTGATGGTGTGGAAATAAAGTCAAATTTACAATATGTACAATATAATGTAATAGAAAATAACTGAAATGTATCCTAAAGCATCATAGATGAGAGAGAGAGAGAGAGAGAGAGAGAGAGAGGGGGGGGGGGAAGGTAGGCCAGGGGAGGTGTTTGGGGAGAGATGGAGGAAGGGAGGGAAGGAAGGAGGGAGAGAGTGACTGAATGAAAACAAATCATGGCGCTGCACCAGCGAGGTCATCTGGCGACAAATGTAAAACAATAATAAATATTTTTAAATATAATTAGATATAATAAAAAAAAAATGATAGCATAAATTTACAAGTCACTCATAAAAGAAACAAAATTCCCCAGGGTGACGCACATCTCCCCCAGGAGAGAGAGAGAGAGAGAGAGAGAGAGAGAGAGGGGGGGGGAGGGGCATTGCGCGTATGAAAAACGTGGCAACACTGTAGAGAGCTTTGTGCCCCACCCCAGCCGCCAGTTTAGATTTGTCCTACCATAGACGCTCATTCAATGGATGCCGCACCTGCTTGTTTTTGTGAATAAACAGTGAATAAACTGCAATACCTCGCCACTTGACCACATGGGAATTTACTGTGTTGTGCAGTGTTATGAAATTATAATTCAGAGTGCAAAGATTAAGTACAGAGTGTAAACTGGCGGTTGAAACTGCCTTGGTGCAATGAAGAACAGAATGTGCAGTGTTAAACAATTATAACTCATAGTGCAAAGGATTAAGTGCAGCACAACACTGGATTACTGTACGTGCTTCAAGAGCATTTTCACCACTGCCAGAGCCTTAGAGGAGGTGGGTTAACCTTCGTAACGAACGGCCACGGACGTTTAAGTACCCTGTACACTGCTAAATATTTTCCATGCTCACTTCTAATTCCGCATTCTCTGGTTCCTTTTCATTTATTTCATACTTTCTGTCCCTTATTTGTGTGAATAGGGTCTTAAATAGGTGCTATGCATGCCCAGTAGAGAGTTATGTAGGTGGTTTTCTGAGTTAGGCTGGGTTAGGGTCCATAAGTACCAGTCGAGGAGGCAGGGGCCCACTATCCGGACGGACTCACTTTCTGGACATGCCTTTGGCTCTATTACATTGGATAGTGGAGGGATTACTATATATATATATACAGTACATAGAGAGAGAGAATGCTGTCAGACATGCTGATGCATAAGAGTTCCCCTAGAGCATTAGACGACAGATGGACAGACTGACATGTATCCAGATGAAATGCATGTGCCATACTGAATTATCCTCACAATATAGAGAAGTCATTATACTAAATTGATACCACTGTTCCCTCTTTACTGGCATTGTTGATATAAGCATGATACTAAGAAAAACACATTCAGGTTATAAAATATACTTATTTGGATTGTACTATGTACCCCTGGGGGTAGGGGGGTTTCAAGAATACTCCCCCAGTATCCCTGCTTGTCGTACGAGGCGACTAAAAGGGTTGGTGGTGGGTTAGTGCCCCACCCTGTAAAAAGAACTAACTAAAAAAGCAAATAAAGCGCCTCGGACCCGGACGGACCATACGTTGACGAGTAAGGAACGGACAAAGGACATTCTGAGAGTAGGAACGTGGAATGTGAGAGGAGTGAATGATGAAGTGAAAGAGAGAGAGATTGTCCAGGTGCTTGAGGATGCAAAAGTGGATATATGTGGATTGACTGAAACTAAATGGAAAGGTGAAAGGATGAGAGAATGGGAATACGGTGTAGGTATATGTGCGGGAGTCAGTGAGAATGAGAGGGCAAGAGAGGGAGTATGTCTGATGATAAGCAAGAAGTGGAAGGAGAATATAAGAGAGTATGGAACAGTGGGTGCAAGGATTGTATGGGTGAGGATGAAAGTAGGTATACAAGCATGGGCGATTGTATGTGTGTATGCTCCAACAGAGGATCGAGTGGCAAGAGTGAAAGATGAGTTTTGGGCGAGAGTAGAAGCATGTATGGACAAGTTTGAGAGGAGCGAGAGAGTGTTGTTGATTGGAGACATGAATGGCAAAGTCGGGAATGTACGAGTGGATGGAGTGGTTGGTCAGTGGGGTGTGCCAGCGGAAGTAGATGGGAATGGTAGTGCTTTGGTGGACATCTGTGCTGGTAAGGGGTTGGCAATAGCCAACACCTACTTTCGTCATAAGATGATCCACCGGTATACATGGAGAGTAATGAGGAGGATGGATGGTGAACTTGTTGAACGAAAGGCAATGATAGACTACGTGTGTGTGGATGAGCGAATGAGAAGACAAGTGTTGGATGCAAGGGTGTGGAGAGGGTGGGGGAATGGAGTCTCGGACCATCACTTAGTGATGGCCAAGGTGGAGCTGCAAAGAAAGTGGTTGAGGAGGCGAAGGGGAAGACAGGAGGAAGCAGCTCCTGTGAGAAGAGTGGAGAAATTGCAAGATAGTGAGAAGAGGACAGAGTATAAGAGCATAGTGGAAGAAAGATTGGGAAGGTATGAGCTAGAGCAGATGGAAGGGGTGGAAGACGTATGTAAGATATTCACAGAAGAGATAAGCGCAGCATGTGAGGCGGTTTGTGGAGTGAGGAGGAGATGCAAGGGTGTGCAAGGGACAGCATGGTGGAATGATGAGGTGAAACGAGCTGTGGAACAAAAGAAGAAGGCATATGGTGAATGGTTGGCGAGTAGAGGTAGGGGAGAAGATGAGAGAGAGAAGAGAGAGGTATATACACACAGGAATACACAGGAAAGCAAACAGCAACAGACCTTATGGTCCTTTCGAGGCTGCTTGTTAGAGAAAACTATGACTACAAGATCTAACTCTACATGTTGAAGAATAAGGATAGTAAAGCAAGAAGGCTCCCCCCACCACCAAACCCTCCAGGAAAAAGTGAGAAAAACCACCATGCAGCATGGAAAAACTGACATGGAAATTTTATAGGAAACACTGGAAAGGAAAAGTCACATTCTATAATACTTTATCTATGAGCTACCCGATAGAGTAACCTGAAAGAGAAAGTAAACAAATAAAATAATAGTTACGGCATGACATTATAAACCGGTTACATTGACTTAATGGGAAGTCTGTGGACATAACGTGGAAGCTACACACTGCACAGTGTGGATGTTTAGGGGTGGTACAGCAGCCTTGCCTGGCGCTTTTAAGGTAGGCAGCAGTCAATCAGGCCCTAGCTCCGTTTGCTCCACTGAGACAAGGAACTCTCCCATGTGGGACAAGTACACAAGTTTCATCCTGAAGCAGTGACCCCTGGTACATTAAAAAAAATCCCGATGGTGGTCACTTGACTAACAGGGACCCTCAGTGATCCACAGCCCATCACAGGTCGAAAGTAAGAGTAGTGACCGTTAACTCAGGGTTATCTGTGCAGATCCTAATCTGTGCTTATATTGCTTTCTTTGCGCTGGGGAGATTGAAAAGTATATAGGACGGGTGTCTTAGATAAAAGGGGACTGCACAGTGCACAGTGTGGATGTGCAATGCACAGAGTGGATGTTTAGGGGTGGTGCGGCAACCTTCCCTGGCGCTTTTTAGGTAGGCAGCAGTCAATCAGGCAATAGCTCCGTTCACTCCACTGAGACAAGGAACTCTCCCATGTGGGACAGTACACAAGTTTCATCCTGAAGCAGTAACCCCTGGTACATTAAAAAAATCCCGATGGTGGTCACTTGACTAACAGGGACCCTCAGTGATCCACATCCCATCACAGGTCGAAAGTAAAAGTAGTGACCGTTAACTCAGGGTTATCTGTGCAGATCCTAATCTGTGCTTACTGTATATTACCTCATTTGCTTTGGGTAAATCGAAAAACGTATGACGTGACGTGACGCTATGTTAAGTTTACGGGGTGTCCTGTAGACACGAGGGGACTGCACAGTGTGGATATATGTGAGCAGGAGAAGGGAGGTTAAGAGACTGGTGAAGGAGAGTAAGAAGAAAGTGGATGAAGAGTTTGGGAGGAATCTGAGTGTGAAATGGAGGGAGAGTAAGAAATTGTTTTGGAAGGAGGTAAAGAAAGTAAGGCAGTGTGAAAGGGGAAATAGTAGGGGAGTGAAAGATAGGAATAATAGATTGTTGGTGGAGAAGAGAGAGAAATTGAGGAGATGGAAGAAGCACTTTGAGGATTTGTTGAATGTAGAGAGTGAGAGCAATGTGAGTATAAGTGGTTGGGGAATGGCTGGGAGAAGAAGAGATGAGAGGAGGGAGGAAGAGATCAGTAGGCCGGAAGTAATGGAAGCGATGAAGAAGATTAAGCTGGGAAAGGCCCCAGGAATTGATGGAGTGTGTGGTGAAATGCTTAGGTATGGGGGTGAGATTGTTGTGGAGTGGATATGGAAGTTGTGTAGATTGGCTTGGGAAGAGGGAAGGGTTCCAGAGGACTGGAAATCAGGTATAATTGTTCCTCTGTACAAAGGAAAAGGGGAGAGAGAAGTATGTGGTAACCATAGGGGTATTTGCCTTCTTAGTGTGACTGGTAAAATATATGGTAGAATACTCATTGATAGGGTTAGGCATATGACAGAGGAGCTAGTTGGAGAAGAACAAGGGGGATTTAGGAAGGGAAAAGGGTGTGTAGATCAGATATTTGTTCTAAAATGTTTAGTGGAGAAGTATCTAGAGAAGGGAAGGAAAGTGTACGCTGCCTTCATGGACTTGGAGAAAGCTTATGACAGAATAGATAGGAAAGGTATGTGGAAGGTATTAAGAATATATGGAGTGGAGGGGAAATTGTTGAGTGCTGTGAAGAGTATGTACGAGGGAGCTAGGGCTACGGTGCGAGTGGATGGTGAGCTGAGTGAGTTCTTTGATCTCAATGTGGGACTGAAACAGGGGTGTGTAATGTCTCCATGGCTGTTTAATATATATATGGATGGGGTCGTAAAGGAGGTACAAGGTAGGGCAGTGGATGTGGGGGTGGCCCTAATGAATGAGGGTGAAATTTGGAAGCTTCCGGTGTTGCTGTTTGCTGATGATACAGTATTGTTGAGTGAAGATGAATGGGAGTTGCAAGGTTTGGTGAATGAATTTGGGACAGTGTGTAGGAGGAGGAAGCTGAAAGTTAATGTAAACAAAAGTAAAGTTATGGCGTTTGAGAGGAATGAAGTCACAGAGTGTGCAGTGAGGTTGGATGGTGAGGATATGGAGAATGTGAGTGCATTCAAGTACTTGGGTAGTGTGATGAGTAAGGATGGAACTTTGGGGGATGAAGTACGTGAAAGGGTACAGCAGGGAAGGAAGGTTGTTGGCACACTGAAAGCAGTGATGAGAAATAGGGAGGTAAGTATGGAAGTTAAGAAGTCACTGCATGATGGTATTGTGATCCCTACCCTGACGTATGGAAGCGAGGCGTGGACCTTGCAAGAGGGGAACAAGTCAAGAGTGAGAGCAGTGGAAATGAGTTACTTGAGAGGAGCATGTGGAGTGACATGGAGGGACAGGTTGACGAATGAAGAAGTGAAGGAACGTTGTGGGGTAGATGTGGATGTGGTTGAAAAGATTAGGAGAAATACACTGAGGTGGTTTGGACATGTGGAGAGGATGGAGAATGAAAGACTGACTAAGAGGGTGTATGTAGGTGAGGTGGAGGGAGGGAGAGGGAGGGGTAGACCGAGGATGAGGTGGAGGGATGGAGTTGAGAGGTATGTGAGGGAGGGGGGGGTGAGTTGGGGGGAGGGGAGTCAAATGGTGGGTGACAGAGTGACTTGGAGGCGTTTTGTCTGCGGCCACCCTTTGCGGGATTAGGGCGTCGGGCTATAGATAGATAGATAGACTATGTACACCACCTGCCAAAACAAAGCAATTAGATGAGATACACAAGGGTTCATCATCGGGAACAAACATTGGTCCATTAGGCTCCACTACGCTAGTGACTGGTTACACCACATATGTTTACATGATAATGATTGGGTGTTGTTGCGTCCCCCTAGAGTCAGTCCATACCGTCACTCCACCGTCTGTAGAGGGGTCGCTTGCTGTAAGGCCACCTGTTAACACCAGCCGCTCTTAATCCTACAATTAACCTAACGTGAAAGTAAAATCTGTCATCTATCTTCATTTTCACATCGAGGTCCCCCCTTTTGGAACTATAAGTTTTACAAAAATCGCAGGTTGTGGCTATATTTCAACAAAACTTTATTATGAAGGGAAAAAAACTTCTAGATGTGTCCCTCCTGATGCTGAAACTGTGTGGTGGGTTTCCATTCCGAGGCTATGTTGAACCGGGACGTGATGGTGACAGCAGCAGTGCCGTCCAAGAGCGGTCAGGTCCTCAGCATGGCCTAGCCGTCACTTACCAACCCAGCAGAGGATGGAGGCTGTGGTCTTGCCTCGTAGTGGTTTCACATCTTTGCCACATCGCCTTTTTCGTACGAGACGACATGCTGGTACAAACGATTTATTCATCTGATAAAACACAAAAACTGGCAAGATGGCTTACTGGTGTTGTGGGTGTAGGAACGGGAAGCTTATTGATGGTATACATGGTGGCATACAGACACTCAGCAGTAACTGTTGCTCAACAGCTGCAGTTGCTGGTTCGGGAGAAGGATAGTGCAGCTGAGACGTTCCGTCTTGACATCATCTTCAGTTTTAGTGCTGTACTACTGACTGCTGGATATCTTGGCGTCGTGGCAACTGTATGTATTGAAATACTTACGATTTACCCAACAGTGTGTATTAAGGAAGTACACCAAACGTCTTTTTATTTTCTCACTATATCGTTTGTCATGAGCTTCTTCTACACAGCCGTACGGCTCATCAGTTTACTTTATACGAAGCTTATACATTCGTTAATAACATTTAATAAACGAGAACCAGCAATGCAGAGCAAAGTTGACCTTGACATTTATAGTTTAGAACCAGAGGCTGAAGGTGAGAAATCTGAGGTTAGACTTCATGTTCTTGGTCTCTCTCATGATGAACGACTCGTCTCTCAGAAAAAGAGGATCCTGAAAGTGATGCAAGAGAAGTTGCTGAGGATACACGAGGTTCACCGCCTTCTTCTGCACTACCTGGCCATCCCAATCACTATCATCATGCTCACCACAGTCTATTACAGCATCATGGCGGCCTACTGCTTGTGCTTCTTATATAGCGTGGATAGTTTACACAGAATTATGGCGATCAGCTACGTAACTATGACCTGCCTCCCACTCTTCCTGCTCCCTAACATTCCGGCCATTCTACAGGCTCAGGTGAGAAACTAAAAATACTCAACACATCTTCTCTGTTACATGAGGGTATATAACCAAGCACGTCACCGAGTGCTTCCTATGAGCAGAGTATATGCTGAACGTTAAAAACAATAGTCGTATATAGGAGGCAAATCACAGGTAGATAAGGTGTAAATTCTGTACCATTGTATGAATGATGTACGACTTCGTGTTTGTTTGGCTAATGTGTATATGTCTGGGGTTAACAGGGATCCAGGAAAGGCGTCCACCTTCAATCTGAGGGTACGCAACTAGAAACTGATCTGAACTGTAGGACGACTCTTGTACAGGATGTGTTTTTTCATTCTATTTTTATTTTTTATCCTCTCGTGGGACGCATGCTGGGCCCTGTGACGTACACTTGGCACAGTATGAAGGTACTACACTCTTGAACAGGTGTACAGAAAACTCAGCATTATTTTCTGAGCTGAATGGGAGGGGTCAGCATTGGTAGATGGGAACTAAGATTATGGTAATGGTGTATGGTGCTGCTGTCGTTAAATAAATTGGATTCTCGATTACATTGTCGTAAATATCCATCATCCATTTGTAATGTGGTATGGGTAGAAATACAAGGCATTCGTTTCCTCTCAGGTTAGTCAGAGATATGTTGTGAAACAGTTTTATGCAGTTAACAGCATTTGCCTTTGATCGCTATTGTGAACAAAATCGAGAGAAACAGATACAAAGATAGGTAGATAGAAAGACAATATATATATATATATATATATATATATATATATATATATATATATATATATATATATATATATATATATATATATATATATATATATATACCATATATATAATTACAAGACACAGGCTGAAATAAATGTTTAAAGCCTTTCATTGATACCATACTAAAAAAAAAAAAAGTTTTTAGGTAAAAAACAAAAATAACTGAGCCGAAATGCCATAAATTAACTACCACTTTCTTACACTTGTACTAAGTTAATTAAAAAGCAGCTTTCCATCTGTAAATTTTAGGGTCATATTTAGTAACGTTTTCATAAAACAAAATCTGATATTTCGGTTGCTGAAAACATAGGATGTATAACCTGCCTGATGATGGCATGTGATGAGCAGAAAATTCTTGATTCAAGATGACTTGTTTCCATTCTTTTATGCCATAGATAGCAGATGGCTTGGTGTGTGTGTGTGTGTGTGTGTGTGTGTGTGTGTGTGTACTGACGGTGGTATCCAGCATTGGCTGGATAAAGAACTATAGCTATACATACTGGTGCATCCCTGGACCCAACCAGATAGCCTCCCAACGAACCGAAATCCAAGTCCCGGTGGATGTATATCACTGTGTGGAATATCATTTGCCTTTATTATGAAAAAAAATTAAGTTGGGATAGGGCCATAACCTACCTACGACATGGTCTGGCTGGAAACCTATCCCTGTGCAAAATTCCGTTATCCTAGGTAAAAAATAACTACCATACCACCACCAGCACCATACCATCACAAACACTATCACGTCTTGTCACTGCAATTATCATTACTGTGAAGGAAGTCAGTGCAAAAAACAGACAGTCTCCAGTCATCATCATCATCATCTTCAGAGTAGGGTGAGGTAGGCTTCAGAAAGCCAGAAAGGCAACTTGATAGCAAGAGATACTAAACAAAGTTTACTCAATTGAATGGACCACAACTCACTCATCATTCAAGCTCCCGAAATCCTGGCACCACGTGATAAGTCAAAACTCATTCTGCACGCAGCTTAACACACGCCTGTCCGACGAAGTCAGTCTTTCCATTCCATGCAGATTTGTTCCCGGTTCCTCATCTTCCCTTCTTCTTTCCATAATATTCTTACCCACTCTTTAATACTGTAATGTTTTCCGTTTATTCACCTCAGCTTGTGAGTTAAACAACTCTTTGCACTCTACCCTGTTCGTGGTGGAGGTCTACTTCTATGCAAAAATATATGCTATGTAAAAAAACAAAGAAATTGGGAAAAATGCATACATCACCTTCCCAGCAACACTGACCAACCACACACCACACACCGCAGTAACCATTGTCATATTTATATGGGAGAGAGGGGGAGGGGAACCCCTTCCTTCTCCTTCCGGGTGTACATAGGGATCTTCACTGGTTCAATCCTGCCTAAAGTCTGGTATTCACGGAGGTCTGCCACTGTGCAAATTCCTATGAAAAAAAAAGATTTACTCTGAAGCACACACACACACACACACACACACACACACACACACACACACACACACACACACACACACACACACACACACACACAAAAGTCCATCGGAGAATGTAGGTTCATGAAGGGAAAACTGTTCCATGGAGGAATAAGTCTATGAGGCAAGTAGTCCATGGAAGTAAAATGTCCATGGGAAAAGAGAAGGACCATTGGGAATGTTCTATATTGTAACAGGTCCCTGAAGTGATGACAGCTGGGTAAATAGTTCACCTCTATAGGATGTAACCAGGAACGGGCTTGTTGTTACTCGCTACGGTCAAGTGGGCGGAAAAGGTGTAAAGAGAGCCCCTCCAACACTGCCTGTCTGTATTAATGAACCCCTGCGCTGAGGGCTCTAATGCTAATACAACATACAAGGGATGGGGAGGAAGGGACAATATGCATTGGGTAAATAGGCTTGGGTATTGTGAAGTGGTCTACTAAAGATATCACTCCTATATGGAGTAAACCATTCTGGGTGAACATAACTCATCACTAACTTTTCACATTGTCACCTTTGCAGACTCACTGACACTCTCCCTCTCTCATATACATTGGTACTCATTCTCACAGATACTTTCGCAAATTTGCAGTCACATACTCGTAAAACTCTTTCACTGTCATTTATCATTCACTTTCTCACGCACTTTGCCATTCACTCTCACACTCAGTTGTTTACTTTTAGTGCACCCATCCACTCACACTCACTCATTCACTATTATTTAATCCTTCGAAACCTTGGCTATACCTCACTGTAAAAAAGTTGTTCTGTATAAAATACACACACTGTTGTGTAATCAGTGTATACAATGTACTCCATAAATGTTGCTACGAGACGCAAGGTACTTCCATGTAATTTTGCTCTATAGTATGTGGGTGCCAGAGCCATTTAGTATGAAAGAGAAGTTTCTTCCACCGGAATGCAAGCGATTGAACCGCCTTCTAGCAAGGCCACGATTTATGTCGTGGATAGTACAAAAACCAACTGACACCTTAATACAAAAAATTTTATAGCAATATAAAACTTACTCCAAAGTTCCTGAAAAGTTCAGCTTAAAAATCGGTTTTTTTTCATTCATTCATTGCCAGACGCCATGTATCCCGAACGGGGTGGCCAAGGGCTTAGAGTTAATTGTTTTACAGGGAGGGGCACTAATCATCCACCAACCCCACTTGACAAGCAGGGTTTCATTTCTTATAAATGTTTACACTGAAATGATTAAATGTGCTCAAATCATCATATCGTCAGCATATGCTATGAACTCTCTGTGAGGGATTTCTATACAGTATATTAACCATTTCATGCCTAGGGTCCTTTGGAACAAAGGAATTAGACATTTTCAAAAGTAAATAAAGGAGAAAACCTTGAGTCACAGACCGAAGAGCTTCGTGACAACGAGCCGACAGACGGAGGTCGGTACGTTTAGTACCCTTCCAGCAAAATCCCACACGCAGGAAACTTGGCACTAATGGGTAAATGTCTCAGTGATTTGCTATGAATATACAATGAGGCTAATGATTTTCAATACATTAACGTCTTCCAAATATGTCTCAAAATATGATATTTACCTGAGTAACCAACCCTAGTCCCTCATACCATGAAAGAGAGAGAGAGAGAGAGAGAGAGAGAGAGGGGGGGAGGGGGGCAGAGGATCATCATTGTCGATTTCTATTATTAACATTATCTGATTTTACAATATAGAAACTATGAATACTTCAATCATGTCCATGTTCTTTGTTCATAAAAATCATGTAAAAAAAGAGATACCTCACTTCATCGTCTGAGTAATCAGCACTTTTATTATATTTGCTCCCTGACAGATAGAGTGAGGCGTCGTCTAGAAATGATGGCTGACTTCCCAACTCACCTCTGACCAGAATAATCTAAAAAGTTACGGCTCATAAGTGCTTCCCCTTCAGCCAAAGTGAACGACTGCAAGAGGGAACCAAAGGGATCATACATAATTCAAACACCTGGGCAAATACATTGATTCAGGTGGATCCCTATGTTTCATCATTGACCGTATTGATTTCATGTGAATCTATTACTTTTTTCATTATTTATAAGACATTTGCGTACTTGATGCCTTTGCAGTGTTATGGGTATACAGTTTACCGATCACCTCATGTTAAGCGCAAAGTATCCCTCCCCTGTACACAGGTCGCTAGACCACCAGTTAACAGTGGACATCGTTACTCTTACAAATTTACTCCAGTTTTCTGTAACATCTGTCGACTGGCTTGATTTTATCACTGAGGTTCCTCCTGTTGGATCTGTAAGTCCAAAGAATGGCACAGAAGTGAGGCCATGGTTCACCAGTACGTCCATGTGAGCGGAGAAGGTCTTCTTGATGTGTCCCTCGTGATGCTAAAACTGTGTGGTGTAGTTCCATTTCGCGAGTCTGTTGGTGCACCGGGAAGTGCAGGAGGCAGCAGTAATATACGAGTGGGGTCTGGCTCTCAGCATGTCCCAGTCATCACTTACCACCCAAGCAGAGGGTGGAGGTCCTGCCTGGTAGTGGCCTCACATAAAGTATTTGCTGTATCGCCTTTGTCATTCTGGAGGACCTGCTGTCATACACAATGCATCATTTTGATAAAACACAATATCTGACGATCTTGCTTAGCAACATTGTGGGCAACGTAATGGAAACCTTACTAATAGTGTACATGGTATCATACAGACATTTGGCAGTCACTCTTGCTCAACATTTACAATAGCTGATTCTGGAAAACTGCAATACACCTAAGGAACCCCTTCAGAATATCATCTTTATCTTCAGTGCTGTAGTACTGAGTGTTGGATATCTTGGTATTATGACTAAGGTACAGTATTCCTCGAACTTGCAGCTAAGCATCCAACTTACTGTAATAAGGAAATTTACGAAATGTCCATGTACTTTTCACCTCTATCTTTTATAATGAGTTTCTACTATTCAGCCTTATGCTTCACCGGTCAACGGTATAATGGCCTTAGAGAATCATTGTTTACATTCTTTGAACGTGAACCAGGAAAGCAAAGCAATGCTGTACATGGGGATCCTACAGTTTACAGTATTGAGACGAGAAGTTCAAATTCTAAGGTCAAAACTTGCGCCCTCGGTCACTTTGGTGTCAGGTCACTTGCCTCTCAGAAAAAGAAATTCCTGAGAGAGATGCAACTGAAGTTAATGAAGACACACGAAGTTCATAGCCTTCGGTTGGATTACCTGTCCCTCCCAGTCACCTTAATAATGTTCAACACAGTCTATTACAGCATAGTGTCTGCCTACCACCTGCCCTTCTTACCTGAAGTAAAAACTTCTTACAAAATAATGCTCGTTAGCTTCGCAGTCGTCACTTGCTTCCCTCTCTTTCTCCTCACAAATATTCCAGCCATTCAACAGATTCAGGTGAGAAATAAACAATGTACATCAGACTCTCTAGTTTCTTGATGGAAAAGAGTGATAAGCACTCAATGAACTACAGTTAATATATGAAGAACATGGTTACCTGCCAAATACTAGGCAGCTTATTCAGCAGTCAAATATAAGTGAGTCAAGAGTTCATGGGACTAGAGGCATGTGTGAGCAGTACATCATTGGTTGTTTAATGTGCATATAGATTAAGTGATGTTATGCAGGGACGACTTCTCATGATGGCATCGATATAATTGGGCGGTAGAACTTCCCGGCTATGCAGAAGTTTCTCAGCTTCCTCCCTACCCCGCAAAAAAGGATGATGGGCTGCAGGAGAGGGGCAACGTCGGCCTTGCAGTCCACTAGGTTCACATTCAAATGAACCTGAAGTATTGTTACACACAGCACCCATTTTTGTGAGCGACAGCATTTTCCTGAATTTGTGGCACGTTAGTAAGAAAAACGCATCCAGACATTCTCCCATAATTCTCGCAACCTGTTTAACTTTCATCACCCCCCTTTTTTTCTTTATTTTGCTGCTTTATTTGTCACAACAGGACCGGAATAAATATTTTGGTCCGTATTCTCCTCAGTTAAGGAGTCTAACATCTCTCCTTCGCGATTTATTTTCTTAAAAGGTTGGCTAATATCAGTTTTTGGATTTTGCTGAAAATAGTAGTATTTTGATTATTTAAATGGAAAAGAATAGGAGAGTAAGGGGTCTGTCTATCTATCTATCTATTGCCAGACGCCTCAATCCCGTTCGGGGTGGCCACAAACAAATCGCCTCCACGTCGCCCTGTCCCCCGCCATTCCACTGCCCTGCTCCCAACTCATACCCCCCTCTCTCATATACCTCTCCACCCCATCCCCCCATCTCATCCTCGGCCTCTCCCTCCCTCTCCCCTCCTCCACCTCACTCACATACACTCTCTTCGTTAGTCTCTCACCCTCCATCCTCTCAACATAGCCAAACCACCTCAGTGTGTTCCTCCTAACGCTTCCTATCACATCCACATCCACACCACAACGCTTCTTTATGTCCTCATTTGTCAGCCTGTCTCTCCATGTGACTCCACAGGCTCCTCTTAAATAACTCATTTCCACTGCTCTCACTCTTGACTTGTGCCCTTCCAACAACGTCCAAGCTTCACTTCCATACGTTAGAGTTGGTATCACAATACTGTCATGCAGTAACTTTTTCACTTCCATGCTCACTTCCCTGTTTCTTATCACTGCTTTCAAGGAGTAAGGGGTAAGAAACAAAATAAATAGTAAGGAGGAGGTGTCATGGAGCTTCCTTAACTGGCCAAAATACAGGCCCTTGTGTAAAGGTCGTGGTTGGCCCAGGAACTATTAGAGATGTGTCTGTATTCAGTTGTTTATTCTACCATTGTACCATTAATTCCCCTCCCCCGTTGTGCTATTTCCACTGCTACCATTGCAAATGTTTGAGGCTTGATTTCCCTACTGTCCCAGTTTTCCTACTGTCCCAATTTCCCTACAGTCCCAGTGTTATCAAGAGACGCAAGTAAGATCTAAGCAAATAAAAATAAATAAATAAAAATACATCATTTATTACTTCCTGACAGCGCCCATGACTGGTCTTTTACACAGCCATGCTGCAGACCTTCTGCCTATCAGAATTCCTTTATTCCACGAACTGCTACTCTTTGGAACTCGTTTCCCCAGAGTAGTTTTCACCCAAACTTCAACCTGCAGCAGTTCACCTCCAACTGTTATGGATTATTAATGAATGGAGCACCTGTAATCAGGTGTTTGGATATTTTTATTTAATTTGTTGTTCCATCTTCTGTTCATACTCTATAAAATGAAAGTTATTTCGGAAAAAAATCTTTCTCCACCTGATATGCTTCTGTTGGATGCACTGTGAATTACGTTAATGGCACCATCATTATATCAACCTCGCCTCCATCAACCCACTTCTGTTTCGATGACGATACTGACGACTGCACAGATACCTTTGTCACTTCATTATCCTTCCTCAGCATCATCAACAAAGTAAACACTCCCTGGAACACACCCCAGGTTTACATGGGCTTGTATTCTTATCGTTTACGGAGGCTCATTAACACCTTTCCTTGGCGATTTATTTTTGGATATGACTATTTCATATCAGTCTGTATGCTATTTATGTTAAATATTGTGGTATATGGATGATTTAAATGATACAGAAGAGGACAGTAGAGCTGAATAAGCATAATATATCGCTTAGAAGGAAGTTTTAGGGAGCTTCCTTAACCGACCAGAATACGGGCCCTAATTACGTGCATCGTTCCACCTTACTCGTCCTAGCGATTCCACATTTCCTTTTCTCACCTCGATCCCTCTTCAAACAAACAGCAATGGGTCTATTTCCAGTACACAGCAATGGGTCAATTTCCAGTACACAGCAAAGGGTCTATTTCCAGTACACAACAATGGGTCAATTTCCAGTATACATTCAAATGGCATGTCCCTCCAGACAGCACGGGGAGAGGCTAAACTCCCAGCAGTCAGCCCCATACATCAAGCCAGCCTTCTGAAGAAGACATTAACCTGCACACATTTTTTGAGGGGTATCATTGAGTCACATTAGGGCCTGCATTCTCACCGGTTGAGGAAGCTCTTCTTAAGCGATTTATTTTGCTTATTATACGATATTTTTGTCTTTTGTATTGCTTAAATCACTCCAGTATGCCATAATATGCATAAGTAGGGTACAAAATGATATGAACAATACATATCCATATTAAGTCGCTCAGGAAGAGGTGTTAGGGAGCTTCCATAATCCACGAGAATACAAGCATAGGTCTGTCCGTCAGGCCAGACACATCTTTCTGGTCATGAATGTGAGGAAGATGCTATGCATCATCACCCCAACCTACTGGCAGCTGATCGGGCAGTGCCTGGAGCCCCAGTCAAGTACTGGACTCTGAGTTTCGATCGACTACTGTGCATGCATATTGCCATAAAAACACATCACCTCAAAGTCATCAAGGAAGTCCTAAAGAAGTCGAACTCAAGAGCCCCCTTACTCATCCCTACACCTACAGACCATGCAGACCTCCTTGTGTACACAGACCTTGTTGTCAACACTTATGACTATCAACACATCGACTAAGCAATCAGTCCTTCTTCTACTACAAACAGCACTCCCACAACACCCATCCTGTAATACATGCCACACTCATAAAAGTCCTTCGTACTTCCACCTCAGTATGTATTTGACACTATATCGGCGAGGAACCGGGGGTGATATTAGCACAACAGGTGATATTTCGTGTGAGAAGTGAATGTATTTGTACATAGTATTCTATTATCTCTTGCTATTGTATTATTACTGTAACTATATTACTGTAACTATATATTTCAAGAAGAACTTAGGTATAATGCCCCGATGTCGAGTTACATTTTGACTCTTAGGAAAGTATATCATATAAAATTCACACTTTAAACAGCGTTTTTTATGACGTACGGACATACTGAAGTCCTATATTTCCTACACTCAGTAAATGCACTGTTTTCTAACACAATTATTCTTTCAGGTGGACAAACTCAAGTTGCAATTACAAACAATTCTTCACCACGAGAAAGACAGTGATATGAAGATGGAGGTGAGTTTTTATTGCACTACAGCATTTGCGGTTGTGTTCCTGTATCAATTTTGTGTGTGTGTGTGTGTGTGTGTGTGTGGAGAGGTAATACCTGCTGACACAAAGCAATGGTGTTGTTACTTAGTTTTGTTCAGTAAAATGGTACATAAGAATTGTTGCCGCATAAGTCCATCACACACACACCGCAAACTCAGCCAGGAGACAGGGCGTGTGTGCTGGGCATTCCCCAGGCCCTGTCTTCCCCCTTACCTCACTCAAGACAACCACCACCAACCGGGCTACAGCAAGGCCCGGTCTCCTCTAATGAGGAGAGAATCAGCAACAACAACAATAAGTTCATTACAAAGGAAAATGTATTTTCTTTCTCATATTCTATACTTAGTCACAGGCACAGCACAAAACTCTCTCTCTCTCTCTCTCTCTCTCTCTCTCTCCTGTACCCCAACGAACGATATAGGAAAATTTGTCGATATCAATGCAGCAAACACACACATGAAACCCACACTGGCGATTTCCACATTCTTTCCATCTTTTGTTTACTTCTCTTTAACTGGAAATAATAGTGGTAAATTTATCGCGGTAAACACTGAGTTATTTTGACTACTCTTGGCATCTTCATCACTGCTCACAGTCTAGAGGCAAAATCAAGTCAGTTACTGACAAAAAAAAAAAAAAAAAAAAACCATCATAAAAGGAAACGTTACATATAGAAGCATATATTATACCTATCGTTCTTGTAGCTAAACTTGCCTAAACTTTTCCTTCATGACATTCCACGTAGTCCAGTGGCAGAAAAAGAAATTGCTACGAGTCAAAATCCATTCTCAGGCACTTCTTACTCACAAGCATCATATTCCAGTGTTAGTCTACTGTTTGAAGTCAGAATCCAAGATGGTTACGTTGTAAGTTTAAACCAAGTTAGAGAAAAAATGATTTGTATAGTAAAATGCTGCCTGGTGGTCAAGTGATCTAAGGAAATCAGTCCTTTGAGACGGCTGGGGGATTCACCAGTCATGGAATGCCACTAGGGCTATTGGCTACAGACATACCCTTAAGCCCTTCGCTTCAGTAACGAATTCTCTGTTTTATTACTGCTTGTTCCGAGTATTTATTTATTTGTTTGTTTATTTATTTTTAAGCCAGAGAGAGCTTCTCATCTTGGAGGACTAAAAAGAGACTACTTTTATTCCCGATTTTAAAAGGCTCTTAACACTGAAAGTATATTAGGTTACACGAGACAAAACATAGATTAATACAGATCTGCTTCCAAGAGATTGGGTGTGCTAAGCCGACTCCGTGCCTTCTTTACTCCTGCACAGTTGTTGACTTTATACAAGGGTTTTATTCGTCTCTTTTTAGAGTATAACTCTCATGTGTGGGGAGGCTCCCCGCATACAGCTCTTCTCAATAGGGTGGAGTCAAAGGCTTTTCGTCTCATCAGCTCTCCTCCTCTTACTGGCTCCCTTCAACCTTTGTCTCTTCGCTGCGCTGTTGCCTCTTTATCTCTTTTCTATCGCTGCTTCAATAGTCACTGCTCCTCTGAACTGTCTGCTTGCGTCCCTCCGCCTCTGCGACGGGCGCGTAGCATCCGTCTAGCAACAAACTCTCATCCCTTTGCTGTCCAACTCTCTAATGAAAGAGTTAGCCGTTACTCTCAGTCCATCATTATGCAACAAGTCAACTCTGGAACTATCTCCCTCTGTCTGTATTTCCTACTTCCTATGATCTCCTGTCTTTCAAACGCAGTGAGTCCAGGCATCTCGAAATGAACTGATCTTGAATTTGGCTCTCTTTTGTATTGTTTTTGTTTCTTTCTTGAAAGGAACGTTAATGCGGGCCCAGCCTTTGGTTACTTCTTCCTCACACACACAAAAAAAAATCTAGAAGTGTTCCTGGCAGCGTTCCCTGGTCCGGGACCTCTGCAACTGTAATGAAGTAATTTGGGACCGAATTTTTCTTATATATATATATATGTTTATTTACTGCGAAGTTGCAGACTAGCCATGTTATTATTGTTATTATTATTATTATTATTATTATTATTATTATTATCTTCTGGGTATAAAGGGCCACGGTCGAGGACACGACCACTGTCTTTCCTCAGTTATTATTATTATTATTATTATTATTATTATTATTATTATTATTTGATCAAATTCATAACCTACGCGACGCCTCAACCGGGATTTGAACCAGTATCCGTTGGGATTGCAGGCCACCTCTCTAATTATTCTGCCCCACCGTTCCCCCTACTTGATTATGATCAGCCTATATCTCACGTTATGGATAGTGTTCAGCAGTGGTGCAGAAAGGTGTAACATTTTATTTATTATCACATACTGTACATCAGCACTTCTCAAATAAATACATCAGCACTTCTCAAATAAAAATAATTTATATTTGAGTGCTGATGTATCGGTAGGTGATAATAAATAACAATATGTTACACCTTTCTACATCACTGCTGAATACTATCCATAACGTGAGATACAGGCTGATCATATCAAGTAGGAGGAACGGTGGGAATGATTCGGCAGAAAGGTGGCCCGCAATCCCAATGGATACGGGTTCGAATCCCGGTTGGGGCGTTGGGTAGGTTATGAATTTGAACTGAAGCAGACTTTTCTGATCTACCAGAAGACCCATCGGCATGTTATAAAAACACCTCATGTAATACCAATACACCAGACCTTTATGCGACAGCACTAGTGTGTATTCAGCGCGGACGGTGTATCGAGGTGGTGACATGTGGAGGTGTATGGTACGTAAGACTGCTGGGCCTCAGTGAACGGGTTGTTAAAGCCTATGCCCAGAGTTGGACACATAAAAAATTGGCATTGTTCCAAAAATTAGGATGAGATTATGTGAGTTCGGTGGCCATCGAGGTGAAATATTTAACCTGCTTCAGTCTGGTAGATGTATTTTATATTAATCTTTCTGCCATAGACGATGATATTTAACTTAGATAAGGCTATAATTTTTAACAACTCAATCTCGATAAGTTCTTATTTGTTGCATGAAATCGCCAGTAGGTTTGAAAAGTAGATAACATGATACATAAAAAGACTCGTATTCTCGTTTATGAATAAAGCTCCCTAACACCTCTCCTTCAGCGATTTATTTAGATTACAGTATTACACCTTACTTTCCCATTCTGTGTTATATAAATCCTCCTAACATGGCTACAGTCTACACAGATATCGTACAAAATGATACTAACTAACCAAATCC
Source organism: Coenobita brevimanus (assembly GCF_032717465.1). Taxonomy (NCBI): domain Eukaryota; kingdom Metazoa; phylum Arthropoda; class Malacostraca; order Decapoda; family Coenobitidae; genus Coenobita; species Coenobita brevimanus. The sequence goes on from NC_137042.1 coordinate 4,342,320, forward strand.
AAAAATAGCTAAGGAAGAGGTGCTAAGGAGGGAGCTTCCTTATGCCATGAGAATACAGTTCAAGGCGTTATTAGCTAGTGTTCTCGGCGGAGAAGGAAGCTCTCCAACACCTCTCCCTTTACGATTCAGTTTCAGTTATGGCTGGTTAATAACCATATGTACGTTATTCATGCAGCGTTTGTCGATATTGGAAGATTTATGTATCGCTGAAGACGACAGTAGGATGTAATAAACAATATAAATAGCTTACAAAAATGTGTTAGGGGACTTCCTTAAACAAATGAAAATATGGGCCTAGATCTCTCATTTAAAAAGGTTCATAGTCTATGTAAACGTGGTCTGTTTGTCAGAAACATTATGTAACGCAGAGGAGAACAGAAAAATGTAATAAAATAAATCGTTTAGGAAAAGGTGTTAAGAATCTACCTCACCCGACAAGAATACGGATCATAATGGACCGTAAGCGCTAATCTCTCTGCCTGTCTGCTGGTGTGGGCACAGGTGAGGGAGGTGCTGGAGGTGGTGGGGGAGTGGCCTGGCTTCCCCATGTGTCGGCTCTTCACACTGGCTCCTGCACGCATGTTGGACGTGAGTGACACTTTGACAGTACATATTATATACATACATACATACCGTACATACATTCATACACACATACATTCTCTCTATTGGTGATGTCACAAAATCCACTGAAAATAAATGGAACTTGTGACATCACTTCTTAGCATGACTGTGCATACAATCAAGTAGATAGATTGATAGAAGAATAAGTAGATGGAAGGATAGATAAATAATATCTGGTTATGTGTTATAACCAAAGCCATTAACATCGTTATTTGCGTTACTTTTATCATTGTTGGATGGAATTCACGCACAGGCCTGGATTAAACTGCCAATTTGCTGTTTCAGACAACCATGAATTTTAGTTAAGACTATGTTTTCTAGTGTGTGTGTGTGTGTGTGTGTGTGTGTGTGTGTGTGTGTGTGAATTAATCGGTCGTACTTAAACCGCAAACCTGTCGCAAATCAAGTTTCCGAGTTATGGTTCCCCTTCCCCTCCTCTGACGATAACAGTGGACCAGTGGGGAACAGGAGGTTTTGGATTGGGGTAAAATGAAGGTAGAAATAGATCGAATCATCAAACATAAAAAAATAAAAAAAAAATTGTCATAACTGGGGCAGCACACCCACAAACCCGCCATCAACATTAACCACCTCATGTCGTTCATACATGACTTTCATATTGCATAAATCGTTCCTTCTTAAAGGCTGTGCAACGTGCATATTCCATAAATGTTTGTCCTTCCTGTAATTCATGGCAATTTTCAGTTAAGACAGCCGGTCGCTCTTGGTAAGATTCCGTGATCTCTTAAGTCAACAGATGCATCATCATCTTGGGAAACTTTCTCCACTAGCACCCAGTAAGTCTTAGAACACCTCCACATTCACCGGCCATTTTTGTGCTGATTTGAGTTTCATAGTTGAGAAGACGCAGACGCAAGTGTGACTTGACCGCTTACGTAAGTGTCATGCAAACCAAATGAGGCATTCTCATTGACGTCCCGCCTCAGCCTGCTTGGTCAACGCAGCTACCCTGAATGACCGCCAGCACCTCTTCGTCTGTCCCCCCTTGACACTGAAGGTTGTATTAAAGAGATATTTATTACCGTTAATATTCATTTGCAACAACTACTTCTACTGGGAAAATTTAGTAGTTGTGGGATGTATAAACCACCAAAAGGAATTTTCTTTTGTCCATGGTTGTCCCAAACAGCAAATTGTTCTGTCGTGGATCTTTAGCGGTGTGGTAGGACTGTCATCTGCTTTGCCTTGGCCTCACTCTACTGTATGCCCAACTACTATGCTTTGTAGCCCTGTTATTACACTAGAATGATTGCGAAAAGTATTCTTATATACATTTCCAAACATTCAGTCTGACCAAGCCAAATGACAAAGCATAAACAGGAAAATGACTTGGATATACTTTTGCAGCTAATTACATAACGTTGCATTTAGAGGCACTTATTGAGCAACTCTCAGAATAGATGATATCCATCTTTTTTCTTTTTCTTTTTTCTAAATACTATGGTGATATTAGATGTTCATGTAAGAGAGATTAAGAGATATTTTTATTGACGATGCATTGTGGCAGCAACTATACTCCTTTTCCTCTAACTTGGCCAAGAGTTCCTTCGTTTGCAGCTTTTTTCATGTCTCTCAGTGGCAGGAAAAGAGAATGCTATGGTTGTACATCCTCTTCATAGCACTTTCTTACTAGCACCATACTATAGTGTTGTCTACTGTTACAAATCCGCATTCAAGATGGAGAGATGGCAATGTTAGGCCAGGGTAGAGCCAATTATGAGTGTTCAATACAATGCCAAATAAAAAAATTGTTTTTATTTATCAGGTCCAGATTTTTTTTTTTTTTTTTTTTTCAGCTTAATTATCTGGCAAAACTAAGACCCCTCCATTTTACAACTTGGCCACCAAATGGGCTAAAAGTAGCTAGTGATTTTTGCCGGGTGCAAGCAAACTAACAAGAGGTGTGTGTTAATTACAGGTGGTGAGCTTCGTAATGACCTACCTCATCATCCTGCTGCAGTTCCGCCTCAGTGTGCAGTCAGACATTTCCGCCAACGCCACCAACAACACCAAGGACTGCTGAAGCACTACAGTGACATGATTTAGGCCACTCAATCTGATTATTATTATTATTATTATTATTATTATTATTGACTGTCGGTTACGTTCATGTGAAGCTACAGAATGTGGTGACTGCTTTTGGCGTCTCAGACAGAGCCAGGATTCTGGGGGATTGAATGATGAGTGAATGGAAGAGTGGCCCATTGGACTGGGCAAACTTAGACTGTCCGGACATACTACTCCTCACCCTGCTCTAGGTTGAAAAGGAGGTCTGGATGATGATGATGATGATGATCATGATCATGAGGATGAGGACGATTATTATTAGTATTATTATTACTATTATTATTAATATTATTATAATTATTATTATTTTTAATGTTAATAGTAGTAGCAGTAGTAGTAGTAGTAGTACTACTACTACTACTACTACTACTACTTTTTTATATTTATTATTACTATTATTATTATTATTACGTAAATATATACAGTATGTATTTAATACTATATATATATATATATATATATATATATATATATATATATATATATATATATATATATATATATATATATATATATATATATATATGTATGTATGTATTGTTACATAGCCTATGATTTCATCATCCTTTGTATAATTCTAACGTACAGTATGCTGCATGTTTGATCACGATTCGCCTCGTGGCTTCCATAGTGACCAGGCTTGCGTGTTCTACCTCACTCCCCCCTTCTCCTCTTTATAGTAGAGTAAGTCGTTCTTTCTGTTGTTCAGAGCAGGACTGTCAACTCTTCCTCCCCTGTGCCTTCATTTCCGCGTCCTTCTTGCAAGTTGAATCAAGCTCTGCCGGGCTCTATATAATGAGCTCAGTCTCTGCATTAATTGGCACTTAGATCTACTCCTCATTTTGTTCACATCTCTGTCCTCCCCTGTATAGCGTATTATTATTTTTGTGAGTGCTCAGGAAGTCTCCAACCAGCTAGCTGCTGTATAATTTGAGTATAAGTGTTGTTACCATTTTTCATGTACTGTATGGCCTAAGGCGTTAATTCGTAGGCTTGGTAAGGTTTTTGTGATTCATGTAGAGTTTTTAATGTCAGCCATTATGAATAATATTTTGTATCTGTAATAATATATCTTGCTTTAACTGAGCATTATCCGGTTTTCTCATTTATCAGGGCTAACTTAGATAAATTTGCTCTTGCTAAATTCATGTTAATAGAGGCTATTGCTGTTAACCATATATGTAACCTGTTTTGCCATTACATTATCCTTATGAGTCCTGAATGTTTAGTTGTTAGTTTGAGCATTAAACTTTAACTTGTAATTTTACCTAACTCTTTTGTTTTGAACCTGGAACTTTGCGGGACAGTAGTGATTTTAGTATTCTCACTTGAAGTGTTCATTATCTCTCTCTGTTCCGTAACATAAATTTGGCCACCTCTTATCAGGATATTCAGGATATTATCATAAGGATATTGTTTGATATTTTGTGACTGTCATTTATTCATGATGTCTATTATTACTACTCTTGATGAAGCCAAAGATTTTTTGTCAAATGTGCAAACAGTGTATGATGTAGAAAACAGAACAAAGAATGAACTTAAGCTTGTTGCTCAACAATTGGGAATTGCTGTTCGCTCTCATCGTTCTAAAGATCATATTGTTGACATGATTAATGAAAGCTTGTTTAATGTTACTCCTCCAGATGAGCAAACGCAGATTGAAATAGCTAAGTTACAGCTAGCCCTGTAGGAGGCTCGTGCTAAGGAGGCTGAGTCTTAGGCTCGTATTCAGGAGCCACAGGCACAAATTGAAATTGCTAGGATTCAGGCAGACCATAAGTATCGCATGAAACAAGGTGGAACTGGATCATCTAGCTCTGATGATTTTGATGTGGCTAAAAATGCTAAACTTGTCCCTCCTTTTAATGAATCTGATTTAACAAAGTATTTTCAGTTGTTTGAGAGGGTAGCTACAGGTTTTAATTGGCCCAAAAAGTATTGGCCAGTACTCCTTCAAACTGTTCTCACCGGTAAAGCTCAAGTAACTAATGCATCTTTGCCTTAGGATCATCTGATAATTATGATGTAGTTAAGAGCTTGATTCTTAAGGCCTATGAGCTTGTTCCTGAAGCCTATAGAGTAAAATTTAGGACACCTTATAAGCAAGATAAGCAATCCCATGTTGAGTATGCAAAAATCAAAGAAGATCTGTTAGAGCAGTGGTTAAATTCTAAGAATGTAAATTCTGATTTTGATAAATTTAAGCAGATGATTTTGCTGGAGGACTTCAAGAGGTGTGTTAATAAAGATGTAAGCCTATATCTTGATGAGAAAAGAATAGATAATATGTCTGATGCTGCAGTTTTAGGTAATGAATATGTTCTCACTCACAAGAGATATTCTAAAGAAAAAAGGAAAGCTGAGAGTAAGTACGTTGCCTCTACTCAGAGTACAGGTAACAGGAAAGAGAATAAAGATGATGTTTCTCAGGAAGTAAATACCAGCTCCACCTCTAGATTTCAGAAAAGTAAATGTACTTATTGTAGTAAGCTTGATCATACTACGGAGAAATGTTTCAGGAGACAGCGTGATGTGAACAAAAAGGAGTCTTTAAATATTCAGTCAATTGGTCTAGTGTCCACACTTGAGAGTTCACAGAATTCTTTAACCGAGTTAACTGAACCTGCTTTGAGGGGTAAATTAAATTCTCATGATGAAGCTCCTCTTTTGAGCAGTAACGTGGGTGACACTCTCAAGAGTTCATGTGCTAATTTCCTGTCTGATGGTTTTGTCAGTCCTCTGGACAGTAATGACAGGAAATCAATTAAAATATATCATGATACAGGTGCTTGCCAATCTCTTATGCTGACCAGTGTTCTAGGCTCTAATGTTAATTACTCTGATGAAACTGTAATCTTACAAGGTGTAGGGAATAATTACTTCTCTGTCCCTCTGTGCAGAGTGAATTTAGAGTCTGGTTTTGTTAATGGTTCCGTTATGGTTGGGTTGGTTGAGACACTCCCAATGTCAGGTGTAACTTTCTTACTTGGAAATGATACTGGTGGAAGTCAAGTGTGTCCAGCTCCTCAGTTGTCTAGTGAACCAGTGACTGCGACCCAGGATTGTGATATCCCTGATGTGTTCTCTGCATGTGCTGTCACTAGTGCTAAGTCTAAAGTTACTGGTGATTTAGAGGATAATGATGATGATGATGTTATTCTAGCTGACACTTTTCTTGCTAATTTGGACCACTCACCAGATGAGGCAGTACCCCGTAGTGTTGATAATTTGTCTCGTCAAGAGTTGGTTGAGTTGCAGGTTGCTGACCCTGAGTTGAAAGGTCTAGCTAACTCTCCTTGCAGTGAGGAAGAGTCAGCTGGTGCTTCTACTTGTTATTATATAAAGTCAGGAGTACTTATGAGAAAGTGGAGACCCCCAACAGCATCAGCCGACTGTGAATGGGAGGTTGTACATCAAGGTATCATCCCTTGTGTTTGTAGGCAGGATAACATTAGAGTGGCTCATGATTCCAGTTTGGCAGGACACCTTGGAGTGAGGAAGACTGTGACACGCATTTTGAAACACTTCTACTGGCCAGGTATCTTCAGAGATGTTTCCTGGTATTGTAAGTCATGTCACACCTGTCAAGTTGTGGGGAAGTGTAATCAGACCGACAAGGTTGCACCTCTAGTTCCCATTCCTCCTTTTGAGGCTCCATTCACTCGTGTGTTGGTGGATATTGTGGGCCCTCTTCCTAAGACTTCTTCAGGATTTTCTTATGTATTGACCTGATTGATATGGCTACTCGTTATCCTGAAGCCATTCCACTTAGAAATATCTCAGCAAAGAACGTGGTTAAAGAAATGCTGGGGTTCTTCACCAAGTTTGGTCTGCCCAAGGAGGTACAGTCAGACCGGGGAAGTAATTTCATGTCAAATGTTTTCAAGCAGTCTCTGAAAGAGTTGGGCATCACCCAGATCACGTCTTCAGCTTACCATCCCCCGACCCAAGGAGCATTGGAGAGATATCATCAAACACTCAAATCGATGCTCAGGAAATACTGTTTGGAACATCAGAAAGACTGGGATAAAGGTCTTCCATTCGTTGTATTTGCCGCAAGAGAATCTCCAATTGAATCACTGGGCTTCTCACCCTTTGAACTACTGTTTGGCCATGAAGTAAGAGGACCCCTTAAGCTATTCAAGGAATGCTGGCTGTCGGAGGAAGATGACGTCAACCTGCTGGAGTATGTGATGAAGTTCAAAGAACGGTTGTCCACTGCTTTACAGCTGGCGAGAGAGAATTTAGGAGCTGCTCAGGAGAAGATGAAGACTTGGTATGATAAGAAGTCCAGGTTACGCCACTTTCAGCCAGGAGATCAGGTTTTGATTCTGCTACCGGTTCATGGGCAACCTCTTCAAGCCAAGTTTAGTGGTCCTTATTTCGTGGAGAAGAAACTCAGTGATGTCAAGTATGTCATCGCCACACCAGATCGTAGAAAGAACAAGCAACTTTGTCATATCAACATGCTAAAGTTATATCACAGGCGGGACGAAAATAACCCAGTCTGCACTGTAGCTGTTCCACCCGAGTCCGCAAGTGAAGTTCTCCCATGCAGTATGAGCCTGAGTGATAGTTTGGGGAAGAATCCTGATATCATGAATGATCTCCAGACTAAGCTTTCTCATCTAGCTCCCGAGGAAAGGCAGGAGTTTTCGGCATTACTGCAGGAGTACCCGCAAGTGTTCCATGCCACTCCAGGAAGAACCACTGTGTTGATGCATGATGTCGATGTTGGAGACGCAAAGCCAATTAAACTGCCTCCTTACCGTGTGAACCCAGTGAAAGTTCCTCTCATCCAGAAGGAGCTTGGCTACCTGTTGGACCACAAGATGATTGAGCCCTGTCAGAGCGAGTGGAGTTCTCCTGTCACTCTAGTCCCTAAGCCAGGTGGGTCACAGCGGCTTTGGATCGACTACAGACGCGTTAATCAGATAACCAAAACAGACACTTACCCTCTCCCTCGCGTGGAAGATTGCATAGACAAGATTGGAAAGGCTAGGCACATAAGTAAGTTTGATTTGTTAAAGGGATACTGGCAAGTACCTATGACTGAACGTGCTAGGGAGATCTCATGTTTTGTAACACTAGGAAAGACTTTTGCATGTTCTGTAATGCCATATGGTATGAAGAATGCACCAGCCACTTTTCAGAAGCTCATGAATGTTGTAACAGAGGGTTTGGCAGGGTGTGTTGTTTATATTGATGATGTATTAATCTTCAGTGACAACTGGAAAGATTACCTATGCCTTGTCAGTAAATTTCTTGAGCGTTTGGTTCAGGCTAATCTTGTAGCTAATTTATCAAAGTGTGAGTTTAGTCAAGCTAAAGTTCAGTACCTTGGGTACGTAATTGGTGATGGACACGTTGCACCACCAGGAGCTATGGTTCAGGTTATAAGTGATCTTCCCAGACCTAAAAGTAGGAAAGAGCTACAAAGATTTTTGGGAATGGTAGGTTATTACAGGAGATTTGTTCTTAACTTTTCAATTCTCGTATCACCACTTACAGACCTACTAAAAAAGGGAGTTAAATTTGTCTGGACCGATAACTGTGAATCCTCTTTCAGTAAACTTAAAGCTATCCTATTAAGTCAGCCAGTGCTTGCTACTCCAAATTTTGCTAAGCCTTTTAAGATGGCTGTTGACGCAAGTGATAAAGGAGCTGGGGCTGTTTTGCTGCAAGAGGATGATCAGGGTATTGAACACCCTGTATCTTATTACAGTAAGAAGTTCACGCCACCTCAAAAGAACTACTCAACTATTGAGAAAGAACTTTTGGCCTTGATTTTGGGTTTACAGCATTTTTCATTTTATGTGTGTTCTGGTTTTGACCCCATAGTCATTTATACCGATCATAACCCACTAAAATTCCTTAGTAAGTTTAAAGATAAAAATCAGAGATTGACAAGATGGAGTCTACTTCTTCAGGATATTCATTAGACATACAACATGTCAAGGGGAAAGAAAATGTTATTGCAGATTGCTTATCTAGACTTTAGACAGATTGTTTTAGAGTAATAAGAAATTTCCTTTGTAAATTCTTTTTCTTTGTGGGGAGGTGTTACATAGCCTATGATTTCATCATCCTTTGCATAATTCTAACGTACAGTATGCTGCATGTTTGATCACGATTCGCCTCGTGGCTTCCATAGTGACCAGGCTTGCATGTTCTAGCTCACTTCCCCCTTCTCCCCCTTATAGTAGAGTAAGTCGTTCTTTCTGTTGTTCAGAGCAGGACTGTCAACTCTTCCTCCCCTGTGCCTTCATTTCCGCGTCCTTCTTGCAAGTTGAATCAAGCTCTGCCGGCCCCTATATAATGAGCTCAGTCTCTGCATTAATTTTTTTTTTTTTTTTTTTTTTTTTTTATGTGTCCGACTCTGGGCATAGGCTTCACAGCCTGCTATCAAGGCCCAGCAGTCCTCCTACATAATTGCCACTTAGATCTACTCCTCATTTTGTTCACATCTCTGTCCTCCCCTGTATAGTGTATTATTATTCTTGTGAGTGCTCAGGAAGTTTCCAACCATCTAGCTGCTGTATAATTTGAGTATAAGTGTTGTTACCACTTTTCTTATACTGTATGGCCTAAGGCGTTAATTCGTAGGCTTGGTAAGGTTTTCGTGATTCATGTAGAGTTTTTAATGTCAGCCATTATTAATAATATTTTGTATCTGTAATAATATATCTTGCTTTAACTGAGCATTATCCGGTTTTCTCATTTATCAGGGCTGACTTAGATAAATTTGCTCTTGCTAAATTCATGTTAATAGAGGCTATTGCAGTTAACCATATATGTAACCTGTTTTGCCATTACATTATCCTTATGAGTCCTGAATGTTTAGTTGTTAGTTTGAGCATTAAACTTTAACTTGTAATTTTACCTAACTCTTTTGTTTTGAACCTGGAACTTTGCGGGACAGTAGTGATTTTAGTATTCTCACTTGAAGTGTTCATTATCTCTATCTGTTCCGTAACAAATATATATATATATATATATATATATATATATATATATATATATATATATATATATATATGGGTATAATTTCCTCACTCGTAACTCGTTCTTCTTACTGAGTACTCACTTGTGGTTACTTGATCATAGAAATGTAGGCTTGTAGGCTCGTAGACTCGTAGGCTCGTAGGCGGGTTTCGTACGTTTGCGGCCACCAAAATAATATATCAGTCTTGTAGTTGATTATATAGAAGTCTTAGCTGAGCTGTAGTGGATAGTAATTTAATTAGTAGGAGATAACCTAAGTTCACTTTTAGTCGATGAAGGGAGAAGACAAAGATGTGTCTGGGGTTGATTGTAGTTTTATTATCTTCAACATAGGAAACTCAAGATTAACCCTGAGTGTATAACACAAGAGCTTTTTATGCTAGCTAACTTCTCGCAGCCCGCAGTGCTTCCCCTTGCTGGCTCTCTCCTCTCCAGCCTCCTAATTCCTTCTGTCTTCTTCTCCTCTTTCCTTCCATACATAAGAACTTCCATCACGTGGACTACACTGTCGTCGAATGTTCTAGAAGCCTGTGTGTGTGTGTGTGTGTGTGTGTGTGTGTGTGTGTGTGTGTGTGTGTGTGTGTGTGTGTGTGTGTGTGTGTGTGTGTGTGTGTGTGTGTGTGTGTGTGTGTGTGTGTGTGTTTATGGTAACTTTCCTATCAGGCGTCACGAGACGGAAACTGGCATTCCTCAGAGGAAATTTGCAAACACCATTTCTTCCAGGGCCTAGCATATGACTTTCATTTAACCTCTAGAATACCTATGTATGTTTTATGATATTGTAGAGTCCTGACAGTGTTTCATGTCTACTGACTGCACAAGGGTCGTTTAGGCAAACAACAAGTTTGGGTCTAGGATCCGAGGAGGATAGTACTGCGACCTCCACATACCCTCCTCACGATACAGGGGCTGCCTGTGTAAAGTATGGTTTACAACTGAATCCTTCAAGTGCAGAAATATCCATGAAGGGTGAATGATTTTGTGCTGTCGTAAACTCTTTTGTCCGTCAAAATGACACCTGGTTTGTCTCCTAAACCATAAGGCTTCCATACTACCAAGCTACTGTACGTGTACACCAACACCCATTATCCTCCTACTGGAAGTCTTCAACCCACCATTTGAGAGTACTGTATTGTACCTATTAAATAATTATATTAAACTATTTACATTCCCGACTTTGAGGTGATAATTGAGGATAAGTTGACGGTAAATATATTAGTTATCTCGGATACCGTACTTCGTTCTCAATTATTTGTAAGTCAATCGCATAACTGACTGATAAAGTTTAGCTTTCCCTGGCCTGAAATAAATGCATTATTTATTAAAATCACATTGCATAGATCCCTACTTCATTACCAAGTACACCATTGAACAATTTTAATAATATTTTTGAACACACACACACACACACACACACACACTCTATAAGGGGAGTTATGACGGATGATGATGCTTGGGGGCTGACAGGGAATCACTTTGGCTTAATACGTATAGAGGAAAAGGTGGCGACGGGTTGCCACTTATCTTTTAACTTGACAGTCGTCTGACTGACGCTGTTTTTATGGTACTGTGTATCGCATCTGTAAGTGTACAGAACCCTCCATAATGGGCAGATGGTTAAGAATGTCAGATTGTCAGCAGTCATTGGTCTGAATGGTGAATGGATGAGTCTCTGGAGCATTTCCTTGATCTTCACATTTATTGGCTCCAGTTCTCTTATGCTGTGTTTTTCCTTTCTTTGTAGACACGACTCTCTTCAGATGGATAAGAGAAGTTGGGATGTTGAAACTAAATATATATGTAAGTAATAATATATACTGATATAACATAATGTACGGCTGTGTATAGATGCTTAATTGGGTTATCATCATCTGATACGAAGTTTCGGTTTTCCACATTAAGTCTCGCAATTCCAATCATAATTTCTCTAAGTATCTCGGTAGTTAGAGTAAAAATCTTTTCATAATTATTATCAGTACTAAAACACCCTATAGTAAAAGCCCAGGAAGTTTTGTGCACCTGTGCAGCATCTCTCTCTCTCTCTCTCTCTGCCCAGATAATTATTTTTTACTCTGTTTCAGCATAACACCTTCGTCCACTCAATTCCTGCCTTGTCCCTGCTGTCCATTTCTTTCAAACTGGAATACTTCCTTCGTCACCAGTTCCTCAGCTCCTAAGTCTCCTCATGTACAGGCTTTGCCGTCTTTGTGTAATTATGGCTGACACCGAGACTCATCTCCTCTCTTAAGCCCAACATTCATAAACTGCTATATTATCCACGCCCATTAATTACGTGAAGGAGCGGAGCAAATGTTGCCTAAGAAAGTTTTGTAAAAATCCTGCATACCGTTTCCCCCCTCCAAAAAAAAAGCCTTGTGGAGAGAGAGAGAGAGAGAGAGAGAGAGGGAGGCGAGTCATGTTTGTATTGTTTGTGTATATAGTGGCTATGCCATTTTAATTTTATTCCTGCTACCTTCGGACGGTTTTTTTCTGTTTAACAACGACTTATAGAACTGAATGTGTTAGATGTACTTTTTCATTAACCCCTGCAAGTACGAGAGATCTCTTTTAAATTTAAAACAATTGGTTGGGGGGAAGGAAGGCAGCATTAGCATGAAAACGTAAAACAATTAAGAATTTTTACCTTCTGGATAGCAAAGCTTAACCAGTTTATAGAGTACCGGTATGCTGTTACACAACAGATTTTGAGTTGTAGGACTTATCTTGAATTAAGTCATTTCAGAACCACATTTAAATACTGATCATCATGATTCTCTGTCTGCCTGTCTGTCTGTCTGTCTGTCTCTCTGTCTCTGTCTCTCTGTCTCTGTCTCTGTCTGTCTGTCTGTCTGTCTGTCTGTCTCTCTCTCTCTCTCTCTCTCTCTCTCTCTCTCTCTCTCTCTGTGGGTGGGTGGGTGGAATTAATTTTTCACCTAGATTTTCTTCAACTTTAAAAGCCAATCCAATATTATCTAACTAGAAGTGTAGGGTACCGAGACTAGGCTATCTATGTCCAGGATATCTGAAGACAGATGACCAGCCTACTTCCCTGAATAGTATTTTTATATAAAAAAACGCTACTCAGCTAATGCAACCTATCCAATTACCTTACTGAGCCATTCAAATCACTAGATCACCAGGACAAGTATGTAGCTTTACAGTCACTTCTGTTTTCCCTTTTGTATTCCTGTAAACTTTCATATTTCTTCGGTGTAATGGTAAGTGTGAAGCTGGCAAGAAAATGAAATATGGGATGTACAGAGAAAAGACGGAGAAAAAATAGAGAAATATAAACTGTGAAGCAAGAACGTTGTGAAGAAACGACAATACGCAAAACCGAAAGAAGAGAAAATGAGCAGGGAGAAGGAAACTGCGTAGTGTATGACAGAAGAGAGCAAACACGTACATCAGTGAATAACATTTGAGAGGTAATCTCTGACATAGGAAAAGGACGGTGTTTATAATCGGTAAGAAATGAAGTGTAGTGAAGGCAAACACATTATCAACAAGTGATGCCTGGCATAACAAACCTCGCCCAACAGCAGATACATTATTGCTGTTGAATACGGACTCGTTTCTTCCATTTAGTGTCAGTGCACAATTAAAGTCTAAGGTAACGGCGCAAATGTTTTCAAGTTAATGCACTCTGAAAATCCGCTATCTTGTTTGACCTTTCAAGGTCATTAAAGGTCAAAGGCCATGCTGCCAAATGAAAGCCCATATGAGACTTTCTTTATCATGGCAATTGTAAATATCTCCATCTTCAACGAGTTTCGATGTATAGTCACATGAATACCAGTGACCTTGAGTTTGATCATACAAGGGCACTTACAGCCAAAGGTCAAGGTACCACTTAAAACCCCATATGGGATTTCCACATGTTGATAATAGTAAATATCTATCTTCAACCAGATTCAAGTTATAGCCCCCTGGATATGCCTGTCCTTAAGTTTGACCTTTCAAGGCCATTCAAGGCCAAAGGTGTTGGTGCTAAATGAAAGCCCATATTACGGGTTCCTGTATGTTTATAATAGCAAATATCTCTATCTTCAACCGTTTTCAAGGTATAGCCCTCTGAATATCCGTGACCTTGATACTGACGTTTCGTGGTGGTCACTCGATTACCTCCAATATTCAATTACTTTCTTTGGGGATCAGTGTCCACATATCCTGAAAGTTTCATGTAATTTCATTCAGCCGTCTTTTCCGTAATGTTGCTAACAAAGAAAGAAAGGAACAAAGAAACAGACAAACAAACAAAAAAACAAACTCGACCAAAAACGATACCTCCTTGTACTCCGCCGGGCGAGATAAATATCGGTGAGTTGATAGGCCCTCTGCGTAACAATGGAGCTGGCGCGCAATCACCGTAGACAAAATCCAGTTTGACTCACAATGACAAGTTTTAAGCCTGTTTAGGCATCAAGCTTTAGTCTTCCAGCATTTCTGTACCCAAAACTACGCCGAGGTAGCCAAAGAAAACGCTAAAACATAGTCAGCAAAAAACTGTTGATGTCTCCCTCCTCTCTCTTTCTTCCTAGAACAGCCTAGCTTTAAAAAATCACTTGTTACATTGAGCTTCTCACTGTGGCTCTTCATTCTCCAGTGGGTGAGATACGTGATTGATATTGGCCAAAAAATGGTCGTATGTCAGGGCAAGGTCAAAGCAAACAGTTCTGAAGCAATTTAGATTAAACGTAACGCTAGGATAGAGTGTCATGAAAGGGTGAAATGATTAGTTTTTAAGAACAATAGGTCAAAGGTAAGGTTCACCGGACAAGGTAATATTGTTGCCACATTAACTCAAACGGTCTTGATTCGATTTGGATTAATGTTGGTGGAAAGGTTTAATGTCATTCAAAGATTAAGTTATTGCATTTTGAAAGCAATAGGTCCAAGGAGAAGGTTACAGGGCAATGTAAACTTAAGTACTGTTGATTCAGTTTGGACCATTAGTTGAGGAGTTGAAGGTCACTCAGGGATGAAGTATATCAGGTTTGAGAATAGTCGGTCAAAAGTCAAGGTCACAAGGCAGTTTCAGACATTCGGTCTTTAACTGATTATAAGACTCGGGTGTTGCACTCTCAAACTGCTTCTTCCTGGAATTTTTGTATACAATATTATACAGCCCTACAAGGGCTTTTCGAACAGGAAGGAGTTAGTTAGATCCTTCGTTAATTGGAGTTAGTTAGATCCTTCGTTAATTGGAGTTAGTTAGATCCTTCATTGATTTCTTCGCAACCATAATGTTCTTATAAGCTAAATAACATACTAAAACCTTTATATTTTCCCGCAAATGAAAGTGTGGTGATGGCAGGGTGTAAAAAGTATCGGAAGAAGATCGAGGGCGTATATGAAACCTCACACTTTCATTTTTGTTTTTTTAACTCCAGTAAGTGCCATTAGGGTGAAAAGATTGCTCCAGAATAAATGCACCTAATAACAAAACAGCGATTATTACCGTCCAATTATCAGTTAACCATAAAGATATACTATTGAAATGTGAAAAAAATAAATAGTAGGAACTGGATCACATGTGCTTATATTGCCTCGACCTTGTTCCTTGGTATTTGACTCTGTACCACCCAAGTAATTTCATACATTTTATAAAATATACGTTAATTTCTGTAAAATATAAGTTGAAATATTATGTCTTCCACAACATGAATGATATTCCTTCTAAATTATTCTCTAGAATTTTCTCATCTTAGTTTTGGATGAATTTTCAGTATTGAAGCCTAGTCATTCTATATGGCATAGATAATGCTCCATAATTACAGCAGTTTATCTATCTATCTACATATATAGATAGATAGATAGAGAGAGAGAGAGAGAGAGAGAGAGAGAGAATGTGTGTGTGTGTGTGTGTGTGTGTGTGTGTGTGTGTGTGTGTGTGTGTGTGTGTGTGTGTGTGTGTGTGTTCCTCAGGCAATGAAACTTCTTAAATGTTTAAGATAATTTGTTAAAGTTTAAGGTCGGTAATTAAGGTGATTTGTTTTCATCTCTAAAAAGAAGAAAAAGGAAATGCTCAACACAAGAAAATTTATTATAGGTTGGACAGCTAGTACGCTTGCGTGTGCGTGTTTGTGCCTGTAAAAAGACTGCCCGTGGTTTATTTAGAGGGTACTTATGCGTGCCTGCCACATAATACACTGGTTAATGTGTAAGGTCCACTGACATCTCCATAATTTTAAAAAAATGCGAGATTAAAAATAGTTATGTGAAGTAATTCTCATTATTTTAAACTCAGAAAGTTAGGGGAGGCGGTGGCTCAATCGGTAGAGTGGTGGCGTGCAGTCCTACCGGACCCAGGTTCAAATCCCGGCTGGGGCAGGGAACAGTTTAAGGATTTAAATTTCATAAAATCAGGCTTTACTGATCTACCTGAAGACCCGCCGACATGTAAAAATACCCCTGCTAATACCAGTACACCAGTCCTGTATGAGACAGCCCTAGCATGTATTCAATATGGACGGTGGGTGTTAGTCACGAAGTGGTGACATGTAGAGGTGTATGGTATGTAGGAGGACTACTGGGCCTTGAGTGCAGGCTGTGAAGCCTATGCCCAGAGTCGGACAAAAAAAAAAAAAAGATACAACCCGAGCAAGACAAGTTTGGGAAACATTCAGCTGATACACAGTAAACGATCTAACATTTCCACTACAAAGTATATGAAGAATTTAAAAACAACGGTTGTTAGAGACAGTTTCAATTCATTTATAACAACAAAGGAAAGAGGATTGAAAAATGAATGAATGGGTGTGTGACCCATTCACCTGTGCATGCAGTTGATTACTTAGCTCCCTACTGTATTCTTTCCGTTTTCGGGCTTTCTGTATCCAACCACACACCACAAGAGAGTAGCAAAAAGAGGCGAGATGATAATAATGATAATCAGGAGAAGGAGGAGGAGGAGGAGGAACAATGGAAGGAAAGATGAGTAATGAACATCAGTGAAGAAATGCCGACAAACAGATGATAAAAAAAAAAAAATTAAATGATAAAGAACATTCAGTGATGAGAAACTTTAGCCAATAAAATATGTGGAATGGAAGGGAAAGCGAATTATGGAATACTGATTGCGGATTTCCATTAACTTTCAAGAACAGTGTTCTGTACTGAAGAGAACCTGTGATGAACTTTGACATCTGAAAGAATATTTCATTTCATAAAAGTTTCTTCATAATCGTAAAGGCTATTAAAATGCTGGGTATTTAACACTAAAGTTAATACAAAAAATTTTTTGGAACGTGATGCAAGTGCTGGAGGTAAAGACCACACATGGTGACAGTTCTAAAATAAGGCAGGATAAACGTCTTGGCTTCTAGTAGCCGTAGCAGGGGCTGGGAAGCAGTGATAGCGAGCATCCTTTGTCTTGCTGCTCTCATGGATAGTAAAGTGCTGGCTGTGATGTTTTATATGCTGTGGAAAAAGCAAGAAGCATGACAGTTCATCGGACGTTTTGTCGGCACTCAACCTGGAATCAGTCGAGTGACTGAAAAACAAACAGTGTCATCCATCCCATCGATATGTAACAAAATATGCGTTCTGGTTGATACTTTTAAGCATTAAAATAAATGGAGAACACCAAAACCGTTTTTCCATCATTAATTGTGGGGGGATTGAGAGAAAACTAAAGGGGGACCACGAGGATATTTAGATCCCCACAAGTGGGGAATGAAGTGGAAAAGTTTGAGAAACTCTGATCTAGGTCCTTCCCTACCATACTCGTACATACCCATATACTCGTGCAAACTTGCATTACGCACAACAAAGCAGGGGCAAATAACTCTATTGTTTGTTACATACATACAGAACGAGAATACATTTTCACAGCATATCTCTCTACATCATGTTCGTTTCTTGTGAACCAGATTCTTTCTGTCTGTCTCGTCGATCATAAGAAAATAACATAAGAGAATAACTGCAGTACGCCAGTAGGCCAATGCTAAGCAGATCCTACAACAGTAATTACTCTGCTAGAATAAGACGAAAATAGCTAAGAAGGAGGGTCTCCCCCACCCTTCTAACTCTTCAGCCGAAACCGGCAGCAAAAAGTCAGAAGGAACACCGCGCAGTATAGAAAAAAAAAAAATGGCATGGACATTGATTGAAAGGTGTGAAAGGAGGAATGAAACCATCGTGGTGAAACCCGAAGAAGAAGGAGAATTAATTAGTACCAGTTATTAGGAATTTTTAAGAATCTAACTCTCATTTGTCATATGCGTACCTTGCCTTTGCTTGAAACTGTCAATGGAAGGGGCAGCAACTACCTCACTAGCTAGCTTAAGTCATTCGTCCACTATTTATTTCCTTATTAAAACAGGATTTATGTAGTTTAAGATCACTACTCCTCGTTTCATCCTGTATGCTTACCTTAAGTACCTTGCAAATATCTCCCTTATTTATTCCCTTCATTCATTTAAACACTTTGTTAAGTTTCACTTTACTCAACGCTTTTCTAGTGACTTCATCATTCTTTCTTCTGCTTCCCAATTCACTCCAGTGACTTGGACGGCAAGAAATCTTAGTAATATAGATATAAAACTTTTTCACTCCTAAGGAACCGCCCATATCGAAGAGGTAAGCGAACAAGTTCTGAGGCAAACTGTATGAGGACAGAGGATATGCGGCGCCTGATCCAAACATAGTATGATGTGGGGGTGTGAGCGGCTCACCGGGAATAGTCAGTAATGTAGCGGGAAATTACCATGGTCGTTTTTATTCAGCATTAATAAACAGTTGCGTGTACCGACATGTCGTAAAAATACCCCCGCTAATACCAATACACCAGTCCTGCATGAGACAGCCCTAGCATGTATTCAATATGGACGGTGGGTGTTAGCGCCGAAGTGGTGACATGTAGAGGTGTATGGTATGTAGGAGGACTGCTGGGCCTTGATAGCAGGCTGTGAAGCCTATGCCCTGAGTCGGACATAAAAAAAAAAAAAAAAAAAAAAAAACAATGTCTAATTGCGGGTTCACTGTGAACAGTGGCCGTCTCTGGTACTAACCATTTACCAAAAACAAATTTCCGAAACAGTGTCAGAACCAATTTCGGCTTGGGGAGGCTGTGGTATACCTGATGGTACTGGGTGAGGCAGTGAAGTGGTGGTGAGGGAAGGTTTGGGTGAGAGGATGAAAGGATGAATATCATAGGAAAGTAGGGGAAGTGGGATGAAAGGAGCATGTGATACAGTCAGATAATTATAATGAGTCCGAATGAAAGTAGGCTAACATTACGGGTGGGAGGAGGGGTTGGAGGGTAAAAGCATAGAAAATGTTGTGAGGAAGAAGGGGAGGGTGGATTCCAGAAGAGAAGGTTGTGAAGAAAATGGAAGTGAGAGAGACTGTGGTGATAGGGTGTTTGGAAGCTTTCATTATAATTTTCTTAACCTTATTTTCAAACATAATATGTAAGAGAGTGATACAAAAAGATATATATCAAACCAGATAATCAGAAGAGTTGCCAAAATATTTTCAAGTAAAGTGGGTAATATAGTACCAATTCGCACGAATTTACATGTTTTCACAGCATTATGCTCTTCCAACTGCTTGGAATGCCTCTTTTATAATATTGCGTCAGTACCTCTGTCATGTAAGATTACCTAACATGTTGCATCCTTGAAGCAACATTTTTTTTTTCTTACCTGGTTAGCCGAAGCATCAGCCCACATAAAATGTGTGGCATTTGATTCTGTTTTACGGTGATATTATTCTATTTCCAGTTATATCTATTGGCAGATGCTTGAATATCTAAATGGATTTTCTGCCGTACCAATGTGTGTTATGGTATAATAGTAAGAAATGTCTGCATTCGCAAATAACCTCTGCTTGGCTTAATTTAGTATAAAAATTGGGGGTTTAGATCGGCCATGGGGCCATATTACCTATGTCCCGCTGTTGTTGAAGGTTTATGACAGGAAAGGTATTATATAAAAAATTAAACAACATGCCAATTGGAGTCATGAGGGTAAGGCGTGGGCCAAAAAATCATGGCGATGACTGTTGTTTTTGGAATATGAAAGTGAATGTCTCTCACAACTCACAAATCTTTGACTCGCCTTATAACTCTCAATACTTGATTTTAAAATGTTTATATCACAAAGTGGTGTTGAAATATGCTCAACGAATTTGAAACAGTGACCCCCTCCCCCCCAAAAAAAAATGCCTATACTGTTTTGTGAGCTCTTTAATACTTTGAAGCCCCTTCCGTTATCACCACGATATAGCCCTAGTCAACGCCATACTCTCTCTCTCTCTCTCTGTTTGTGTGTGTGTGTGTGTGTGTGTGTGTGTGTGTGTGTGTGTGTGTGTGTGTGTGTGTGTGTGTGTGTGTGTGTGTTTCAGTTGATTTGCTGTCACACTTTGACTTCGCAGTTTTACCAGCGTTCTCTTTCAAAATTCATCAGTTCTTCCTCTTTGATTCTGTTATTCTCCGACATTTGGTTCTTCTTAGTGTTATTTTCCTTCCATATAGTGTGGACTTGTGTGACAATCGCAGCTCTTAATATGAGTCTAATGGACCAATAACATTTCCATATGGTCTTGTCCTTAGTTCCTCGCTACCCAGTCAACTCATAGTCCCCACTGACCCCTGACTTGGAAAACAATGTGTTATTACCACACTCCTCCTGTTATATCACTATATATAATGTGTGTGTGTGTGTGTGTGTGTGTGTGTGTGTGTGTGTGTGTGTGTGTGACCTCACTGCCTCACTCCCTCACATTGCATCTCATTCTGTGTATGTGTGCGTGTATACAATTTTGTCTCCATGTTTTATTTTTCCCCTCGCTAAACTTGTTCAGTACTCTTATCGGCCTCTCCTCCTTCCCACTTGTTATTTGTTCAACCACAGCCAATTCGTCCTCACAATATTTCTTTTCAAAAACTTCTCCACCGGTCTCAAAAGTTCCCCTTCATCAGACTTGGTTCCTTCGTCAGTCGCCAGGACACGCCGCCATCCAGTTTTGCTATGGAATTTCTTTCAGTGCTTGGTTGGGCCTACAATGCTGCCTTAATTTTCTGGGATGATACATTAATATTTTCCGATAGGAAAAGTAAATATAAACCTGAATGGGACCTCCATCAAAAATCAGTATTTCCACAACGGAGTGATTCCATGGTTCACGTGACCTAAAACCTGTTGCATATAGGCTATTTGACTGGAGCAAAAGAAACAGTAGATTATAATACCTCAGAACCTCATTTCAGCCATATTCCAGTTTAACATAATCATTGACATCAGTATCACCTTACATGTGATGTGATAATACATTCTGTCTGTCTGTCTGTCTGTCTGTCTGTCTGTCTCTCTCTCTCTCTCTCTGCTCTGTCTCTGTCTGTCTGTCTGTCTGTCTGTCTGTCTCTCTCTCTCTCTCTCTCTCTCTCTCTCTCTGTCTCCTGTGGTAAGCCTCCACCGTCCTTTTTTTTAACTATAATTACTTTCTGAATTCCTACAAGGACGTATTCCACCCCCAGTGTGGAGTGATGATCTCTATGGAGGAGGGAAAGTGAGAAACAGCCATGAGGGTGGGAAAGTAATAAAAAGGAAAATAATGAGAATTAGTGCAGAGGTGGCTCACCACAAAAAGATTTCGCAGTTTCTTCCGAGGTCTTGGAATGATTTGTGATCGGGCCCCTCCACACCACACGCCTTCTGCATCACACTGTCTCGCACGACAGTCCTGCATAAATTCTTGCCTAGCAGAGAGCTTGAATCATGGGAATCTGGAAACTTATGTAAACATTTTATGTGACTTATTAGTTTGCTGTTCATAGATAAAAATGTATCATTATTGTCCACTGAACAGTGGTTCAAAAGGAAACACATTATGTATGCATTTTAGAAACAAGTACTTGGTGTGGAATGAATATTTTATGTGTTAGAAGTGATACGGTAGGGATACTACTTTGTTTAGAGGGAACCTAACTGGGAGGGTGAAAAGCCAATTAGTTGGGCACAAGACCAATAAGACTACCAGGTCTCTTCATCCAGTGGTACTACGCAGATGTGGTGACGTCACGGTGTGGAGGACTGTCTCCTCCCATTTTTCCCTTTACTCCCCAGCCTCTGCTTGGGGGTGAGTGGGGGGAGCTGCTCCTGTGACAGTTATGGGAGAGAGAGGTAGAGGCAGACATACCGTGACTCCATGTTTTTTTTTTCGTTTAATCTCTTTAGTACAGTGGAGCATGGAAGCTGAAATTAGGATGTATATTTTGCATCATTAAACAGACGTGAGAGAAAGCGGGAGAGAAGGAAGAGAAAGGGGGTAGAGGAAGGAAAAGTGGGGGAGATAGATGCCAAACACTTCCAGAATACTGAACACTCCAAAACAATTTAATCCTACTGTATGCAAAGGGAAGGAGAAGAAAAGGAGGAATTCAGATTAGAATGCAGAAATAGGTTTTTGGTGTTGGAAACGTTGGAAGAGGGGGAGAGAAGTGTAGATGAGATGTGGGAGGATGTGAACAAAGTTTTGCATGAGACTGCTGAATGTACGATTGGAAGGAGACATAGCTTCAGGAGAAAGAAATGGATATCAGAGGAAACGTGGGATATGATAAAAAAGAGAGGTGAGGCTAAATTGAGGAGTGAGATGCAATGCGTTGATGAACAAGAGATTGAATTAGCAAGAGCTGCGTACTGGAGTTTGAATTCAGAAGTAAGAAGGTTAGCTAGGAGAGATAAAAGAAGATGTGTGGATGAAAAGGTTGCAGAGACTGAAATCTTAATAAACAAAAATGATGGACAGAGTCAAAGAATAGCATATGAATCGATTAGAGAACTGAGTGGTAATGCAGGTAAACGCAAGGAAATACCAGTTAGAGACAGGGAAGGAAATTTATTGGACCAAAGATGGAGATATTAAAAATAGATGGAAAGAGCATTTTGAGACAGTTCTTAATAGACCAATACCACCAGAAGAGGATATACCGTCTGCTCAGGAAGATTTAAATATAGAAACAGGAGAGTTGAGGCTTGCAGAAGTGGAGAAAGCAGTAAAACAGTTAAAGAATAATAAGGCACCAGGGAGGATGGATGGTTTATTTCCGGAAATGTTTAAAGTGGAGGGGATAGATTAATAATGATCTTGACCAAGCTATTCAATAAGAGATAGGGTGACGGGTTACTACCATCAGTTTGGAAGAATGGTGTAATTGTTAAAGTTCCGAAGAAGGGAGACCTGAGTGAATGTGGTAATTGGAGGGGAATCTCTTTGTCACCGATAGCTTTGAAAGTTTTCAGTAGAGTGTTGTTAAATAGGTTGGAGCCAGTGGTTGAGGGTATTCTGAGGGATGAACAGGCTGGTTTTAGAAAGGGACGTGGTTGCAATGATCAGATCTTTATAGTTAGGCATTTGATGCAGTAAGTTAATGAAATGAGAGTGCCGTTAAGTCTTTGTTTTGTTGATTTTGAAAAGGCTTTTGATAGTGTTTCGAGAGAGACTATGGGGAAGATCATGAGACATTATGGAATACCAGAGGAGTTTGTGAGGGTCATTATGAAATATGCATGAGGACACATTTTGTAAAGTGATGGTTGATGGTTGTCTGAGTGATTCGTTTGAAGTCAAGTCCGGAGTAATTCAAGGTGGTGTTCTATCGCCTTTACTATTTATATTGGTCATTGATTACATTATGAAGCGCGTTGGAACAGAAACCGGTGCAGGTATACTTTGGGGAGAGAACAGGAAACTTTTGGATTTAGATTATGCAGATGATATAGTTTTGATTTGTGATGGGCCAGAAGAGATGCAGAGAGTGTTGGACTGTTTGGTGAGTGAAGGTCGCAAGGTGGGTTTGGTTATTAATTGTGGAAAAACTGAAATAATCAATATGAATATGGAAAATGCGCAGGAATGTGTAATTGGAGGTATGGTTGTAAAGCAAGTTGATAGGTTTAAATATTTAGGTACTTATTTAGGATGGTTCTTTGAACTTTGAATTCGAGGAAAGGTTAAAGAAGGCTAATCAGGCAATGGGAATGCTTAAAAATATTTGGAATAATAACAATTTTCTCTGTGCATACAAAATCAAACTTTATAAGGTAATGGTTAGGAGTATCTTAATTTATGGACACGAGTCTTGGTACAGCACAGTGACTATGGAAAATAAATTCTTGGTGTTTGAAAATAAAGCACTTAGAAGAATATTAGGAGTTAAGTGGTGGGAAAGGATACCAAATAGTTGAATTAGAGAAATAACGGGAGGGGCAGCCGATCGATGAATATGTTAGATTCTCACGATGGAAGTGGCTAGGACATGTGTATAGGAGACAGGGAATAGTACGAGGTACACCAGGGTGGGTGGCACTTGGTAGGAGAGGCAGAGGAAGGCCAAAAGAGACGTGGGTGAGGACAATGAGACGGGAAGCTGGAGATGAGTGTTGGGGAGATCTTGAGGAGTTAGCACAAGATAGGATGTGGTGGTGTGAGTTCATCGAGGCCCTATGCATCCCCGAGGGTGCCACAGGAAATGATTGATTGATTGATTGATTGATTGTATGCAAATACCTATTAGAATTCACATCAGGTCGAACAGTAAAGGTGATTGCCAAGCTTATCATTTAAAATTGCCTTGACATTGGCGGGAGATGAAACAATTATTTTTGTGAAAAAATGTGAACTTTAGAAACTCACGACCAGTTATTCTTTTTTTGTCGAATTTTGCTAAGTAAATGAATGATTGAGTGATTATTTATTATATTTAAATGTAATACCCCACAAATATATACATGCACAGCAATGCACAATAATGCTATTACAAATATAAGCTGAAACAATTTATCACTGTTTATCACTGCCTGGCATCCTCCACTCAGGTGTATCCACACCGTAACGACATGCGCGAGCTGGACACAGATTTGCCCTTGTATGACAAGACCTGGTAGTCTTATTGGTCTTGGCTGGGCATACAAGGATTAAGATATAAAATGGAGTGTGAAACGTTAGGAGTGTTGTAAACTGGAGAGGGAAAACGTCAAACTTTATGGACATGTGGCAAGGGAGGTGGGAAAGTACGGAAAGGAGAGGAAATGTTAGGTTTGTGAGGAAGCAGATTAGACTCGTGCTGGGATTAGTGTCAGTAGGGTATGAAAGGCCAGGAAAATGAAATCCTCGTCGTAATTCACCACACTGGATGATTTTTTAATTGCTGCATAATCACGATAAATTAGATAAAATTATTACTGACTATCAGCATTCCATAATGCTAATTTACCACCTTCTCGCAATTCTATAACATATATCTGACTGATAATGAGAAAAAGACCACCACTACAAGCCGTGAGAGCAGCGTGATATGAATGTATGTGAAATTGTGCAAGTGGGAAGTGTAAACTGATTGACTGGTACCGGAGGCACAAGAATCATTGGTCCATTTCCATTACCGTTGGGCCACTGACAGTTTACCTTCATTCATTACTGTACTTCATGAATACACTGTTCATTTGCATTCTGATGTTAGAACACAAATGAAAACTGGACAGCCATGTCGACAGCGTAGTGCCATTTCCATTCCCTTGCTATGTTACAGTTATGTCCATTTTCAGGCGAGGGTCACTGCAGTTACTGTACTCACGTAGTGAGAATGTTATTAGTCAGATTCCTACTGTCCTCTGAGCACATTTACATGAGCGGCCACTCGTAACCCTTTCAGTCTGGTGACGTTACTCCCTTGTTTTCTCTTGCCACCTCAGACCGATGTTATGACCCTTGGTAAAGATTTCTTTTTGTGGATGAAAGAAATGAAAGCCACACCCCTGTGTAGTTTCAAAAATCACATATAAACTAAGTAAAATTGTCCTGGGATAGTATAAAAAATGAGAAATACATATTCAGATTTAGGACTTTAAGCTAAAAATTATCGCTTGGCAGTAATGACACAATACAGTACGCTGAGATTTCTGGCATCGTCGAAATGAAAATGTGTCACAAAAACAGGTCCACGTCAAAGAACAACGAAGCGGTTAGAGAGAGAGAGAGAGAGAGAGAGAGAGAGAGAGAGAGTTTTCACGTTATTAGTGTCCCACCAACAGTTGTCATGCCTTATCCTAATATATCACGTAATCTTCACTGGTGATATCTCTCAGGGACCATCTCTCTTCCTTCCTAGTCACCTCTCACTTACAGTCAATCACCCTCCCTACTGAACTCTCACCCTCTACTAGCACCTCTCATCCGACTTCACTCTCCCTCCTTACCTTCCACACACAGTCTTTATCACAGGTATTATTTTCATAATTTCTTCACCAGTTTTTAAGCTATCAGCTAATTTATTTTAGTATTTTTCAACATTGTTGTCATAAAAGACTTTGTAGTTGCTTGTAGAGAAGTTATATATATATTAGACTTGTGGACGAGCGGTTGTTATACTTGAGTAGCTTTGTAAGTAGATAATCTTCTTGCCCATTTGTCATTCAATGACAAGGAGAGGTAAAGAATAGTATGGAACTATTTTTATTTGTCTTGGAAATATTAACAAGTCTCTCACACAGAGCGAAGTATAAAGTAGAGTCCCGGGAGCTATCTCCCTGTCTCGCTCTCTCTGTCTCTCTCTCAAGTTGCTAAGCCCTTCTCCCTGTGACCTGTCTGTTCTATGGCTAGCTTCCTTCTGAGCTCTCTTTCCTAAATTCTGGTGAAACAGGAGACGTATCACGTGTGTTCCCTGTGATTGGAAAGTTCTAGAAGCCTGTGTGTGAGTATGTGTGTATGTGTGTGTATGGTCAACAGGCGCTGTCGTGTGCCTATAAAGCATTCCTTGAGTTAAGAGTGTGTAAGCATGTTTAGCATTGCTCGATTCTTGCAGACACAGTACCTTCTCATCATCTGACTTCCTGCTTCTATCTGTCTCTCTATCTATTTATCTATCTATCTATTATGATTTGTAAATATAATATGGAGTCCTAACATTGTTTTTCATATATTGCCCTCTGATCATCGCACACAATCTGTAACAATTATCTTCTAATAATTTATTTATTCACATCTTCAAGGAACACACTCATAAACTGGTAAAATAACCCACCATATTGCAAGCACTGTCATAGTTACAAATGCACCATCATTTACAACCGTTTTCACATTCAATGGTATAAGTATACATTCACCACATAAGATCATCACAATCTGAGTCACAAAACACACTCACTGATGCATGCTCACTGCCACCGCCTCCCAACCTTCCCTCAGGATGAATGATGGCCTATGAATGTTGACTGGCTGAACCCATTTGAATACTCTCGTCCTGATCTGATCTGGTTCATCAGAATATCACAGGCGGTCAGTAATCATGGCAGGCCAACACAGATGCAAGCGGAGAGCAAGGAGACAGTGAAACAGAGAGAAATCTGATTCTCCGTAATTATATTGCAGTGCTAGAACAAGAAATACTGTACGAATTTTAAGCAATTTATTTCATTTGGCTTAATTGCCAGTATTATAGTGGCACTGAATATCATTATTTAGAATGTGATACAGTAAACACAATAAAAAACGGATAAACTACTTATAGGAAAAAGCATTGTATATATCTATCTATCTATCTATCTCTCTATATCTATCTATCTATCTATCTATCTATCTATCTATCTATATATATATATATAATCCATTTAAGAATTAAATTGGTATTTTCCTACTCAACAAAGTTTACAACCACACCCTATCCTGTACTTCTCTACTGCTTCTGTTTGCTTATCGCCACCGACAGTCTCAGTCGATGAATAAACACATGTATTCCAAAGTACTGAGAATGTAAAAAGTGATGGTCAACTAGTGTAAACAATCAACAGAGGTGAAACAAGTTTTGTAAGTGTCGATTCAAGTCCCCTAGTTGGCGGTGGAAGTTCAAACCATCATTTATGCAGGGGACGGAGATCCACCTACCCTTAATTATTTCAGACAAGGAAATTTATTTTTTTTTCTATCGTGTAACACTGAGTTATTAGGCTGTCAATTCGTATCCCCTTTACCGAGGCACTGAATTTAGAATGGTACTCCATTCATTCAGTACAGAAAGTAACACAATGGTTGTCGTAATATTGAAATGGCAATTAATTTGTCATGCAAGTAACTGTTAATACCTTTCTACAAGAATCTATCAGCATTAACACGGTATTTTGATTTTCATAAGCATAATTATATTTGAATATGAATGGCCTGCATGTTTCATGATAACTGGTTTCTTAACGCTCAGTAAGATATAGGAATGTTTTACTAAAGTTACTACTGTATGTTCTGATTTTTCATCAGTTTCCAAAGTACATCCTAGGCTTCTTCTTACGTAACACAGAGGGTTAGCAAACCTCAGTATGAGGATCCCTGCATCGGACTAAGGTAACCTTGCGTTGTTCCGCTATACATTCCAGGTGTAACGTGCGATTGGATGTTATGTTAATGCGTGTGTGCCACTGACACACAATATTATGTATTATCAGACCCGTACCAGTGTGTGATGAACGAGAGTAACTGGAAGGTATGGTGTATCAGTATGGTTCAGTCCTACCCGAGTTCCCACCAACAACCTCTCTTTTCACAGGTAGTTCCATAACTTTTTTATATGCAGTCCTTGCTCTCTCTCTCTCTCTCTCTCTCTCTCTCTCTCTCTCTCTCTCTCTCTCCTAATTGTCGTTGCTCCCGTCTTCCATCAGTAATTTTCTTTTGCCTCTTCTGCATTTACATAGTCTTTTTCTTGGCATAGACGACTTCGTAGCATCATTCATGTAGGTATGTATTTGCATCTAATGCCTTGTTCTCGTGAGTGTTATTTATACTTGTAACACTGACAGTTTCCATATCAAGCATAGAAGAAGTTGCCTTTGTTATAACGCGGAAAACGAATGCATGAAGAGGACTTGAGATCAAAGACCAACGACAGTACTGTGCATATATTATTCCTTGGCTATATTAATCTTGCTCATTGCATTATATTCGTTTATCAACGTTAATTTGTTTCATTCTTTTATTCTCCTGCAAACTAAATCCAGACGTTTTTGCTCGCGTCCCTTCCCTTTGAATCGATTCCCTTTCCTATTTTGTTTTTGTCTGCTTCCCTGTGATTGTTATTATCCTATTTTCCATTCTCTCCGTTCTTTCCATTTCGATTGCTGGACCCATCTGCCATCCCAGTCCTCCTCATTATATCCTTTACAACTTTTCCAATATGGTTTATGATTTTTGTCCTGTATTGCTCCTTTAGCGTCCCCCAAAGTCCCTTTTTTCTGCTCATATTTTCAAATGATTGTGGGATGATTCCCCATCCATGTTTTGCTAAATTGCTATTTTTACCGTGTCTACTTTACCACCAGTTTTACGTCCGGTCGGATTAACGAACAATGTTCCTCCTGTTTAAGCAAAAATCAATTTGTCAGCGGCACTCCGTGTCTGAAGCCGCGGACTTTCCTTTACCTTTGATGTCAGTCAGGCTTGTCAGTCCATGAACCGCTCGCTTCCTCTGCCCACCGCCTGATATTTATGTTGCTGATTTTCTGACACTGGGTGTCCTTGAAGTTGTTGAGGGGAATATTATTCTTTCTTGATGATGTGTGGCTAGGTATGCTGCTCAGATATTATCTTTCAGTTACAAAATTAAGCAAAATAAGAATATAGGGGAAACTTTTTGGTAAACAGAGTAGAATGAATGAAGATCAGTGCATCATTCTTGATATGTATGTCCTGCTGCCAAGTACTGATACGTAATAGCCAGTACCATATCTTGAACTGTAAGGATGAAAACACCTTTTACAAAGTATGTCAAGATACAGTGGTATCACACGGCCAAATGAAGTAGTGGAGGCAAATCATATGCACCGCCGTGCCTACATTTTTGCACCAGGAAGTCTCAGTATGGTCTAGCAATTATTTTTTGTGTAAGTGCACTGAAAAAGGAGCCATGATTATGCAGTGACTATTGCCCCACATGGGATCACATGAAAGTATGTAGTGAAAAAAAAATTATGCTGAAACAGTGTTGCGTATGCTTTGCCTGCACCTAATGGCATAATACCATCCCCAAACTTCATATATTTATAAAATGTGATTAATACCTCTGTGTATTTCAGCATTATTTAGTAAAAGGAAGCAAGTTAGTCACGACATGGGTGAGATGAATTGGCCAGAAATCCCACCAAAGGCCGTGATATTCTCGAAAATATGCCGAGAAACTAAATGTGTGTGTGTGTGTGTGTGTGTGTGTGTGAGAGAGAGAGAGAGAGAGAGAGAGAGAGAGAGAGAGAGAGAGAGAGATCTTTTCTTGGCATTTTCCGGCTCCTTAGCGGTTGCATATCCTTCTTCCGCCGCCCTCTCTTCAGTTATAATGTAGACATGAGGACAAGCCCTGGCCTTGGCCACCTCAAGACTGCACTTTCAAAGCCTTGGCTTTAGCTTGACCTCATTCCTCATAACTGGCTCTGACCTTCGCCATTCCTCAAGGCTACATCTAAGGAAAAGACAAATATAACACTTGGAAGTTTTTGTTACTTCTTAGGAAGCAGCAGTTTTAGTCTTGCTTGGACTCTGTACAATTTTAATGAAAAAGAGAGAACATTGGTTGTTTGGTAACAACTGCAGTACATGGCATGACTCAGTATGCCTACTGGAGCCATCGTCTTCCTTCTTGTTATTACGTTAGCAGTAGAGAGGGTAAGAAGATAAATGAAAGAAAAGCATTCGGGAGCCGAATGCTACTCGCCCGCCAGACCTTTGGCAGCCATTTTGGTTACCTTGACCTTGACCCCGAGTGCCCATTTTTGAACTCGTCCAAGATATTGGCCATATCTTGATGTCCTGAAGGTTCATATTGATAGCTCAAGCCGTTCATGAGATATAAGGTAACACACACACACACACACACACACACACACACAGAAGCGGGCAAAAACATTTCGACCATGCAAGAAAACTATCGGTATATGAGCATACTGTGTGGTGTCGACTGCCAAGCAATGATTTTTAGCTTTGTTTGGTCTGACTATGTATTTTTCATGTTTTATACTCTCTCGAGACAATTTTGGTTAGGTCTGAGGTGCTTTTTCTAACTACACTGGAGCATAGCTTTCATTTCCTCCAGCCGCAAGAAGAAATCTTCCCCACGAGGTAATAACATCGGCCTGAGGTAGCAAGAGAAAACCAGGGAGTAGCATCACCAGACTGAAAGGGTTACCAGTGGCCGCTTATGTAAATGTGTTCAGAGAGCAGTAGGAATCTGTCTCAACATTCTCACTACGTGTGTACAGTAACTGCAGTGACCCTCGCCTGAAAATGGACACAACAGTAACATAGCATGGGAATGGAAATGGCACAACGCTGTCGACATGGCTGTCCAGAGCTTTCATTTGGGTTTTAACTTCAGAGTGCACATGAACAGCGCAATCATGAGCTAATGAATTAATGCAAACTGTCAGTGGCACAACGGTGATGCAAATGGACCTGTGTGTGTGTGTGTGTGTGTGTGTGTGTGTGTGTGTGTGTGTGTGTGTGTGTGTGTGTGTGTGTGTGTGTGTGTGTGTGTGTGTGTGTGTGTGTGTGAAATACATGCTACGGTAACATTCCTCTGAAGTTGTGCCAAGATATTTAGGTTGATCCTAAGAGTCAGTGCACCTTGAGTTGTCCATTAAAAATATCCAGAAGCAGAACTTACTATCTAGCTTCACCTCATCCAAGACATACGACAGGAAAGCCACAGTCAATGTAACACTTTCTATTTTGCTTCAGAATTGTAGGCACAAACAGAAGAAATGTAAGTTCAGATCATAAGTAAATCACTTCCCTTCATGTATGTTCATAAAATCAATGATGATGGTATAGCAAGGATGACGTTCATAATGACATGAACAAATGCGTGTTTACTGATGCTGTCATGTTTCTAAGGACCTGCAATAAGTGAGAAAAACAGAAATGGGGAGGACGTGACTGGTGAGCAAAATAGTCCGTTACAGAATGAGAACAAAGTCAGATTATTGCGACGTCACACAGCAAAGGACTGAGTGGAAATAAGTAGAGGTGATTGGGATGTTCGTCGAAGAGCGTCGGCAAATAGTTTAGGGGTTGCATTGTAAGATGCTTTGAAGATTTGCTACCACATCTTTCTAAGCTTTTTTTTTTTTTCTTGCTTACGTCATCTTTTTATCCCCTTTTACAGTCCTGGAGCAAAGTATATTGTATTAGTTATATACACATATCGTAAAAGAGACTATCAAGATATAATGATGATAAAATGTTTAGAGGAAGGTGCTACAAAGTTCAGAATTCCACCAAGAATATGGACCTAAATCAGCTAATTTGAACTTGAACGCGATCTGCGGCCGTAACGGTAAAACAATATATTATTTAGTGTAAAAGCTTTGAAGGTACCTAGAAAAACAAAATCAGGTAATAGGATAAGAGGAAATCTTGCATGGTTTTCCTCCACTGCGTGTTACTGTGCAGACATGGAAAGTGTGCGTATTGTGCGTAGGTGGATAATGAACTTTGGTAAACGTACTGTATGCATCAACAGGTTTATGAGGCACGCCAGCTTGTTTACATCTCGCATGCATACTGGCGACGTATAGAGATAAGCCTCTTTCGCCTGCCATCATCACGGTCGGGCCGTAAAGATAGTGTGAGCAGCATTAGCGAGTCCAGACAAGCAGATCACATAATTATCTACCTCATTACCGACACGGTTAGTGACGAGGACACCTGTATGCATGTACACAACACACTATCTCATGTCTCACTCACACCCTTCATCTTATCTTCACTCTGATCTTTACTTTCATGCTAGCCTTCTGGATTAGGAGGATACAAGTGACTAATACAGTCAGTTATAGTGCATGAATTATTTATTTGTGTGGGTACATTGGCAGTTTAATAGCAGTTAATCTTTGCATTCTAAGAGCACTGTAGTCATTTTCGACACTTATTTAATACAATACGGATCCAGTAGGACAAAATTAAGACGCTCACCATGATATAAAGGACATATTCTGTGCGTGTGTGGGAAGAAGGGGTATATCCTGCTCAAAATACTGGCCCATTATCACCAGTAAATAATATACATAGACCGATTTACACTTACTTGATAACAAGGGTTAATCTGCATTGTGTTTTGGAAAATAGGCTACTCGTTCATAAACCTGTTTCCTAAAGTGAATGGATCTCTGCACACATTTACTAATTTATAATTCATGTCCAAATTTAGGATTTAATCTTATCACCTGAAGGTGCTCTTAGGGAGTGCATAAACCGAGCCCATCAGTGGTCTTAAGGCCGAATATTCTACACTGCCTTATTAGTTTTGCTTTTGACATATCACTCTCAAAATTAAATAATTTTGTTTTTTCCTTTCCTTTCACCCATCCACTAACTTTGGTTCTGATCAGATCAAAACTGTCTGAGTTTACTCTGTCCAGCGGCCCTGGCCTTTAAAACTTCGCTATAGCCGTAACTTATGACTGGCAGTTCTCAAAATAGAACAACTTTATCTCTGATTCTGCCGAATCCTTCCATAAAGGTTAGTGTACCACGAATAAAAAATGTTTTAAATTGACCTTGCCGTTAGACATTGGCCTACGCCCTGTCATTCAAAAAATAAAAAATGAAAATACAAGTCAACCTCTCGATAATGTTTAAGTCACCCACCAAGTCTGATCCAAATCAGATGAAAACTGTTTTAGTAATCCTGTTTCACCCGGACACCCAGATGTACGATCCAAACTGAACTTGCCGTGTGGCCTTGGCATTTAGCTGATTGGTCTCAAAACTGATTCCCTTCATTCTTGATCTATAGCCGGGTCACCAAGTTTGGATCAAAGACATAATGTGTCTGAGATGAATTTGTCCTGTATTCTTGACCTTTGAGCATTTCCTATGGTCTTCACTTTTGAATGCTTTTGCGAAAATCGAACCCTTTTATGCTTGTCTCATCCACAGTGCAACACTGGTGAAGAGAGTAAAAACCAGTTTTATCATGAATTTACCCTATAACTTTTCAGTGTAATTCATTCTTAAATATAATAGGTTTACTTCTTGGTTAACCCTGAACCTTTTTACCAAGTTTGGCTAAAATCGATGGAAAAATGTCTTAGTTATTTTGTTAACAAACATATACACAAATCAAACTTGACGTGCCCTGTAACCTTGATCTCTGACTGGTTGTTCTCATCAGAATTAAAGCACTTCATTGCTGCCTTACCGTCAAACCTTCCCCCACGTTGGGTCTAAATTGGATGAAAACTTTAGGTTGATATTGTTAGATCAGATTTTGACCAAGCCCATTGATTAACCTTGACCCCTGACCTATTAAAAAAAAAAAAAAAAAAAAAAAAAGGAAAAATAAAAATTTACTCATTTCCTTACTTTGAACACTTCTACCAACTTTGGTTAAAATCGTGTTAAAACTATGTCAGCTATTTTGTCAACACACACACACACACACACACACACACACACACACACACACACACACACACACACACACGCACACACACGCGCGCGCGCGCGCAAACCGTTTTTACGGATCTCCATACAACACCAACCCTTTCCCATCCAATACACCACTCTACTGTACATATCCATTACCTTAACCCTCAGTCTTGTGCTTGGTCTTGCCTACTTTTTTTTATCACTCCATTCGTAAATGAATTCCGAATCACTAGTACAGTGAAGCCTCCAGAATACTGCTGGTAAAACGTGTTTTAAGACTGACTGCTGTGTTAACCTGTGTGGGTGAGAACATTCGAACCGTAAGTACGGAAGGGAATGTTAACCTGCAACTGAAGAAAAGATTACAAGTAGGGTGTACAAAATGTAAAATATGCAACACTTAAGCATGACCGCACAGTGAGAGCAAACAGTAATACATAAGCTCAAATAATTTGCCAACCATAACGAGGAAACAACATGCAGGAAAAAATAAAGTTATTTCTCTCCTGTGGCATCTTGAGAAATCTGTTTTCCTTGTCAACTGAATTCAGATGCTAAAGACCTGGCAGAAAATGCAGGATT
This sequence comes from Coenobita brevimanus, assembly GCF_032717465.1. Classification (NCBI taxonomy): domain Eukaryota; kingdom Metazoa; phylum Arthropoda; class Malacostraca; order Decapoda; family Coenobitidae; genus Coenobita; species Coenobita brevimanus. The sequence continues at coordinate 4,377,027 of NC_137042.1, forward strand.
GCAGTGAACTTAAGCATAGCTTTATCGTTTATGGCCTGACATACAGTACTACATGAAGATAGCCAGGACTCAGGAAACAGAGAATTAAGTAATAGATTAGCAATATCAAGATTTAAAATGTTGCGGAAATGTCCTTAACACACACCAGCCATATTCCCGCAAAACCAAACTTGCAAAAATGACGAATATTAAAACTCTGCGTAATATATCCAAACACGGTATAATGAACGGAAGGAGGACCCAGTAATTCATCATCATCATCATCATCACCGAAACCTAAATTCACACTTCAGAAACTGTGTTCCGTTAGTGATTAGAAAAAAATAAAATAAATAAGAGTATAAAGAATGACAACTAAATAGAACTCTCAAACAACATCCCAGTGAAATCAATAACACAATACATGTTTATCTGTCATATAATACTTATTTTTCTAAATAATAAGTTTTGGGGGAAAACTAGACAATATAACAACGGAAATATATTCGATCAACACAGTACGGTTATGTTTCTGGGTCGCAGTTATCTTATCCATTGGTAAGACACAGAACTGTAATGATAATGATTATGATGAGGAGGAAATTACACCAGTTCTGCAACAACCGACCGTCATTAGTGATGAAGGTGAATGAGCAAACGTCTAACACAAGCCAACCCCATCCCACCAAACCCATTTTATGTATCAGTCAATCTTCAGGCACCACTTCCATGTCATCTTGTTTTCCGCCATTCGACTGCTGTCACTGGAACTCATATCTCTTCACTCATACGAGTATGCCTCTCCGTCCCATCCCTTCATCTCATCCACAGTCTAGTTCTCCTCGTCTCCTCCTACATACCCTGAACACTCTCCTAGCCAGTCTCTCATTCTCCATTCTCTGCACACAACGAAATCATCTCAAGGTCGTTTAACTGCTTTCCAAAACTCTGCTCACCAGCCTATTTTAAGATGGTGAGTCTCACGATACAAGTACATCTATTCTTCTCAGTGCCTTCTTCCTTTTCCGTCTCTTTCAAATCTCACGCTCAGTTTCCCGTCTCTGTTCTCTCCCGACTATTTAATATTAAGCGATCATTAGAGCCTTCTGGGCGGGACGGGCAAGACAATAACCTCACACAGGGGAGACGAGTAATTACCACAGAGAGAGAGAGAGAGAGAGAGAGAGAGAGAGAGAGAGAGAGAGAGAGAGAGAGAGAGAGAGAGAGAGAGAGGCTTTGTAAATTCAAGGTGTTGTCCTTTGTCAAATCTTGTGAGAGATGGTTATGCATCAAAAAAGTTTTGATGTTCTCCACAACTTTGCCCTTCTAGTTTGTTTTGTTTCTGTCTCTCCTCCTCAAAACTTTCATTTGGACGGCTAATTTGCAATTACTGTATAAAGTATGTGAGGGTACGGCAGATTTGTTAAGTCGGTGGTACTCTGATAAAATCCAACTGGGTCAGGTCATATCTGGTTGAGCCTAACAAGGTAGGTCCTAGAATGATTAGGTCTAGCTTTGTTAGGTCGAGACAAATGGGGTTAGATCAGTTCAGGCTGGATCATAAAAACAAAAACAAAAATCAGCCTGAGTCCTGGTTGACTAACATCAGGTGCTGGAGGACTTACCTGATGTCATTAGGTTTCTTTGAGTTAGGTTGGGATCATTCACATCGGATGAATATAGTCCAGATAGGATCCCGAATGATCTGGATAATTAAGAAAACAAAAACTAAAGAAGAGAAGATAGTGCAGTAGGCCAGTTGGCCCATGCTAGGCGGCTACTAAAAGAGTAACTAAACTGCTAGAATAAGACAAGGATAGCGAAGAAGAAGGCTCTCATCCACTCCAAACCTTCCAGCCGATGTTGGCAGGAAAAAGTCAGAAGGAACACCACGCAGTGTAAAAAGAGAAAAGAGAGTATGATAGCGCAACCTGATAAGAAAAAAGAATGAATTAGTACTGGTTATAATCAGATTTATATTTTTCACTACCCACCACTTATGTCATATGGTTATCTAGTCTTTGTTTGAAACTCTCAATGCAAGAGGCAGCATCCTTGAACATGCTTGGGGTTTCATTTACTCGGGACTTATCTTGGAAAGATCATATTACATCTCTTGTAAAATCTGCTTCCAAGAGATTGGGTGTGCTAAGCCGACTCCGCTCTTTCTTTACCCCTGCGCAATTGTTGACTCTATACAGGGGTTTTATCCGCCCCTGTGTGGAGTACAACTCTCATGTGTGGGGAGGCTCCACTCATTCAGCTCTTCTCAATAGGGTGGAGTCAAAGGCTTTTCGTCTCATTAACTCTCCTCCTCTTACTGACTCCCTTCAACCTCTGTCTCTTCGCCGCACTGTTGCATCTTTATCTCTTTTCTATCGCTACTTTAATGGTCACTGCTCCTCTGAACTGTCTGCTTGCATTCCTCCACCTCTACGACGGGCGCGTAGCACCCGTCTGGCAGCAGACTCTCATCCTTTTTCTGTCCAACTCTCTAATGCAAGAATTAACCGTTACTCCCAGTCTTTCATTTATGCAACAGGTCAACTCTGGAACTGTCTCCCTCTGTCTGTATTTCCTGCTGCCTATGATCTCCAGTCTTTCAAACGCAGTGTGTCCAGGCATCTCAAAATGATCGGATCTTGAATTTGGCTCTATATTGTATTTTGTTTTTCTCTTGGAGGGAACTGTTACTGCGGGCTGATGGCCTTTGGTTCCTTCTTCCTCGCATTAAAAAAAAAAAAAAAAAAAAAAACTATGGGTAGCTTAATCCATTATTCTGCCATTCTATTGCCAAACTAATTTCTAGCTATTTCTTTACAAAAATGGAATCTATCTAGTCTGAAACCGTTATTTCTAGTTCTATCCTGTATGCTTACATTAAATACCTTGCTAAAATCTCCATTAATGTTATTCCCTTTGTCCACGTAAACACCTCAAGTAAGTCTCTCCTTACTGTACGTCTTTCTAGTGAGTGAAAATTTAGTATTCTTATTCATTCTTCATGAGAAAGTTCCGAACATAATGTATCTTTTTTTTTTTTTTTTTTTTTTTACTTTGCCATTCTTCTCTGTACACTCTCTAACAAATTTATGTGCATTCTATAGTACGGACACCAAAATTGCACGACGTAGTCTAAATGTGGCCTTGCTAATGCTAGATAAAGTTGCAGTATTACTTTAGATGTCCTATTGCTCACTCCGCGAAATAAATCATAGGACCTTATTTGCTTTATTTCTCGAATTAGTACACTGTTGCCTTGGTTTGAGGTCATTACTAACAATAACTCCTATATCTCTCTCGCATTCCGATTTACTATTTTCTTTATTATCGAAGTTGTATTTAGTATCGTATGGTCTTGTCACATTAAGAACTTACATTTTTCAAAGTTTATTTCCATTTGCCAATTTTTAGACCATTTGGACAATATATATAGAGGTCTTTTTGTAGGTTAAGGCAATCGTCAGTTGAGTTAATGATACGCCCTAATTCTGTGCCATCGGCAAATTTTCTAATACTGTTGTGATTCGTAAGTCTAGATCATTAATATATATGACAAATAATAAGGGACCGAGTACTGATCCCTGTGGTACATCATTAGTTACTAAACCCCAATCACACTTAGGCCCATCTATTAAAGCTCTCTGCTTTTGTCAATTCAGCCACGATCCTATCTATTTTAAGATATCGTCGTTGGTACCATGTTCTCGAACCTTTCCAACTAACCGCTGGTGTGGAACTCTATCAGAAGCTTTATTAAAGTCAAGATAAATAATACAGTAAGCTTCTTATCTGTCTACCGCCTCATAGACCTCCGAAAAGAATGACAACACGTTTGTGAGGCAGGATCGTCCTTGCTTGAATGCGTGCTGACTTTCGTTTATAAGAGTAAATCTTTCTAAGTGTTCTTTAATTTTAGTTCCATAAATAGACTCAAGCAAAATTCCTACAATTGACGTTAGACTTGTCTTACAATAATTGGATTCAGCTGACGTATCATCCTTTTTAAAAATGAGCACTAAGTTTGAGGTTTCTCACGCCTCTGAAACTTCTGTAGTTAGGGAATCATTTAATAATGTTGGAAGTGGCTGACATAATTCTTCCTTGTTTTCCTTTATAGCTTTTGAATATATATACATCATCCGGACCTGGCGATTTTTGAGGGTTTTACTTACTGATGTCTTTGAGTACGTCCTCCTTACAAATGGTTATTTTACTAACAATATTTCCGTATTATCATCGTAAATATTTGCTGCTTCAGGGACCAAGTCTAGATTTCCGCTGGTAAATATTGATACGAAATAATTATTTAGGACAGAGCACATTTCTTCATCTTCACTGGTAATGTCACCTGATTCTGTTCTGAGAGGTCCTAGCCTATCTTCATTTTTCTTATGGTATATTTGGTAAAAACCCTTGGGGTTTTCTTTCGACTCACTAGCAACCTTAATTCAATAACTTCGCTTTTCATTCCGTATCCCCCTCTTTACATCCCTATCCAAAATCGCGACCGGTTACGTAAGTGTTCCTCTCCTCTCTATATTTTTGTATAATTTCCTTCCTTTGGCTTATGAAAAATTGTAATCTGTTGTTTAACCATCTTGGTTCTGAATTATTCGTTCTAAACGGGTTTCAAGGGATATATCTATATTGGCCTCTGTGTATTATATTCACCAACTCATCATATTTCTCACTGGCCCAACGGCTACTTGGTACCAGACATGAGTTTCCCTCCGTCACCTTAATTACAATCCCTCCTATATCCTGTCCCTCATCCATGGCTTGAGCTTCCCCATGACCTGGCGCACATTCCCATCCATTTCCTGCCCCTCACCTATGACCTCAGGTTCCCCACTGACCTGACTCTCCCTAAAGTGACCAGTCTCCCAATGGATTACGGTTCTAAAGTAAACTCCTAATCCATCAAAATCTCCTAGACGAGAACTGAGAAGTCAGGGGGTTTTCAGTAGAACAGACACCCTAAATGAATTTGAACTTAATTTCTTCATGATCGCCAATACTGAGTCATCCACCGACTTATGTATCAGTAATGACGTTTTCTCTATTGGATAAAACTAAATCGAATATATTATTACCTCTGATGGGCTACCTGATTTATTGGCAAAGAAAAGTATCCTGTACTGCCTCCACAAATTCATCTGACTCTCCATTCCCTTTACGATTTCACAAATCTATCCTCGGCAGGTTACGATCCCATACAATTATTGCTACACTGGACTGTGACGCTTTCCTATTTTCATCCAAAGGGTATTTACTATCTGTTCTACATAGTTTTGGAGATGTGTAAATAGCCCCTAGGACTAATTTCTCCCTACTGTTACTATTTTCAACCCAGACACTTTCTGTGTCCATGTTCACTTTAATACGAGCATTATTGTAAGTTTAATGGATCATTTATATAATATATATATATATATATATATATATATATATATATATATATATATATATATATATATATATATATATATATATATATATATATATATATATATATATCAAGACAGGAAGAAATCAGTAGGATAGAAGTTGTGGAAGCAATGAAGAAAGTTAAATCTGGGAAAGCCCCAGGAATTGATGGAGTGTGTGGTGAAATGCTGAAGCATGGGGGAGAGATAGTAGTAGAATGGATGTGGAAGATGTGCAGATCAGCCTGGGAGGAAGGTAGAGTCCTGGAGGATTGGAAGTCAGGTATAATTATTCCCTTGTACAAAGGAAAAGGGGAAAAAGAAGTGTGTGGTAATCATAGGGGCATTTGTCTTCTTAGTATAATAGGAAAAGTGTATGGTAGGATACTTATTGACAGAGTTAGAGAAAGAACGGAGAAATTAGTTGGAGAAGAACAGGGAGGCTTTAGGAAGAGAAGAGGTTGTGTAGATCAGATATTCATTCTTAGATCTTTAGTGGAAAAGTTTCTAGAGAAGGGAAAGAAGTTGTATGCGGCTTTCATGGATTTGGAGAAAGCATATGACAGGGTGGATAGACAAGGATTGTGGAAAGTGTTAAGAATATATGGAGTAGATGGGAAGTTGTTGAATGCTGTGAAGAGTATGTACGATGGTGCAAAGGCTGCAGTGCGTGTGGATGGTGAACTAAGTGAATTTTTCTCTTTGAAAGTTGGGTTGAAACAGGGATGTGTCATGTCTCCATGGTTGTTCAATCTGTACATGGATGGGGTAATAAAAGAGGTACAAGGTAGGGTAGTGGATGTTGGAGTGGCCCTGGTGAGAGAGGATAGTGTTTGGAAACTCCCTGTACTGTTGTTTGCAGATGATACTGTGTTGTTGAGTGAAGACGAAGGGGAGCTACAAGGCTTGGTGGATGAGTTTGGGAGAGTGTGTAAGAAACGGAATCTGAAGGTGAATGTAGGGAAGAGTAAAGTGATGGTCTTTGAGAGAGGTGAAGTCAGTGAATGTACAGCGAGGTTGGATGGTGAGGAATTGGAAAATGTGAGTACGTTTAAGTACTTGGGTAGTGTGATGAGTAAGGATGGAGGTTTGGAGGGTGAAGTGCTTGAAAGGGTACAGCAGGGAAGAAAGGTTGCTGGTTCTTTGAAAGCAGTGATAAGAAACAGGGAAGTGAGCATGGAAGTGAAAAAGTTGCTACATGACAGTATTGTGATACCAGCTCTAACGTACGGAAGTGAAGCTTGGACGTTGTTGGAAGGACACAAGTCAAGAGTGAGAGCAGTGGATATGAGTTATTTAAGAGGAGCCTGTGGAGTCACATGGAGAGATAGGCTGACGAATGAGGATATAAAGGAACGTTGTGGTGTTGATGTGGATGTGATAGGGAGCGTTATGAGGAACACACTGAGGTGGTTTGGCCATGTGGAGAGGATGGAGGGTGAAAGACTGACGAAGAGAGTGTATGTGAGTGAGGTGGAGGGGGGAAGAGGGCGGGGGAGGCCGAGGATGATATGGAGGGATGGGGTGGAGAGGTATAGGCGAGCGGGGGGCGTGAGTTGGGAGCAGGGTAGTGAACTGCCGGGGGACAGGGCGACTTGGAGGCGATTTGTTTGTGGCCACCCCAAACGGGATTGAGGCGTCTGGCAATATATATATATATATATATATATATATATATATATATATATATATATATATATATATATATATATATATATATATTTTTTTTTTATGTGACCGGCTCTGGGCATAGGCTTCACAGCCTGCTTTCAAGGCCCAGTAGTCCTCCCACGTACCGCACACCTCTACATGTCACCACTTCGGCGCTAACACCCACCGTCCATACTGAATACATGCTAGGGCTGTCTCATACAGGACTGGTGTATTGGTATTAGCGGGGGTATTTTTACGACATGTCGGCGGGCCTTCTGGTAGATCAGTAAAGTCTGATTTTTCAGAAATTCAAATCCTTAAACTGTTCCCTGCCTCAGCGGGATTTGAACCCGGGTCCGTCAGGACTGCAAGCCAACTCTCTACCGATTGAGCCACCGTCATTCTCTCTGTCAATTTATCTAACTAGCTGTCTTTCTATCTGTAATATATATACCGTATAGGTAGAGTAGATAGATAGAAAGATAGATAGATAGATAGATAGACACTTGACCCTTGACATTCCATGAGAAAAGCCGCATCGTCACCATCAGGGGTACAAAGTTGCAGGACAACCGTTCGGACAAACGTTATCACCAAATTTACCAGTGCACTTCACGACAGGAAGTGTCAAAGCCAAAGTTTGCTGGCTTAAATGCTGTGACCACACCATCTGGCTCACGTTTAAATTTCACCACACGAGTGTCCGCCTGATACACGTGAGCTAGTTCGGTGCACGATGTTAAGTAAATGGAAATCGGAACACAAGATGAAAGAAAGCACCAACCTAGCGTGATGAAAGGAGCACCACATTACTTTAACAGTTTGGCTGTGATAACTTCTGGAAAAGACTGCCATAAATGAGACAATGCATAAGAGCATTAAAGATGTGCGTGCAAAGTACGTAGGGAAAATAGCAAACTCCGTGAGGATATTTACGATGCATGAGGGATAAACATCGGCATGAAGTGGGTTATTTCTCTTAATGAGTGATGCATGGAGAAAATAGTGAAAATATAAGATATCGGAGGAATATGTGTGAGTTTAACTATAAAATAAAGGAACAGAATCAATGCTAATAAGGAAAAGTAGAAAGTTAATTCACGACTAGAAACTAAGAAGGCGTGAAGATCACAGGGTCAGGAAAAGGTTTCAAAGAAAAGATAACTGAATTGGCAAAAAAGCAAGGACAGAACTGGAGCCTGAATACAGACGGATGGAGCTGCATTACAGCAAGGGAAAAAGAACTTGGATTGAATCCAAATACAAAGGCAAGAGGCAAATAATAAAATGAAAGGCAGTACGGGCCAATGGTTAAACCAATAAACAAGAAAGAGAATCAGAACAGAGACAATTTAACGTAGACAAATAAATTAGGAGAAAGGTGAAAAGGCAGAAGTGTGATTTGAGTACAGATCCCAGCCAAAAATTAAATGAACAGGGCGAAATATAAAACAAACTCCAGTGAGAAGCAGTGGGATTCACGTTGCCATAAAACTATCTGGAATGAACAGAAGTTCCCACGAGCTGTACCGCGTTAGTATGAAACCATCGTATAGGAGCAAAAATAATTTCTTATTTACACACACACACAGACTGTGGGATCTTTCCCCCTCCCTTTCCATTTACGTCGTTCGGAAAAGCTTCTACAATAAACATTACACGAGATGTGGTAGAAATATCTGTTTTATATCAGCACAGCAAGCTCACATTGTTTTTTTTTTTTTTTTAATTCCATCCTGCAGCTACACACTTCACTTAAGATTGTTGCTACTTTTGGATTCAGTTCGCGTCCTTAATCGACGAACTGTGTTTATTGAGCTTTGGATCTAATCCATGGTATGCAGAGACTGCTGCAGTTGTGGTGGTCCATGTTTGGCCATAGCTGCTGCACGAGTTGTGGTATGTGGGCAGGCACATTTTCATGTTGCAGCATCCAGTTGCTGCATTCATTGTGCCACCTTCCCGCGAGCTACACGGGCATCCGGTAGCACTCATGACTGGACTGTCACACTGCCATATTGCAGAACTTTTTCTGTTCCCCGAACTGCACCTCTTTGAAACGCGTTTCCCCAGAATGGCTTCCCCCCCAAACTTCAATCTGCGGCTGTTCAAGTCTAACTGTTATAGAATTTTTAGGAATGGATAACACCCGTAATCTGGTGTATGGATAGCATATTTTTTATTCATTTGTTTTTCCTTCCTTTGTTGTTACTGAAATAATAATCTGAAGGTAATAAATCAAACGAAGTTGATTACAGTACAGGTTTAAAAAGTAGCCTGAAGTGTGATCCCCTAGGATGAAATGGCATTAAACTGATGCATGCGGGAGTATTTTGCGAGTCAGGGTCGTTATCAGGGAACGTCGACAATAGGTGTGTGTTATATAATGTGCTTCTAGATGATATCCTCTCAATATTCTTTGAAAATTTCTGAACGAAATGACGTAGATGTCTCGTTTATGAAGCTAATGATTTCTCGCCTCACTGAGCAACAAATATGCAGGAAATATTACAAGTACCGATATGTGAAGTTTGTTTCCCGTCCTGCCACTTGTCATATTGACAAGACGTCATTTATACCTACTAAAGGCAATTTTCTGTTACGGTCAGTGATGAATGTCTTTTGCGTGAGAATCAGATTTCGCTCTCTGAGTTGAGTGTGAACGTCAGTTACAGAGTCAGGGACGTTTGGTATATTTGACCATGTTTTCTTCGTATTATTCGAGTGCCAGTTCCATATAATGTTCAGAAGCGGCTGCTGACACAGCTCTGTTCTCAAGGCTTGAATAATGACAAGAGAAATACACTAACGGATTAAATGTCAGCACTAGTTTATTCAACGGGAAGAAAATTATGGTTATAGTATTCGTTTTCAATACCTTCTACATTCTGGTGCGTATGAAAACTAGAAAGGGGAATTATTGTCTCCTGATCCGATATGAATATTTGATCTCGCGTTCATCTACGCTGAAAAACGATGACCATAGTGTACAGTTATTGGAAAGGATATCAGTCTGGCCTTGTGACGTAAGTGTAATGAACTAAGATCTCGTCAGCACATGTACACACAATGAAACGTGTGCAACAACAAGTTTCACGAACTAGGCTGATGGTCGGATTAGGAGAGGAACACCAACAACCAAGGAGTACACATACATGCAAAATATATATATATATATATATATATATATATATATATATATATATATATATATATATATATATAAGCTTGTGTGAAAAAAATGATATTCACAGAAATCAACGAGTACAATTCAAGTGGTAAAGAAAGCTTGCTATCTCGCTTTAGAAGTCAGAACCCTCGATAAGTAAAAGAATTATTAGTTACACCTGTACGTAAAGGGGGGTGGCAACTTTGATTGCTGGAATGAAGTTGAGATGACAATACAGAAGCATGGATTCAGTATATTCTGAATGCTTGCCTAGCAGCTACAAGAATAAAGTGAAACAGAGATCCCATCGTGTCAAAAGGCTTTGACTTTCAACCAGCCTCACTTGATTTACTAATTATCATGTCCATATGTGACAGTGCAGTCCATTACAGAATGTTTTAAACAACAAATATAAATTTATCCTAATGGTTGTTGGATGGTGGTTTAATCATAAATGAAAGGTGTGGAAGTGTTGACAAGATCCCAGCTTCTATTATTCATTTGTAACACTCCGCCCCAACATAACAGCCTCCACATGACCTTACGTCTCAAGTCTTGTATATCCGTCCTCAGTACTCTGTCCTACCTCACAGCACTAACCTCTCTACCCATAACTACATATGCGAACTACCTCCTAATGGTTACAGCATCTAGCCTTATCTCATTTATCTCTTTTAAATGTACGACAGTCTCCTCACTGATGACGACCATTACCTGTCATCTCACCTTTCACCATACACCTTCACACACTAAACATTACAACATCTCATTTCACCTCATTCGCCCGTCCTCCCGACTCTCATATCTGCTTTACCTCACTCACCTCCTCAAAATCAATATCATGTCTCCTCGCCTCACTCAGCCTTGTGTGCGATACATTAACCTCACTCGGTTATTGAATCATCATCCCTTAGCGATTTGGCTTGACTGCATTGCAACAGAGTTTACAGCCCCAGATTTGGCTAGAATGTGAGCAGACTTTGGCTGAAGGGTGTGAGGAATGCGTGACCTGTATATGTAGATTTTTGTTTATTATTAACTCTAAATGTAAAAAAAACAGTAGTGAGGAGTGGAATACTGAAGGAGGGCAATGATGTGGAGAGGAATATGAGAGGGAGGAAATGGCGAAGAAAGGAATATAGAAGAAAGGCAGTGGTGAAGAGAGAAATATGAGAAAGGGGGGAGGAGAGGTGGTGAAGAAAGAAATATGCGAGAAAGGCTTTGGTGAGGGCTGTGACGAGAGGTATTCCTGTAAGAGTGAAGAGATGGCCTGGCCATGTAGATTAATGTGCGTTGAGAAATGATAACTAGTACGAGAATACTAGTGTCACGAATCAATTCGCGACATTTCCCTTTTGTGAGAAGCCACGAACTATTAGTGGAAAACTCACTGTGTATCGCTCAGTTAACCGTTTCTCTCTCCATTTCGGAGTATACTTTTCAAAACATTCGTCACTTTCAAAAGTGACCGATTTAATGCACGTCACTAAGTGCTCTACTGAGCGATACAATTGTTTCTTTATTGTTCGCCCCTGCTTGCCTCAACCGTTAGCCACGCCTTCTTCCGGTGGCTTGTGCGTCCTGCCTATACATCATTTGAATTGAGTCTAGTTGTGGCTTTGACGGAGAGAGGTCCTGTGCTCCAGAAGTGTGAGAGGTCAGCTAGCACCCAAGCTCCACAGAGTACAGTTTCTCCAAACTCCCACCCCTTGGTGATACAAAGCATTCATCGTTCAGTATTTCCTTTTGTTTTCCTAGTCTTAAGAGTTTAATTAAGGTGTTTTTCCTAGGCGTAAGTATTTAGCTATTGCGTGAGTGAGTGAGTGCGGTCTCATTGATTTGATTTGAATTGTAACATTAAATTTAATTTTTTGTAATCAATAAATTTAACAGTTCTTTTTCTTGAGCTTAATGTAAAGTAAACTCTTGTTTCATTTCTCCAAATTAAGCTTATTTCCCACATAGCTCCTAGCTTGCATAGACGTTTTGCTATTCATAACTGGTACTTAGACCAGTCTTGCTGTATTAACTTAAAATCCGTTGTGCCACCTAGGAGTTAAAGCATCAGCAAGAACCTGATTATTATTATTAGTATTAGTTATTTATTGTCAGGGGTGAAGTAACTTTCTCCAAAGGCTAACAGTACTAATTCAGCATTTGTGAGTAATTAGTCTCTGCTGTGTACTGTTGAGAGAGTTTATAAATTCTCGTTCTTAGAGAATCGTGCACAAGCCAGCGTAAAGTAATCGTTGCTTGATGTAGCAAGACAATCATTGTCTCTGCTCTTCAATATTATTGAATATTAATATCAATTAAATAATATTTAAGCATTTATTTTAAAAACACCGTGATATTATAAAAACCCCGTGACAACTAGTTATATGGAGAAACAGAAACTATTAGTGCCACTCAGAAGCTGCCACAGTCAATCCGTTGATATTTGTTACGTTGTAGATGTTGATCACTGTTTTTTTGGCTTGCACACACACACACACACACACACACACACACACACACACACACACACACACACACACACACACACACACACACACACACCAAACGTTACCGTACTTTGTAGATACAAATTTCTTAAAAGGTGGTCCGACCCTGAATTATTAACAAAACTGTTACTCTAGGTGCAAGGTTCTGCTAATAAGATTGGATAGAGATTGAGACAGACAGACAGAAAGATAGATAGACAGATAGATGGGAACAGAGAGAGCGAGAGAGAGAGAGACTGCCGAAGCTTAAAAGCAAAAATACAGAGTATAAGAGAACTTGCGGAAAGTGAAATGGTAGTAGTGTAAAGGAAAGTATGGAGATACAGGCCAAAGATAACAGAATATTAGGTAAATAATGAAAGACTGATTAAGGAAGAAGCCGCTCTCTGATGACCATGATCAAGGAGAGAGTAATGTGTAGTAGCAGGTCAATGGATGGATATGTGCAGTGCTGGAATGAACGAGGTAAGGAACAGGACTTGGGATGAGGAAGTACGGAATGATGCTGAGTAAAGGAAGAGAACCTGTTGTATGAAACCAGTCTGTTGTCGCAGAATGAACAGAGATGGACACAGTGGACGAAATACAGTGCACACCATCTTCAAATCCTAAGGCTGAAAAGAAAAAGTGGACGTCCCCATAATGTGATGAACTTGTAGCCGACAAGAGATCACACCTAAGCTGAATAATATTGTCAGGCATTAGTAAGAGTAACGGAGGTAAGATTTGTTTCTTTCTATAGAGGTACTGTAGACTTCTTGTATTTATTCCGTCACACAAGACAGACCACTCAGATATTAACATATCGACTAGTAGTTGCTTGAGTCATTTCTAAGCTGAATGCAATCGTAGGGCAGTAGCATAAATAGGGAGTTTTTCACGTGGGCTGTTTGATTCTCTTCAACCCTTACACGGTAAGAAGCCACTCCTAGGATAAATCAAACCGTCTTGTGGAAAGAAAGATAAAAGAAGTGTAGTTTTCCGCGTCCTTCATTCACAATTGTTTTTTTTTCTTATAAAAGCTGTCCGTTGATGCTTTCATTCAAGTAAGACACATTTCTGGAAATCTAGAGGTGAAATGAATCTTTCATTTACCTTCTCAGTAAAATAAGTCTTCCTTGCGCAGAACAAAATCCAATGGGTATAACAGCCATCAGTAAATAACATACATCATTACAGTAAAGGGATAAAGTATTTCCTCCCTTCCTTTCATCATTATTGGTATTTGAATGACGTAGTGATGTGTGGTGACAAATTTTTTTTCTATCTCTCCCTCTTGGATCAATGTGCGTACTCGTACATCACCGATATTTATTGTTATCGTTAGTGGTTTGCGGAAACAGTGAAATGCCTGTGTATATGCAAGCAAATATATGACTAAAAAATGTACTTATTTAAGTATGGTTACTAGTGCCAAACTATATCATTTGGGTTAGGACGGACTCCTCAGGCCAAAGGGTTAAGAACTTTTATTATTTTAATTGCATTCTGTCCAAATCGCCATGGCTATCCATATTACTGAGCCTTCCAAACAAGTCTGTTAATCGTATTCACTTCCATCGACAGCGTTTACCAAATTTTTTCTTGCCATGTTGCGTATGTATTGCGTTTTTTGCTGCCGCGGCCAATGTTCACTGTTTGCAGAGCTAATTACCTCCCGTGAGAGCTGTTGTTATGGTAGCCAGCGGAGAACACAGAGCCAACATTCCCCGAGACTCAGGCTTCATTGTGAGCATGGTAATTGCCACATAAATCTGGTTTAACACCTTTTAATGGTTAAAAAAATGTGGGTGGGCGTTATTCCTAGTAGATATTCGATATTAGGCTATATAATTGCATTTCTCACGTGTGTGTGAAGGGGAAGGGAGATTTACACCTTAGAACATGGTCTCATTCGTAAATGAAGTCTTATAATCACTTCAGCATGAGGCGCCTGTGGTATTAATTGCCGGTCCGTGGCAAAAGCAGTTGTAAGATGTTATCGTACTAAACCTGATTCATTATACTCCTGCTTCTGTTTGCGTTAAATTCCAAAATTATTATTTAACAGATGAAGAGCTAAAGTTTGTTTGATTTATGACTATTAGCGTGTGTGTGATAGCTGATGTGGTAATGTGTGGTTAGAAGGAGGGTGACAATGACACGAAATGGTGGTTGTGTAAGATTTGTGTATGACAATGTGCAATGTGGTAGTATGTGGTGAGCCAGTGTGAGGTGTGAAATATGAATGGTAGCGCATGGCTTAGTAATGTGTGGTGAGGCAAAGTGAGGAATTCCAGTGTGACACAGGGGAGAATATTGTTTGGTAATATTTGATGTGGCACTGTGAATTGTATCAGTAAGTGCTAGAGGTAGGTGCGATGTGATATATGAGTGTAAGCCAAACTTGAATCCTTTCAGGTGCTCAGTTTCTTCCATGACTTTCTGGTCATACTGGTGACAATAGGCATCTTTGCCTCACTCCCCCCTTAATTCAACCCACTCTGTTGATCCTCAATTCTTACTGCCGCCCTCTGATTCCAGTACAGGTTTTTTATTAACATCACATCCATAGTATCCAATCCGATGTCCTGAAGCATCCTTACCCTTTCTTCATGCCTCCTTGTATCAAAAGCCTTTTCAAAATCAACAAAGCAAAAGTACTCACCTTGATGTATTTTCATTGCACTTTCTATAAGCATCATCAAAGCAAAGGTGGCTCTCTTTGTCCAGCTCCTTTCGTAAACCTGTGCTGTTTCTAGCCAACATTTCTATTCACCTTACTTCTATTACGGTTCATTAATATTCACGGTATCACTTTCCCCATCTGACTCATGATGCTGATTGTCCTGTGCTTCTCCCGTGCTGCATCTCCTGCTTTCTTTGATATGGCTATGAATTCACTTTTCCTCATTTGCCTGGGAATGTGTCCTTCATCGTGTATTCTGCTTGCTATCTCAAGCATTTTCCTCATCCTAAAGTCTCCTGCCCCTCCAATATTTCCACCACCACACCGTCCTCCCCTGCATCTCTTCCGGAACTCATCTTTCTGACTGCTTCCTTGATTACGTCCATGGTTATTGCTGGATCTGCCATTTCTCCTCGGATTTCTGCTTTTTCATTTCTATCATTATTCAGCTCTTTTATATATTCTTCCTTTTCAATACTTCTCTCCCTCCCGTCCGATATTTTTTCTTAATCTATCTTTAATTATGGGGTTTCTAGATGCTGTTCTCTTACCACGGAAATGCGTCTTTACATATTTTTTGTATCAGTCAGTACCACCTGGTACAGTAGCGAGGCTTCCACATTATACAACACATTATGTTTATATATGGTGTTAACATGTCATAGTTCCAGACCATTATAGCCTGAATGACACAAGAATGAAAGTAATGGCCCATTTCACATATCACTATCGATTGCCAGCTCTCCTGTGTTAGAGGTTTCTTGCTCCTATCTTTGGATTATTTCTATTCCTGGAGTTAGTAGCTAATTGCCCTAGAATGATGATTATTTTTTCTCAACATAGTGTGTTACATTCAGCCCTGTTTTTCGACTTGGCTGTTCATCATATTTCTATCGTCTTTTCTTCTTTCAGCGTCATTCTTACCACGTATTTACCTCCTATTTACTTTTGTTCTCATCTTCCCTTTCTCTCGCACTTGGACTCATACTTCCTCCCGTTTCTCTTATCAAAAACCTCAAACAAGATTACTGTATACCGTCTCTCCCCTCTCATACTCATCAACCTTTCATTCCGCCCCTGCCACCGGTCTCCGAGTTCTAAGGTGTCGCAAAGACAGAAGAGACCAAGAAAAGTGGTGTATTGGCCCTGTGTAGTTGAAAGTAAGGAACTGGGTTGGATGCATATACATATAAGTATTTTCTTGTTACGTAGAGATGGAAATATCATTTTGTCAACCAATCATCTCACAGCATGTGGCATCATTCCGGTGGTGTACAACATATCCTTATTTTCCTCCATGCAACTTGAATGGCCGTATGATATCTAACAACGTATTTGACAGGCGTTAGAATAAATATCTGGATCAGAAATTAGAAGGGAAAGAAGGAATAATATCTCGACTCATTTCCTTTTTCTGTTGTTGGGATTACCACAGTTATTCTCCAGACTCTAAAGAAAATGCATAATAAACGGGATTTAGGGACTTTCACACATTCAGGAGTCCGACGAAGAGTCGCCAGAGATCAAACTCCTCTCGGATTCTTGTCAATTTGACCAAGAATCAAACAGTCTAGGAGTGCACCAGGTGGGCGCTACAAGTAACTCCGCATAGCTTACGCATTGCTACGAGTTCCCTTGGGTGGCGCTATGAGTAGCTAAGAGTCACTACCCATTGCCGAACTGTATGGTCCGTAAAGGTCTACGAGTAGCCATGAGTAGCTAAGAGTAGCTAGGAGTAGCTAAGACCCCCACTAGAGTAGTTACGAGTGCGCTACCACCATCAAGAATTTGATGCGAGTCTGTCAGGCGTGTCGGGCGAAAAAAAATATATATATATATTTATCTATCTATCTATCTATCTATCTATCTATCTATATATATATATATATATATTTATCTATCTATCTATCTATCTATCTATCTATCTATATATATATATAGCGAGCTTGCAATCAACATAGACCTATGTATCCTCAACGATCATGGCCGGAGGTGCCAGCGTATTGAAAATACTGAAGTGCTGGCGGCTTTGGCATGTGAAGAGGCCGACATCAATGTGGCAATATGTAGGCTGCTACTTGAGAAGAAGAAAAGGAAGAAAAGAGGAGAAATCTTTGATGTAGGTATATGGCTGCTACGACGTCCTATGTACGGCCAGTACGAGAAACTTATTGAAGGGTTAAAATCAGAGGACTCCCATAGTTTCAGGAATTTTCTTCGAGTGGATGAGAACATGTTCATGGAACTGCTGGAAAGGGTTAGTTCCCGTATTGGGAAGCAGGACACCTTCTGGAAGAAGTCATTGTCACTTGGGTTGAGATTGGCCACCACTCTACGCTACCTGGCGACTGGAGATGGCTACAAGACCCTTTCATATGGCTTCAGAGTGGCCCACAATACCATCTAATTTATCATTCTCTAGGCCTGCGAGGCCATCGCTGCAGAGTATCTGAAGGATGTCCTGGCCTGCCCCACAACGGTCACCGACTTCCAGGAAACTTGCAGCGACTCGTATCACACTTTTACCATGCGCTTGGCATATTAGTAGCGACTCATAGATAACTCTCAGCTACTCTTCGTAACTCGTGGATAAAACGAAACGAAGTTTTCGAGTACTCCTGTGAAACTCCTACCTACTCTTGAAAGACTCCTTGCTACTCTTACCAACTCCTAGCGACTTCTAGCTACTCTTAGTTACATACAACGATTCTTAGCAATTCGCAAAGGTTTTTTGATACAAGAATCAGTTGAGAGTACCTATGAGTCGCTAAGAGTCGCTAAGAGTCGTCACGAACGCCTTAGGTACGCGCTAGGAGTTAAAAAATTCGTAGCGGTTCTCGAAAAATTTTGAACATGTCAAAAACATCAGGAGTAGCGAGGAGTCCCGAGACAGTGGCGAGAGTCCGTAGGACTATAGAGCAATTGTCAGGAGTAGGGTGCAGAGTGTCTCAAGAGTAGCAACTCGCAAAGATTCTTCGTCCGACTTCTGAATGTGTGAAAGCCCCTTCAGGGGAAAATGGTGTTTACAGACAGGTATAACAGTTCAGTCTATATTAGATTAACGGATTAGGAGAGAGTGGTTTCGGAATAGTTAGGCTTATGCACCCAGCTCAATTTATTCCTGTTGAGCATGCTTGTGATGCTCTTGAGCGCCAGCATTGGTAAAAAGAAAATACGGAACGAAACAGGGAAGTGTCACCGTCTAATTCAGATATCTTGACATAATATTGTTACAGTAATCAGTATTGGCGATATGACTGATGCTCTTGAACATGGAAACTGATGCTTCGTGTTACATAGCTTTACCATACGTCAAGAATTGTTGTGGACATTTTAGCGTTATTGGCTACGACATCAATTTATGTTAATAATGTAATCCTGAGGAAAGAAAATGTGGCGATTAAGCTGTACAAATGATTGTGGAAAATGCATTTTGTCTGTTTAAAAAATCCATGGTTGGTGCAAAATTTACCATGTTCAACTACAAACGCCCATCTGGCATGTTAACAGATCCTTTAGATGAGAGACCATTTACTTCACGAAGAGGAGGGTACGCTTTAGACTTGTTCTGCGTCTCTCTTCTTGCTTGAAATTTCCGTCATATGAAAAATGAGATAACTGTCTTTCCATCTGGAAAATTTTTGAAATATTTATCATTACGTTGCGATATGGCCTGGTCTTCCTCAAGGTGTTGATTCCCTATGCAACAGACGAATGTGTACTGAAGACAGGCCATTTATCCTGTCAATATTACGAGTATACGACAAGGCTTCCTTAAGTTCAATAAGGTCATCAGGATTTAGGAAAGTTAAATAGAAGATTGAGGTCATCGTCATGAAATAGTAATTCGAGATCATTCTAAATCCTTTTGTACGGGAAATATTTTGGAGGGTGAATAATAATCGCATGAGCGTTCCAAGGATGAGATTCAAATGTCATCATTCTAAAATAGCTAAGCTACTGTAGTTCTCATCAATAGTACTTAGTGAAGCAGGCATATTTTTCATAAGTATCTACATAATACATAAAATGTATAGTACATACTCTGTTACAATCATTTTGTGTGGCACAACAATACATTTGCACTACATTTTTCTGTAGTTGTTTTGAGAATTCCTTTTTCTATATCTGCTACTACAAGTCACAAGAAAGATTTCTTCCTCGAAAATCTTGTCCTTCTCGCTTGTCTCTCATCTCTGGAAAAAAAAACTTTTTCTCACGTGACTAAGCGCAGATAATCCGTCTTGACACAAATCCACCATTTCTTATTTTCTCAGCATCCTTCTGTTTACAGCATTTGAGAGTATTCTTGCATTTTATCAAAGAATAACTCTGTATTGTAACAGTGAATTATCTGTTCGTACAAATATTAATGGAGTATTTCTGTTGACATTCTCTCTCTCTCTCTCTCTCTCTCTCTCTCTCTCTCTCTCTCTCTCTCTCTCTCTCTCTCTCTCTCTCTCAAATTCTAGTGAATGCTGAAATGAACATGGAGTTTCTTGAGGTTGTTGCAAGATTTCATATAGCAATAATAAACAGAACATAAGGAATTAATTAAACCAGTGTTGTATTCCTTACCTTATACAATGTGTATAGCAGTAGTACTGCATTAAAACAGATAAGCTAATTAAGCTTTTCTTTGCCACTGCCACACAATATGTGCGGTGACGAGAAAAACACTTAAAAATTATTGCAGTGACAAACATACCGCTAAAAAACATAGAGTATAAGAAAAGTTACGTCCAGTTCTAATTATGCTAACCATAATGGAATAACATACAGCCTTAGATTATCGAATACAGAGGACGTTATATGGTTATTTAATGTATCAGTGTTGTGTCACGCGACAATAATTGTGGCGTCACCTTCCGAAGGCGTCTTAAAGGCAATAGGTACAAAATTTATTTTTTCGCATAATATCAATGCTCAAACATTGTATTTCGTATAGAAATATTTCAATGAAATTGTTTAGATATGTAATGCTTAAAAATATAGGTTAAAATGAATATTTTCATGAATCTGTCATCCATGACGCATCTTGTATATTGTTTGATAAAACTCGGGACCGAGGACGTCTTATGGAGATGAGTAGCGGCCGCCAAAGTTTTACTCACGAGCGTCGTTGACGTCATTGCTCTCGACCAATCACGGCACAATGCACTAAGTCTGGCATTAGGAAAGAGAGCTAAATTGTTTCACACTTCTTTAATTATTTTGATTTATTATTTTTAATTGATGACTGTACATGCACAGTCAACCTCAGATATTGCCACTCTATCTGGTGCAGCTAAAAGGCCTCGGAACGAAGAAGAGTGGTCAAGAGTGAAGGCTAAAAAGCTGTGCCATCTGGGGCATGAATACATCTCACGAAACACACACAAAAGAATGCAGGCACGACAGGTAGGCAGGGTGAATTGTTTAAACGGACTGGTTTAATCGTCTTTTTTTTTTTTTTTTTTTTGGTTTGGTGAAAACAGTGCTTTATGATTTTTTTTTTTTTACTACTTGCTTTTTATTTGAAGATTTTATTGATATTTCAGTGTAATATAACTTTATTTCAGTGTCCACAGGTTAAGAACCCGCACCCTTGTACACGCCTCCACACCCTTCTAAACTGTCTGACAACCACTCCAGACGTTCTCAAACTCTTCTAGACGTACCCACAACATTTGACACGGTCCCACAGCCTTTTTGATGTCCCAGCAACATTCTACATGGTCCTACAGCCTTCTATAACATAGAAATCCCAAGATGATACACAAGAAACTTTTCTTATAAGAATAGGCTGAAAAGGCTAAATTTATACTCCTTAGTGAGACCTAGAGTTAGGGGCGATATGATTGGTGTACAAATGGCTTAAAGGAATCAACAAGGGAGGTGTAAATAGTGTTAAAAATTCACAAGCAGGATAATTTAGGTTTGCAAGAGAAATAAGCAGACATTTAGTGTCAGCACTGAATAGTGTTCTGGGTTCAGAGGTTGGTGAAGGCCTACTAGTGCCCAGCGTAACGTTTCAAGGAATAATTATGACATGAGTGTCATGGCAGATGTTCTCAGTGATGAGGGTAGTGCAATAAAATTATACAACTTGTTCGAGAGGAATAAGTTTGTAGGTAACTGGTGTCATTTTAAACGCCTAATAACAAGTAATACGTGGAGCAAAATGCAAAAATCTGTAGTTCTTTATATTTTTCCTTTATACACGCTTGTGCAACTAGAAGCTGCCTCCTAAGTTGTCATACTTTGTCAACGCCATTTGATTGTCTGTTATTTATTTGCGATTAATTTATTGTAATATAAACCCAATCACCACTGTAAACATCATGAAGGTCTGTTTTAACCCATTTCCTGATGAATGTAATTTCTGTGAAAATTACTTTGCAGAAACTGATATTACATTTACATTATGTCTCATTATTAGATTCAAAGGGATGTGCATCAACGTCCTTATACTATTGTGAGACAACACTAGTTGACGTACCTGGCTGTGTTCAGTTATTGACATAGGTCTCCATGTCCTATTCTCTCTCTCTCTCTCTCTCTCTCTCTCCGGCTATAGTGTTTTACAAGTGCTCGTGGGCCCTTCGCGCCCGAGTAGGCTCGGTTTCTAAAAGTCCTGGTACCGAATTAACTGTTTTCTGAACCAAACTTTGATCGCTCTGAACTCTAATAAAAAATCATCAATGTAGATGGAACCAAGTTTTTCGACATCAGGGTATTTCTGCGATGTTCATGCCAATTTTCGTGCACCAGGACGCCTCCGTACCGAAGAAAGGGGCCCTCACCTCGCTTCGGGAATGGAACCCAAGTTGTCCGAGCACAGGTCCAAGATATTAGCCAGTCGGCCGCAGCAAACGACCAGGCGCCAGGAGCTGCGTTTATTGGTCAAAGTTTGACTGCTCATTCAATCTAATAAAAGTTTTTCAACCGTGATGGGACCAAGTTTTTACACATCAACAAATTTTTTGTGATTTTTGTGCCAATTTTGGTGCGATTTGAATATGTAGTTTCGGCTGACCAAAATACACACACACACACACACACACACACACACACACACACACACACACACACACACACACACACACACACACACACACACACACACACACACACACGGCTACTGCTATAGTGTACTAGACAAGTGCTTGTGGGCCCTTTGGGCCCCTCGCACTTGCTCTTGCGAAGAGCTCTCGCATTTATGTGCTATTCTATTGCAACGTTGTCACTGGATTTTTTGCAGCTAACCAAATGATCGTGTTATTTGCAGCTTCGGGAATGGAACCCATGTTGTCTGAACGCAGGTCTGAAGTACACACACAGACACACGGCTACTAGCCTACCACAGTTTATTTCAGTTCTACCTCTGGGCAAAAAATTCTACGGAGATCATATGCCGGGTTTCGGGAGCAGCGTTTTTTGGTCAAAATGTGATGGCTCATTGAATATAGTAAAAGTTTTTCCAATCGTGATGGGACCAAGTTTTTTATACATCTGTGATTTTTTTGCAATTTTTGTGCCAATTTTGGTGCATTTTGAATGTGTAGTTTCGGCTGCCCAAAACACACACACACACACACACACACACACACACGGCTAGTGCTATAGTATATTAGCAGCCACGCACAAAGTTGCAGTAAGAGAAGTGTCAGTTCAGATGCGGTTAATATCGACTGGTATCCCGACAGCTTCCTGTAATGAGTTCCTTCATTTTACTTTGATCATTTTGATTACCTGGCTCTCCCCTCTGCCTGGATAGGATGGGTCAAGGCAGAGATATTTCCATGGCTCTTGCCCTCTTGAAACTCTTTCATTACAATGGTTGCGTAGATGTTCCAAAATATTTCATCCCTACAGCTTATTCCAAATTAAATTATTTTTTCGTAGACTGGTTTTCGGCAAGAAACGCAGCACAGATTCCAATGGAGGGATTCGGTACACTAGAGACGACACAGTGAACCTGAATATAGCACAGTAACACAACCAGACAAACAATACAAGAAAACAACCACAATCTAACAAAAGATTATTATCATCCGGTTATCAGACATTTTGTTATACAAACATGAAACAATCAATGGCAAAGGCTTCTAACAACTGTATTAACAATTTCAATCAATGCCAAATTCACCAGCGAGAGTCTAGGAATGTGTATTAGCCTCGGCTCTGTCTCATCCTTCTTTACCGTCCCCACTAACCAGTTTATCACCAGTTGTTTGCAGCCGTTCAGTAGCATTATGATTCTCTCTTATTTCCTTCTTAATTGCATATCATCTTATTTTTCTCGTTTCTTTTCTTTCTTTCTTTCATCTGTAATTAAGAGTCTTTCGCGGTCCAAGCTCCTTAATCTTTCGTTCCTTTGTTCCGTCTCTCTCTCTCTCTCTCTCTCTCTCTCTCTAGGAGATCACAACCGAGCTAAAAATTTGTATGCGGGCAACGAGGAAAACACAATGGTACTGATAACGATGATGGATATTGCTTCCAACACCTGGGATATACTGATCATCAGCTGGATGAAAAGAATACAGTTTGGTGGCAGCATGGTGTTCAGAGCAACTCGGCCGTGTTATGTTTGTCTGTGGTCTTGTTAAGCCGGTAGAATTTTAGCCCGCCAGATGCTTAGGACAACAAGTTTAAGCCGTAAAACTTTTAGGTCCCGGGTAAGTTTAGGCAGTGAGATAATAAAACACAGTATACGCTAACATAAACCAGATACAGGTAAATTACTAATAAAAATGCGTCAGTGCAATAAAGAAGGACCTATTTCATTTTCATCAGTAGGTAGTAATTTGTGTGTGTGTGTGTGTGTGTGTGTGTGTGTGTGTGTGTGTGTGTGTGTGTGTGTGTGTGTGTGTGTGTGTGTGTGTGTGTGTGTGTGTGTTTCTTACAGACGTAGTATTTGTCTGAAATTAGATAGAAATTAATTATTATTACCCAGATTTTGAGCAGTCTTGGTGCGATCTTGAAAACTAATTATGAATAAACCAAGATCATGACTGATGTCACTTTTGAAGTACAATCATATTTTTATTCCAGATTTTTATAGATATTAAACATAATACTGGCATCATTATCGCTGAAATCACAGTACTCAAAGTGATGAGCTATTACTTGCTTTGGGTGTATTCACACCTTCAGCCCGAGGCGTCTTTCTTAGTGTGAGTATATCGCCAGGCGTTAGTTCTGTTGGATTATATAAAACAACAACCACGGATTTAAAGAATTATAAAGGACTGTTTCTGTGCACTTAACCCTGAAGAGCATCTTCGGCTTAAACGTCTGCAGTTGACAATATTTTGAACTTCATTTCAGCAAATTTTATTGATTAAGTACGACTATACTAAATTTTCTAAATATTACCAAACATATCTGCATAGTTTATCACTCCCCCAAAGCTTCTTCAGAAAGCAGCATATTTGACTTCATATCCACACATTTGACCAACAATAACTTCATCGTTACCACTGAAATTGTTACGGGCAATTACTACCACTGGCAATTCCTACAGGCAAGAATGAATGTTGTATTCCTTGCATAATTTTACACATACTTTTATGGCAAATGCCTTCCCCTGTGCTACACGGGCATCTGGTAGCGCTCATGACTGGAATTCCACACTGCCATACTGCAGAACTCCCGCCTATCAGAAATCTTTTATTCCCCGAATTGCATCTCTTTGGAACTCGCTTCCCCAGAGTTGTTTCCCACCAAACCTCAACCCACAGCTGTTCAAGTCCAGCTGTTACAGATTTCTTATGAATGGAGGACTTCGGTTGTCTGGTGTATGTATTATTTTTTTATTCATTTTATTTTTCCTTACGCTCTTCTCTCTCTCTCTCTCTCTCTCTCTCTCTCTTTCAAAAAAAAAAAAAAAAGGGGGGGGTGATTTTAATGTCCATAATGAAGGATGGTTATTGCATTCTGCCAGGACTGACGATACTGGTCTAGAATGCGAGCTGTTTGGTGAATCGTCTAATCTCACGCAATTGGTAAAACATCCAACCAGAATACCAGATAATCCAGACCCATATTAGCCTACTTATCCCTTGGACCTATTCCTGACAAGAAATCCAGATCAGTACAAGAGAGAAATACAGTCACCACTTAGATCCTCCGATCACAATCTCATCAAAACCTAATTAGTCAGATGCCCCAAACCTCCTCGTTCTGAACCTGACACAGTGACCAGATGGCACTTTGACTGGGGAGACTGGGACGGATTTAAAAATTATCTTGCTAGTATTCCATGGCAATCTTTCTTCTCCAATGACATCGGTTCAACCCAGTCCCGCTTTAGTGACAAGACAAGCTGGTAGGGAATTGTTCATACCCAATCGACATTTCACTAATACATCGGACACCCCAAAGTGGTTTGACAGCAAATTTGCAGGGCAACGATCCAAAAGTCCTTAGCATACAACTCTTACTTAAAATAAAAAAAATCTGAATCGCACAGTCAACTTAAGATTGCTAGAAGCCATGCAAAACCAGTAATAAATCTCGCTAAATCAAACTTTCTTCACCACCAATCATCCATACCATTAAGCAGTCCTAATGACAATAGAATATTCTGGTCAACTCACAGTTCTTTTAATAATAACTTTAACAAGTCATCACCCATTCCGTCGCTAAAATCATCAGATGGTAACAATACAAAATGACCGCGTGGTGAAGCTAACATCCTTGCCAGTACATTTGCTAGAAATTCTACCTTAGAGGAAGCCAGCAAGAACGTCCCTGAACTAGAACTTCACTCTCCCGAAACTGCTCCACCTTAGGTACTGACTATATATGTACAATCTATCCTAGACAATTACCAACTAACAAAGTTCCATGTCGAGGTGGAATTCCACCACTTTAAAAATGTGTTCCCCAGAACTTGTCCCTGTTCTAGCTAAAATATTCCAACTATGCATACGTACTTCTTCATTCCTTAATTCTTGGAAGGAAGCCAATATCCACCCAATTCCGAAGAAATGAACTTCATCTGACCCCTCTGATTACTGACCAATAGCTATCACATTTTCTCTTGGTACAGAATTTGATATTGTATTTAAGAGGCACATAGTTAAAGATCTTGAATCCAACAACTTATATAATTAGTGACAGACAATATGGTTGTCGAGAAGAAATATACACTGTTGATATACTCAATCTCCTTACTCATCCATCAGTCAATTGACCAACAAGAAGATGCCCATGCAACAACCCTTGATATATGTAAAGCTTTTGAAAGAGTGTGGCACCATTCCCTGCTATCCAAACTCCCTTCCTATGGCCTGTCATCTTTAGTTCCTCTGATTTCCTCATATCTCAGCGACAGAAAGGTAAGAGTATTAGTAGGTAATGTATATTCAAATTTCCGTTCGATTAATGCTGGTATGCACAGGGATCAGTTCTGGTTCCAACCCTATTCCTGATTCATATTAATGATCGCCTAGCTGTCACCCATAATCCCATCAATTCAGATGCAGATGGTTCAACACTTCACAGTTCATTCACACTTAAACACTCATTCACAAAGTTAAATATCTCTGACTCACAACTCAGTACAGCATCTCCATAAATCGAGAATCATCTAAGATTACTGAAAGGGAACACAACACTGTTAATGCTAGAAAAAACAAATATATACAGTTTCCTAATAGACAGTTAATGCAAGATTCATAAATTATCTTTAATACTACAAACATTCCTATTTCTAAAGGCACTGAAATTCTCTGTGTTTGACTTAACAATGCCCTCAGTTGGACCTCTCATGTTAGATCGCTTGCTAAAACCGCTTCAAAGAAACTTGGGTTGTCGTACAGAGTCCGTAACTTCTTCACTGACGAGCAGTTAGCCATAATTTACAAGAGTTGTGCGGTCTCAGCTGGAATTTTGCTCACCTCTGTGGAATGGATGGGGAGTGGTTGCACTAAGACAATTAGACAAAATTCAGAACAAAACTGTTGGAATTAATAATTCTACTATTAAAAATGAACTACTTTCCCTACAAGGAAGGAGGAATGTTGCCTCCTTTGTATTATTTTACAGATGTTTTTATGGCAAATGCTCAGACGAAGTTGCATCTATTGTGCCACCTCTCCGTGCCTTTCCCGACTCCACAAGGGAATCTGGTAGTGTTCATGCCTGGACTTTAACACTCCCATACTGCAGAACATCTGCCTATAAGAATTCTTTTATTCCCAGAACTGCCTCTTTCTGGAACTCGTTTCCTCAGAGTTGTTTCCTCTCAGACTTCAACCTACGGCTGTTCAAGTCCAACTGTTACAGATTAATGCATTATGGAGGACACCTGTAATGTTGTGTATGGATTTTTTTTTCTTTATTTTTTTTTTCTTTTCCGTTCTGTTGTTTAAAAAATCATTTTCTACCGAGTCTTACATTAATAACTTAATACAAGCTGGTATGGAATTGTTCAAACCCAGCCACCAATTCACTAAAAAATCGGACTCCCCAATGATCTAATGGCAATTGTGCTACAGCAACGACCCAAAAATTCTTAGCATATGTCTATTACTTAAAATAAAAACAAATCTGAATCGCTCAGTCAATTTAAAATTGCTAGAATCATAAAAAGGCAGTAACAAATCTCGCTAAATCAAACTTTCTTCACAACCAAGCATTCAAACTATTAAATAATCCTAATGACAGGTGAATATCCTGATCAGCTCTCAGTTCTTTCAACAATAACTTTAACAAGTCATCACCCACTCCCAACTAAACTCTATCGATGGTAACACTATAAATCACCCCCATGGTAAAGTGAACATCCTTGCCAATGCATTTGCTAGAAATTCAACCTTAGAGGAAGTCAGTTAGAACGTCCCTGTACTACAACTTGACTCTCCTGAAACTGCTCCACTTTAAGATACTGACTAGATACGTAAAATCCATCCTAGACAATTTACCAACCAACAAAGCTCCAGGTCTGGATGGAATTCCTCCAACTGTTTTGAAAAAGCGTTCCTCAGACCTTGTTCCTGTTCTAGCTAAATTATACTATGCATACGTACTTCTTCATTCCCTACATCTTGAAGAGAAGTCAGTATTTCCCAATTCCGTAGAAAATAACTTCCTCTGACCAGAGTAATTACAGACCAATCGCTGTCATGTCTTCTCTTCGTAAAGTATTTGAGACTGTAATTAAAAATCACATCGATAAACATCTTGAATCCAACACCTTAATTAGTGATAGACAGCATGGTTTTCGTCACGACAGATCCATTGTTGGTATATTCAATCTCTTGACTCATACCATCCATCATCAACTGACCAACATGGAGAAACCCGTGCAGAAGCCCTTGACATTTCTAAAGCTTTTGACAAAGTGCTGCACAGTTCCCTGCTATCCAAACTACACTGTTATGGTCTATCATCTTTTGTTCCTCTGATTTCCTCATATCTCAGCGACAGAAAGATAAGAGTAAAAGTAGAAGATGTATATTCTAATTTCCACCCGATTAATGCCGGCATGCCACAAGGACCGATTCTGGCACCAACCCTTTTCCTAATTCATAGTTGTCATCTCTTATCTTTCACCCATAATCCCATTCGTGCCTATGGAGATGACTCAACACTTCACAGTTCATTTACACTTAAACACCCATTCACAAAGTTTAATATCTTTAACTCACCATTAAGTACAGCAATCTCCATAAATCAAGACTTATCTTAGATCACTGAATGGAGACAGAACAACACTGTCTCATTTAACGCTAGGAAAACCAAAATATATAGCTATTACTGTTAGACAGATATTGTCAGATTCCTGTATTACCTTCAATGCTTCTAATATTCCTATCTCTAAAAGATTTGAAAATCTCGGTGTTTCGCTTAACAGTGTCCATAGCTGGACCTCTAAAGTTAGATCATTTATTAAGATCGTTTCAAAAATATTTATATTATTGTAGAGAGTCCATATCTTCTTCACTTAAGAGCAGTTACCTTTACTTGCAAGAGTCATGTGATCTCTCAGCTAGAATATTGCTCACCCTTGTGGAATGGATGTGGAGAGGCTGCACTAAAACAACTAGACAAAATTCAGAACATTCCTGTTAGAATTATTAATAACCCCAGTATTACGAAAGAACTACCTCCCCTAAGAGTAAGGAGGACTGTTGCCTCCCTTGCATTATTCTATAGATGCTTTTATGGGCCGTACGAAGTTGCACCCATTGTGCCACCTCTCCATGCCATTTCCTACGCTACGCGGGCATCTGGTAGTGCTCATAAATGGACTGTCACTCTACCACACTGCAGAACTTCTGCCTATCAAAATTCTTTTATTTCCCGAACTGCATCTCTTTGGTACTCGCTTCTCTAGAGTTGTTTCCCCCCAAACTTCAACCTGTTGCTGTTCAAGTCCAACCGTTACAGATTTTTAATGAATGGAGGATACTTGTATTCTGGTATATGGATTATTTTCTTTATTTATTTGTTTTCCCTTCGTCTGTTTTGCTAAAAAAAAAAAAATCTTTCTCTGGCCAGAATAAATGTAAAGTATGTTTTCATTGCATAAAGGTGTCCTTATGCATGTCTGAGCATCATGGTGAATGGCGAGGTCACCAAGATGAAACCACCACACCTCACCTCACACCACTGCTGCCGCACCAGATGTCATAATATACGAATAAACACTCCGGTGCTGTCATGCGACCAAGCTTACAAAAGAATTAAACGCATTAGGCATGTAATAAGTAAATAAGTATATAAGTATCGTTTAGAGATTGTGCATTACATTACTACATGTACTCTACACAGCAAGAGGCTCTCCATTAGCATGAAAGGTCTAATATGTACCGTACATACAACAGCACAGATAGACAGTGAGAGTAAGGAGCAATAATTCTCCGTGTTTTCTAGTGCGATAATGGGTAACATTATAGGAGATTAGAGGTACATGGCTAACATCAAGGTATTAATAAAAATCATTCCTTTCTTTCAAAATGTGAGAAAATGTGGGAGTAACTGTTGCCAACTTATTTTTGTTTATACCAGGTGGACAAAAGTTCTAATCAGACTGGGGGATATACCACAATGTAGGTAGTAACGGAAAAGTGAGTAAAGTTAAGCAGTAAAAGGTTGTTGACCCACAGGGAAGCCTCCTCTAATAACCTATCATGAATATTCAAGCAATGTTCCCAGCCAAGTTGAAAGTGGTTCACGGCGGTAATGTTATGAGCTGGTGTGAGCAGTTTTACAGGGAACAATAACTGAAGTTTTATAACCAGTTTAGTGCGCTCTCTCTCTCTCTCTCTCTCTCTCTCTCTCTCTCTCTCTCTCTCACACACACACACACACACACACACACACACCATACATACTGTTCGGTTTAATATTGGCCTCAACTGGTGACGACATAAACTGTCTCCATTAACCGTTTTATGATTGGAATGTCTTTATTTTTTTAATATTTTGGCAACCACCAGACAATTTTATTCAGCTTTGGGGAGCTTTGAGGAAGTTAAAAATAAATAAACTTATCTACATGTCAGAAAACACGACCCACGACAAGTGTTGTGCAGGATGGGTCCAATTGCTGACATCTGATTGTGCGTTTTGTAACAACGTTTGTGGTGTCAGATCTTCGGCATGAATTATACATCGACTATTTGATCGAGTATACGTCATCTGTGAGATTATATAACTGACGTTAAAAGTTCTCTCTTACATTAGGCATCGGAAGTATAAGTAGCTTTGCCAGACCACTGACGAAGTACATACCGTAATTCACCCACGGAAGTGGAGGTTATGTGATAAGTGGCACCAGTCCTGGTTTTCCAGAACAGGGGCAAAATTTACTTGAATGTGACTAAGCACTACTCTGGTGGACCTGGCTGCGATAAAGGTAATGGAAGATCGCTGAAATTAATTACATCACAGTCTATACCCCAATAATATCTCTCATTGTAACACTAGGACTTGTACCTTTAATATCCCCATTATCGTCTCACTATGACTGTTCAGCCACGACTTTCATCATTGACTGTTAGCCTAGTTCAACCTATACATGGTGTTGTAGAGGGACGCCTTCATGCGATGGCATTCATACAAGTAAGTGACAGAGCTGCGAGGCTATAATGACCTTTACTCGAAACGGAGGTTAGTGAACTGCGAGAAGAAAAGCAACTTCCACTGGGTTCACGTTTAGTGAGCCTGGAGTCAGTACAATCATAATATCTGAAATAATTAACTATGTATAGGTTTTGTGATACCAAGCGCTGGGTATGCTCGCAGCGAAAACACAATCATTGGCTAGCTGAATAATCGCAGCTGTACTTACAGTACAGTCTAACCCATTTATGGTCTTCGTGGCTACCAATATGTACGGAAAGTCTGTTTTGGTCTGCGCCAACTTCTAGGCCAGAGTAGCAGGTCGTCACATAACAACAGCAATCAAGTGGAGGCTTGAACTGCTTCTCAAAAACACTGGTGTTTTTAACCTGAATAAAATTAAAGGTTACAAGTGGGTGTCAAGAGCGCCGCTGTTGACACAATTCAGCCTCTATTTTGGGAATGTAATTAACCGCTCTTTTTTTTTTTTTCTTTTTTTTTCCAGCGGTGGCAGCATTCAACATCTGCCGAGTTAATTAGTTCCAAATGATGCAGGATTTGGACTCCAGAGGGAAAACGGAAATATTACTTTTTCATCATTTGTACCTCGTAGCTTCCCTCTTGGGTTACGAATGGTCAGTAATATTTTGGGAGTGTTAACCGAGTAAAATTTACTATTTACCCAGCATATCAAAAAGTGTATATTTGATATTAATTCTTCATCTGGTGCCTTTAGTACTGTCTACACTTAGGGCTATCTGTGTATGGTATTTAGAGTACCACTCGTTGTCTACCGGGTCGTAGTCAGTGTGCCAAGCTTCAGCCACTGGCTCAGAGTCAGCAAACACCCCATTACCTACCAACTCATTGTCAGTATACCGCTTTTCATTTACAGGCTTACTGTATGTAAAATGCCTATTTCCTGCCAGCTAAATACTCAGCCAAGTGCCCTATGCTACGAGCTTGTATCCATCACTACGCCTGTTTTGTACAGGCCAGTAGTCAATGTACTGCCCTTCGCTCTCTGATATGTAGTCAGCCTACCACCCCTCTCCTGCTAGATTTTACAGTATATGATCTTTGCTTAGCGTCTCATTGGTCAGGAGAGTTGAGATCCCTCATTAACAATGCCCTAGTTGTTCATTTAACGGCAACCTTGGGGAGAAAAGGTTAAAACAGGATGCCTGCAAAATATTATATACCCCACTCGTTAATGGGAATCGTTCATTACACGAAACGAGATTCTGCACTGAGCTAGCTGACACGCGGGGAGAGAGAGAGAGAGAGAGAGAGAGAGAGAGAGAGAGAGAGAGAGAGATGTTACACAAATGGGAAGTACAGGCAGTTACAAGAACAGCAGTGATAGCGTAATAAATTTCTGAATGAACCGTAACTGTGTGAGTGAACAAGCGATATTACCACACGTAGTTGGGTGGCAAAGCACAGCTCCAAAAGTCAGATGTCTAGGAACACTGAAAGTTGCAACTGATTTACGCACATTGTTGGAAAGCTTATTAAAATGTTGTAGGTATTAGTTAAATGACTTTTGCCAAATTGCTTCATCGTACTGTTGATAAAAACAAAAATTCATCATAATTTTCCTTCTTGCCCTTCCAGACTCGCTGTTTTGTCTTCAGTACCGTTAAACCGTCGCTTTATTGATTAACCTCCCCGCACCTCATCTCATCTCAAAAACTCTCTCCCTATTAGTTATTTTATTCCTTGTCTACTCAACCCTTTATTTTCCTGTCATCGTGTATCACTAATTACGAGTATCCTGAAATATCCTCTTTTGGTAAATGGTGTTTGGCCGGGAAAAAGACAAATGTAACGGCACAAATGAAACAAAACTTGACAGAATGTGGCAGATGATTCTCCAAGACATCAATATTAGTCGTGTCTGGAACTGATAGAAATCAAAACATTATGCCTAGGGTAGGGGAAGCAACAACTTCACATTCACTGCGTGGTGAAAATGCCACCAAATGGGGCCAGAACTATGAAAAAGCTGTAAATCAACATTCATTTTATCGCCTGAGTTGTAGTAATCCAACACAGATTGTTGTACTACTGCTATAACTAGCCTTGTACCGCCTGTTGTACAGGACAACAGATGGTACTAAATCTGCCTTTCCTATCTGAGCCATGTATTCAAAGTGACAAAAAAAAGTTTTTCTCATGTTAACAAGTGAACACGAGATAGGAAGGTAATGAAAAAAAAAAAAAACTAATTTATGGAGGCATACGTATATTTACATTTCATGTGATGCATTCAATACAGAGTTACATAAACGAATGTCGTATTTGTGTTTTTCCTAAATTAATAACTGAGTCTTTTCTTATAGAAATATTTCACTTTGATAAATGTACCAGCACAGGACACTGTTGTGCATCGTTATAGGAATTTCTAGGAACATAAGTTCATTTAGCTATTTGATTAATACCTACATTAAATTGCAAATAGTAATATTTTACATTTTATTACTGATTGCTCACATTACTTAAGCCACGTGCACGCCATGGTGAGCCAGTAATTAAACCCTACGTCCGTTTGTGTCATCAGTCCATCCCTTTATCATCAGGGAGGTCAGCTTAGATTCAGGACAATTATGATATTAATGGAGGATCGAAGAATTTCTGGCAATCAAGAGCGTGAGACTTGAGAGGAACACAGACCGAGTACACATGAGACCATCACAGAACCCTTGAGAGATGGTTTAGCTTCTCTCCAAACTCCGATAACATATTCAAGGTCTGGGTGTGACGTAAGGTCCTTGGAAATGCCATTAGAGGAAATTACCAGGAATATTTCTCGCACAGGTGGCGAGAATAGGAAGAGTCTCTCTCTCTCTCTCTCTCTCTCTCTCTCTCTCTCTCTCCCTCTCTCTCTTGTACCAACCCTAGAAATGATATATGAACAAAATCTTTATCAGCTCATGAAACTTGTCTGGAAAAAGCTAAGCTGCCGCTACGGCTAATTTATATATCCTTGCCAGTAACCGTGGGGTCACGTCTCCTTTGCAACGAGCAGCAATTTTCCGGTAAAACGACTATGTATATCACTCCCTTATTTTCTGCAAAAACACGACAACTTCGATGAGGAGAAAATCATGACACCAGTTGCTTTATTATTGTGTTCTTGGGCCTGGACGATAACGTAGCATTATGAGTTTCTGCAGGCGTTTCAAGGGAATATTCATGCTCCTATTAAGAATTCTTAACTGTTATGAGTTTTAGTGATAAAGAATTGTCAGGCATCAGCCACCAGTACGGTTGGTTAGTCACCATATATGTGCTTTTTCATCAAATTCGGGCCTCCTTACATGGTTAGGATTCTGTGTCTCCAATTTTGTCCTCTGTCTGCCATCAAACTTGATCTCTATCTGCCACCAAACCTGTGCTCTTTCTGCTACCAAACATGTACTCTGTCTGTCACCAAACATGTGACTTGTCTGTTAACAAACTTGTGCTATATGCCGGTATATTTCTGCTAACAAACTTGTACTGTCAGCCACCAAATCTGTACCTTATATGCTAGCAGACTTGTGCCAAATCTATCACGAAACTTGTGCCTTGTCTACCAGCAACTTTGCGCTTTGTCACAAAATATTTCTCATTCTGGCACCACGCTTGTGCTCTGTCTTGCATTAAGCATCCACTCTGCCACCAAACATGTGTTGTCTGCACCAAACTACTGTTGTCTGCCTCAAACATTAGTTCTGTTTACTCTTGTTGTCTTCTATTTTTCACTAAAACTGCCCTCCAAGAACCACCGGCCCACTCATACCCATCACACCCGACACACAGTAAGTCACTACAAGAACATACATCAACACATCTTCCCTTTGGCGTCAACTCCCCTGCATAACTTCATCTTTACAATATAGGGCAAATGTATTAAAAGATTCAGGAAACCTGTGACCACGAGTATGTTAAAACAGTAAAATATAGATAATTCCGATAGAGCAACACAGAGTTCATGACTCTATGAATAAATCATGAATATACCCAAGTACGTATTATCGAAAACAAAATATCAATCATACATAAAGGAGATAAAGTATAGGAATGGAAAGAATCGCTAAAAAAAATTCACGGGGTTCCATGAAATGTCAGACCTAATCGAAGAGTGTTTGTACTGCAACCTGCTTCTCTTTAACAGACTGTTTGTTAATACCATTATATGACACAAGTAGGGTTTACACCAGAAAACACATATCGAGTGAGACTGATTTACGATTCACTGTTACCATATCGTAACCAGTGCAGGTCACAATAGATTTAATGCAAACAATGACAGGTATACTATCAGCTAATGCCATAAACTCTCTCTCTCTCTCTCTCTCTCTCTCACACACACACACACACACACACACACACACACACACACACACACACACACATCTGTCTGTCTGTCTGTCTGTCTGTCTCTGTCTCTGTCTCTGTCTGTCTGTCTCTCTCTCTCTCTCTCTCTCTCTCTCTCTCTCTCTCTCTCTCTTTCACATACACACACACATCTGCACTGCCAATGACTTTGCCAACCCAAAGTTCAGACCAGCACCACTCTGACAGTTACGGCCGTGGGGTGGAAGGCAGGGGCACAGGAAGCCAAACTTTCCTCACTAGGATGCTCCGGGTACGTTGTGTGGACGCCATTTGGGTTACCACATGGATGCTCTGGCAGTACACTAAAATAGAGGCAGGGTACAGGGACAGAGTTAGGATACAGACAGAGGCAGGGGCATGAAACAAGATATAAAAATACGAAATGTTTACAGTTTTGCCCTGTTTGAGAAAATGTATGGAATGGATATACGAGCAATAATATAATAACGTAAGACTGAAAGCCGGATATTTCTTTCATGTGAGATTACTTCAAGATATAATCAGTTAACATGTGGGAATGGTTTATAAAAGACATGGGAGTATATAGGCGGTATATATATGAGGATGCATGTCGGGCCATGACTTCATGTCATATTTTTATCAACTGTCCTTCCACTTCAGGTGGCTCTACACTGAGTGACAAACTGAATGATTTCTTATAGCATAGGAAACCATTTACATCATTGGGTGGCAACCATGAAACAAATAAAGGGATGATATGGAGCCTACTATGGTACACCCTGTTAACTGGGATGAGAGACGCAAATGCGGCGTTCATCCCGGAATAAAACCTCCCCACTATCTTCCCCCCTCGCTGCGCAAGACCGTAACTGCCATAAGGGAATATTGGCTTACTGCAAGGAACGACTCTGAAAGAGAGGATGCTTGCCTGTGGTTGATGGATCTGCTCGGCCGGACAAACTGGTATTACGCAGTAATGAAAACATCTTCCTTTGACAGTCACAACCCTAGCAGCAGCATAGAAGTCCAGGGTGCAGTTACATCATGTGGACGCAATCTACCCTTCAACTTACCACTGTTCGGTATGGAGATTACATCAGCTGGCTGAGTTTTATGCACATCATGTACAGTACATGGAGGGACCCGCGCAACATCAAACTCCAGGACAGTAGTTTTGCTCTCTTCTTAGATTTATCTAAGAAGCAGGCATCTCATTGGGCCTAGTGCATTTCATCGCATGATACCAGCACAGCACCAGCCAGTGCCCCTGAAAGAACACAGAGCCTGAATTCGATCAGCAGTGCCATATCCAGCCGTCTCCAGCCCCACTGGGACCTACGGGCGAAGAATCCATCCTCGATTATCGTACCGTTCAGGTAATACAAGTGTGTCCCAACAGAAGCTATTGCACTGGACATTTGACAAACACTGCACAACCACAAACAATCCTCCTCCTTGATACGAGATCATCCTTAGACCTACATCCTTACTCGCGTGCCAAAAAACACTATCTCACTGAAAGAGTTAATGGGTTAAATTTGATACCTTTCATAATGCCATCCATTCTCCCTAATACATTTCAAAGCCAGGTCCTTAGGGAAAACAAATGCCTGGAAAGAGGTATGTAGAATTCTCCGTCAAGATACCTGTCCCTCATCACTGAGTTTCCAGTAGCATAAGCACATTACTTCATTCCATTGTGATACATGCCTCTAGTGCCCCCCGAACCATGAAATCTGTCCTAAGCTGATTATAAGCTTCTGCCGATAGAGAAAAATAAATCTTATAAAGAAATGATCCCTGTGAATGGGTTGATAATATGGGTGTTGATGTCTCTACTGATATGATAGTACTGCGCCACACTAAAGCGCCCCTGATCCTTGGCCAAAAATAAAGGTGCACATCCCAGCCATGGTCTGGAAGAGATAGCGTCAAACAATATATACTATAAATCTACGACTTATAAGGGACTGACTTAGTTCCATACGCTGAGTTGTGATATTAGTTTGCAGGTGATGCATTAATTCATTCGCTCTTCCTTATCTGCCCTCATCCTTCCATCCTTTGTCGGTAAGTACACTTCACATTAGCCTTCCTTGCTCCGCTGTCATTTGACTCATTTATCTTTTCACTCAATAGTGTCTACACTTCCTAAGCATCATCTTTTATTTAGTCTTGTCTGCACATTTTGTTCTCGCCCTTCCTTCCTTCAGCTCAATAAAACTACCCCTCTCCCCCCACCCTTCTCTCTCTCTCTCTCTCTCTCTCTCTCTCTCTCTCTCTCTCTCTCTCTCTCTGTTTTATGCAAGGAAGAAAGAACCAAAGGCCAGGAGCCGGCAAACCGTTCCTTCCAAGAAAAAAAAAAAAAACATACGAAAGAGAACCAAATTCAAGATCCATTCATTTCGAGATGCCTGGACACACTGCGTTTGAAAGACTGGAGATCAAAGGAAGTAGGAAATACAGACAAAAAGGAGACACTTCCAGAGCTGACCTATTACATAAATGAAGGACTGATAGTAACGGTTAACTCCTGCATTAGAGAGTTGGACAGAAAAAGGATGAGAGTTTGTTGCTCGACGGGTGCTACATGCCAGTCGTAGAGGTAGAGGGATGCAAGCAGAGAGTTCAGAGGGGTAGTGACCATTCAAGTAGCGACAGAAATGAGATAAAGATGCAAAAGTGCGGCGAAGAGACAGAGGTTGAAGGAAGCCAGTAAGAGGAGGAGAGTTAATGAGAAGACAAGCCTTTGACTCCACCCTACTGAGAAGGGTTGTATGTGGGGAGCCTCCCCACACATGAAAGTTGTACTCAACGCAGGGACGAATCAAACTCGTATATAAAGTCAACAACTGTGCAGGGGTAAAGAAGGTACGGAGTCGGCTTAGCACACCTAATCTTTTGGAAGTAGATTATACAAGAGATATAATATGACCAAGATAAGTTCCGAGAGAATGAAACCTCACGTATGTTCAAAGATGATGCAGGATTGAGCTGGATGATGCAGGATTGAGGTGGATATTATTAAACATTACTGGGTACTTCTGTGGAAGATTTTTTCGGGTTGATAGGTGTAAGAACTGAGTCTCTGATGCATTAAAAACAACGAGATTACTTTTACCTATCTCAGAGATACGAGCCAAGTCAGAAATTAGGTGTGCCATAGCCTCATCGTTTGTTTGTTGAAGTAACTGCTGAGATGGACGTTGTGGCAACCGAATGGAAAGGTGAAGGGTGGAGTCATCAACGTATGAGTGGGTAGGGTTAGATGTACAGCTTAGAAGGTCATTAATGAATAAAACGAAGAGAGTTAGTGATAAGACAGACCCCTGAGGAACACCACTTTTCATAGCTCTAGGAGAAGAACGGTGGCCGTCTACAACAGTAGCTATAAAACGACCAGAAAGGAAGCTATAGATGAAGGCACAGATAGAAGAATAGAAACTGTAAGAGGGCAGTTTGGAAATTAAAGATTTATGCCAGACTCGACTGAAAGCCTTTGAGATGTCAAGTGCAATGGCAATGCTTTCGCCAAAGCCCAGAAAGGAGGATGACCAGGAGTCTGAAAGGTATGTGAGAAGATAGCCAGTGGAGCATCCTTGACGGAACCCATACTGATGATCAGAATGAAGGTTATGATAGGAAAGATTTAAATTTTTTGCGTTAAGAATAGACTCGAAAACTATTGAGACACAGGATGTTAAAGCAATTAGGCGGCAGTTAAAGGGTTGGGCATGGTCACCCTTCTTTGGGACTGGCTAAATAAGAGCAAACTTCCAGCAAGAAGGAAAGGTACAAGCTGACAGACAAAGGAGAAAAAGTTTACCTAGGCAGGGTGAAAGCACAGAAGCACAGTTCTTGAGGACAACAAGAGGGACCCCCTCACGCCCATATGCCTTGTTAGTATTCAGGCCAGTGATGGCCGAAAATACGTCAGCTGAAGAAATTCTAATGTCAGCCATGTGGACGTTAGAGGGGGGAAGTAATGAAGGAACAGCACCGGAATCGTCTAAGGTGGAATTGGAGGAGAAAGTCTGAGCGAAGAGATCTGCTTTATCAGTAAAAGAAATAGCTAAAGAGCCATCAGGGCAAAAATGAGGAGGGAAGGATAATGACATTAAGTTGTTAGAAAGATTTTTGGCAATGTGCTAGAAGGAGCAGGAAGAATTCGAGTTGGAAAGTTGAGAACATTTAGTATGGACGAAATTGTTTTTAGCAGACGGAAGAACAAACTTAGCATGATTCTGAGCAGAAACATAAGAAAGATGTGATTCAGCGGTGGGTTGGCTCTGGTACCTTTACAAGGCTTCTCCTTGTAGTGGACAGCATTAGAACAAGCGTAACTAAACCAAGGCTTTCTTGAATTAAACAGAGGATATGGGAAAGGAATGTATGCTTCCATCCATGAGAGAATAACCTCCGTAATGCGCGAGGCACACTCAGATGGCTCCCGGCCATGGAAGCAATAATCATTCCAGGGAAAATCAAAGAAGTACTGCCTGAGGGCCTTCCAGTCAGCAGCTCCAAAGTACCACAACTGACGTTTCTTTGGAGGGTCCACAGGCAGTACCGGTGTGATAGGTCAGGTTAATGTAACAAGGTTGTGATCGGAGGACCCCAATGGAGAGAAAAGATTAACAGTGTAAACAGAAGGATTAGTTGTAAGGAAGAGGTCAAATATGTTGGAGGTCTCTCCAAGGTGGTCAGGGATACGGGGAAGGTGCTGTACAAGCTGCTCTAGGTCATTAAGGATAGAAAAGATGTAGGCTTGTTCACCAGATGGATCAATGAAAGAAGAGGAGAGCCAAAGGTGGTGGTGAACATTGAAATCTCATAGAATGGAGATTTCACAGAAAGTACAAACGGATAGGATGTGTTCCATCGTAGAAGTAAGATAGTCAAAGAATATTTCATAGTCAGTAGAATTAAGGGA
This sequence comes from Coenobita brevimanus, assembly GCF_032717465.1. Classification (NCBI taxonomy): domain Eukaryota; kingdom Metazoa; phylum Arthropoda; class Malacostraca; order Decapoda; family Coenobitidae; genus Coenobita; species Coenobita brevimanus. Next base: position 4,417,768 of record NC_137042.1, read on the forward strand.
TAAGTAAACAGCACAGATATATATAGTTAGAGAATGACAGGAAAGCCGAAGCCAGAGAGTAGAGAATTCAGAAGAATCAAGTTCAGGAACACGAGAGCAAGATAAGTCGTTGCATACATACAGTGTACACAACAGCCACCTTTAGATTTGAAATGAGTATGTGTGTGTGTGTGTGTGTGTGTGTGTGTGTGTGTGTGTGTGTGTGTGTGTGTAAATTTGCTAAATCATCCTGGTGATGGAGTTTGGTGAGTTGGTGGGTGACTTTTTGGGCTGGAGTGTCAGTGGGTGGATCTAATGTTATTAGTCCTCATCATATAGGGTGTTTTGTGCTCTGCATTCAGGAGTCCAGTGACAGTGGTGGGCTCAAGTTACCACTGGTCCCCTTAAAACTTCTCTCAATAGACTTCTTACATTCCCTCGGGCTTCCTTCTTCCTTCTGTTCCATCCTTTCATTCATTTACAGTGTAACTTGTCTTCAGTTCCCCATTCTTTTTATTTTCCATACCGCTTGTCTGTGTTTTTCTTCTCATTCACCTTTCCTTCCCTTCCTTCATCACTAAATGCATCACTCACCTCACTCATTATATTTCTACAGCTGCTTCCATCTTTCCCTGTGCCCTTTTCGTAGGAAATCATCATATTTACAGTTTTCTGCTCTTGCTTCCACTACTTCCCGTTGCTCCACTCTTTCACCTTCTTCTTTGCTTCCTTCCATCACAACAGTTTTCTTTCCCCCTCCGATCCCCGATAGGCTCTTCCAGTCAAGTTTCTTTTCCCATGCTTATTCCTTATCTATTGTTTTTCCGAGAATGAACATATTGCTCATAATCCAACATCAGGACTAGCCTCTCTCTGTGAAGGTTAACAGAGGTTTTCTGCCATTTACACCATAAGAGACTTCCGCTGAGATGAATAACATCACCTGGCTATTGCATGGGGGTAATAGGGATGTTTCATCACACTGAAGCGATTTAAGTTAACCTAAAGGATCCTGAAAATATTATTTAGCAATTGGTTCAACTTTTAACAGTAGTAAGTGAGCAGGAATCGGCAAAATGTGCTGATCCATCCAGTACTCACACAACGGGATTTGCCTGCCACGGCGTCTATGTATTTGTTGCGTAGTGTGGCATTCTCATAAAGTACCGGGTGTAGATACAGACATCATGTTTGGTATGCATGTTTGCGTTGTGCGTGACTGTGTTTACCTGACGAGAGCATTATGTATGATTTATGGTCCGCCCGTTTCTCAATGAATGTATTTGTAAAATCTGTTTTTCTGCCGTATATTATGGATCAAATATCAATTCAAATACCATTATTCCAGGAAATCCTGCGATAACAAATTGGTAAGGGAAAAAAGTGAGTAATGTGATTCCATCGCCTTGTTGAAATCTAGGAATGTCAGTTCTTCACACAAATAATTTTCTCTCGCTTTTATCTAAATCTATCTAAAATCTAATAGCACTGTCATATTCAAGAGAGTTTGCAGAACGATAATAACTGCTTTATTACAATACTGAGTCCATCATTGCAATATATATATATATATATATATATATATATATATATATATATATATATATATATATATATATATATATATATATATGTCACGAGTCGGCTAGTGACATCATTTGGTGAGAAACCGCGAACTCTAGTAGAATCCCAGTGTATATCATTCAGTTAACCGCTTGCCCGGTCGGGAGTGTTTTTCAGGCAATTTTTCAATGTGTCATAAATGATCGCCTTTGTGCAAGACATTAGCACTTCCGCTGAGCGATTTATTGTGGGCGTGTTTCACTCATTCTAGCCGTTAGTAATGTGGCTGGACATTTGCCTCTTTCCCACGATTTGGAGTTAGTCAAGGTTTGAACGCCGCAGAAGCAGGTAGTGTGTGGCAGTGTCCTTCCTATGATGCAGTTCCCACCGCCGCTGTATTCCCACTTAGCTGTGATTGGCGAGAGACTTAGCGAGTGCAGTGTCCTTCCAGTAACAACGCCCAGTCATCCGCTTTGTCCACTTTTCTGACCACTATTTTCTTTTCGTATTTTCCTAGGTTTAAGAGTTAGCTTTTGAGTGAGCGAGTGAGAGCAATCTCCTTAGTTTGAATTCATTTTGAAATGTAACGTAAATTTATTTCTTTGTAATCAATAAATTTAACAGTTCTTTTTCTCGAGCTTAATGTAATGTAAACTCGTGTTTTATTTTCCATATTAAGCTTATTCTAGTTGCAGCTCCTAGCTTGCATAAACGCTTTGCTATTCATAACTGGTACTTAGGCCAGTATTTTGTATTAAGCTTAAAATCCGTTGTGCCATCTAGGAGTTAATGCACCAGCAAGAATCTGTTATCATTAATAGCATCAGTTATTGATTGTCAGGGATGAAGTCACTTTCTCCAGAGGCTAACAGTACTAATAAACAGCAATTGTGAGGAATTAGTCTCTGCTGCATACTGTTGAGAAAGTTTAGAAATTCTCGTCCTTAGAGAATCGGCGAAGCAAGCTACGTAAAGTAATCATTGCTTGATTTTTAGCAAGACAATTCATTGTCCCTGCTCTCAGTATTACTAAAATTATCCTTTCATATTGCAATAAATACTCTTTAAAAACTCTGTGACAATTGGCGACCTCAATCCAGGATATTAACTCCTAGCTCTAAAGCTATTCACGAGATAATACTCACTCGTTCATACTTAGGTATTTATCATTAAAGTCTATAGGCACTACCTTACTGGTGATTATTAATTCATTTTTATTAATTTACATAATAATTTTCACAGTCAGATGTTTGTTTAATTTTCTTCCTTTACCAGTTTAATTAGATAAAACTGGTCACCACTAACCTGTGCCTATATTCTTTATTCTCGATTATTGACATCTTTCTCTTGAAAAATTGCAGTCAGTACTGAGTCGCTAGTTTACTTAGATTGAGTTAGCATCATGTCCACCAGCGTCTATGTACAGGAAACCAAAGATATGGGTCTTACAGACCCAACTGAAATTAAGGACTTTGTCCTCTCTAGGTTTAATTACAAACAGCAACGCGAGAATGATGCTCGTGAAGAGCGTCGAATTCAGCGTGATGAACGTGAAAAGGAGCGTGAACACGAGCAGAAACAGCGCGAACTCGAGTTAGAACATGAACGAGAACAGCGTGAGGAACAAGAGAGAGAACGTCAACACGAGTTAGAACAACGTGAGAGAGAACGTGAATACGAGCGTGAACAACGAGAACATGAACGTGCCGAGCGAGAAGCACGCTAAAAACACGAATTTGAAATGTTGAAGCTCAAGAAAGATTCCTTGGCTTCAGACACATCTGGTGCAGCTGGTCCAAGCTCCACGAGCGTTCTCCATGCACATGTTATGGCGACCCCACACATCAAGCTTCCCCCATACAAAGATGGCGAGCGAATCGAGCTATACATAGCTCGTTTTGAAGACATGGCTCAACTTTACCAGCTGGATGATGCAGCTAAGCGGCTTCAGTTTCTTAGCCTGTTTGAGGGCCCTGCCCTCGATATTCTCCACAGAATTCGTGGAGACAATCTCACATATGAAATGATGAAGGCCGCACTCGTCAAAGCGTATGGTCTCACAGTTGACGACGCCATGAGTCAGTTCATGAGGGCGCGTTTACAGGATAAAGAGACTGCCATTCAGTTTCTTGACCGGCTTACTGCTTACTTAGATGAGTGGATGGAGAAAGATGAAACTCCTTCCATGCGTGAGGGGATAATTGACCTTATGCTGCGCACGCAGCTAGAAAAGTCGTGGCCTACTGAACTTATGGCTCAGCTTAAGATCTGCCAGGTAAGAGATGCCAGCCAAATGGTGAAGAAGGCTGATGCATTCTTTACTGCATATGGGTATCAAACTTGCAAGCAGCATAACTGGTACAGGAAACCTGATAAATCTGGGAAACCATCTCAGACTGAACCCCAGCAACAAGGCCGTTCTCAGAATAATGGCCAAGGTCCAAAATCGCAGTGGAAGGACCAGGCGCAAAACACTCAGAAACCTGAGTGGAAGAGATACAACAAGTACCCTAACCAGCAGCAGTATCAGCCACCCAACTGACCGTCAGGACTGTCCTTTTCACCACCAGCTCAAGTGAATAGGAGGCAGGAGGCAAATGCAGCCTTCATTCCTCAGCAGCAGCACGGTGGTCACGTCCCTACCAGTACGGGTACTCCCCCACAGTTCTCTAGTCCCACAGCGACAGTGAACCCCCCTCCACAGATGGCCAATGCTCTATCTTCACAGGCAGTGAGTACGTCCCCTCAAGTATCAAATTCTCAGGGCACCATGTTTGCTGAATCATTTATTCAGCAGCCTAATCAGTGGCTAGCTGCTTCCTCCACAGGCCCTCCCACAGGTGACAGTGCCTTCCTTGTTCAGCCAGGGTTTGTGGGAGCCATTCCTGTGAAGGTCCTTAGAGACAATGGTTCCTCAGGTTGCTCTGTCAGGCAGAGTCTTGTTCGGCCTGAGGAGTACACAGGTTAACAGATCCAAGCTAACCTTATTGATGGATCAGTGAGATTGTTCCCTGAGGCATGTATCCAGGTGGCATCTCCTTTTTACACTGGTACGACACTCGCAGTTGTCATGCCAGAACCTTTATTTGACCTAATCATAGGCAATATTCCCAGTACCAAGGATAGTTGCACCGAAAATGATGCTACTCAGACTTCGGCTACAGTAACACAAGCCACGCCTGAGGCTCCAAACTGTTTCACCCCAGTGACCATTAAATTGCCGCAAGATCTGATGTGTAGCCAAATTGTTGTTCAAGAACAACACTCTGACCCAACACTTGCTGCCATGCAGAAGAAACAAAAGGGTAGAGTGATAAAGCATTCACGGGGAGGTCAAGCCAAGTTCCTTTGCAAACAAGGATGGCTGTACCGTGAGTCACGAACACCCAAGGGCGAGGTTCGACTGCAGTTTGTCGTTCCCGCCAAGTATTGCCAAACAGTGTTAGAATGGGGTCATTGTTCAGCCTCAGGAGGTCACATGGGCAAAGGGAAGACCCAGGGCTGTATCCGAGCTGACTTTTTTTGGCCAGGGATGGGACGAGACATAGATAGTTTTGTGCGTTCCTGCAATGTGTGTCCATGTAACACCAATCAGGGACATGTCCTTCCTGTGCCGTTTCTAACCACACTCGTAACCTCCGAGTCAGTTGAGAGACAGTGCAGTGGTGAAGTGGGTGCAGACCTGACGTCTCGCCCGTTGGCCCCACAGGACACAATATGTCCAGGGCCTGTACATACATGTATACAATAAGTTAAGGAGGAAGTTTGAGAACCCTGCAGAGACAGTCCGAGGCTGTGTATGAATTACCTTGTGAGAGCGATCTCCTTAGTTTGAATTCATTTTGAAATGTAACGTAAATTTATTTCTTTGTAATCAATAAATTTAACAGTTCTTTTTCTCGAGCTTAATGTAATGTAAACTCATGTTTTATTTTCCATATTAGGCTTATTCTAGTTGCAGCTCCTAGCTTGCATAAACGCTTTGCTATTCATAACTGGTACTTAGGCCAATCTTTTGTATAAAGCTTAAAATCCGTTGTGCCACCTAGGAGTTAATGCACCAGCAAGAATAATAGCATCAGTTATTGATTGTCAGGGGTGAAGTCACTTTCTCCAGAGGCTAACGGTACTAATAAACAGCAATTGTGAGGAATTAGTCTCTGCTGCGTACTGTTGAGAAAGTTTATAAATTCTCGTCCTTAGAGATTCGCGAAGCAAGCCACATAAAGTAATCATTGCTTGATTTTTAGCAAGACAATTCATTGTCCCTGCTCTCAGTATTACTTAAATTATCCTTTCATATTGCAATAAATACTCTTTAAAAACCCCGTGACTATATATATATACATATATATAGATATATATATATATATATATATATATATATATATATATGAATATATCTACCTATCTATCTATATTTATATTAATATATATACAGTATATAAATATATATCCATCCATCCATCCATCATCCAATCCTACATTACCCCTTGAGGAGCGTAGGAGCCCCGGGGCTAGGCAGTTGGTCCTGACATTTAAGATGAGAGTGACCAGCCTCACTCATCCCTGAGTGGCATTACATGAGCAATCAACCCCAACCATCCCTTGGATATAAACCTTCACTGGCTCAATCCGACTGGAGCGAAATAATTACCCAATAAACCACCAGGCGCCAAAATTTGGTTATATGTTACCGTCCAGCATAGTAAATGGTTTCCTGGTGTACACGAAACCATTTGACTTGTCACTCAGTGTAGAGTCACCCACAGGCAGAAGGAAGAGGAAAGAATGAAGGAATTAAAGACAGAAGCGGGAGTGTAAAGTTATCCGTAGACAGAAGGACAAGGAAAGAATGAAGGAAAGGAAGACAAAAGACAATGGAAGGAAAGAAGGATGGAGGAGAGGAAAGGGCGGACACCTGACAGCAGCACTACATCGAGTGATAAAATATATATACTGTATATATATATATATATATATATATATATATATATATATATATATATATATATATATATATATATATATATATATATATATATATATATATATATACAGAAACCTTTTACAATGCTGGGTGATATCCATATATCCATACCATACGTACTCCCTACATGTCAAATGGGTTAGTGGAGGATTTGTACCCCTCTCTATAAAAACAAATAACTCAAATTCTATGGCAGAGAGATAGGTGGATTTCCTTACTCAACCGCCTGTGACAACAGGATTCTCCTGATTGTCCTTCCTCAAAGCCATGAAACCATGTACAATGCTGGGTGGTATCCATATATCGAAACCATACATGCTCTCTACGTGTCAAGTGGGGTTGGTGGAGGATTAGTGCCCCTCCCTGTAAAACAATTAACTCTAAGCCATTGGCCACCCCTTTTGGGATTTATGGCGTCTGGCAATGAATATATATATATATATATATATATATATATATATATATATATATATATATATATATATATGCTGCATATATCTATCTATCAATCAATCAATCAATCTATCTATCTATCTATCTATCTAGATATTTATTTATTTATTTATTTATTTATTTATATAAAGCGTGGTATAAGTAAGTTAATGCCAGTCTCTGAATTATGCTCCTGATCTACTTGAACCTATTTTTCTAGAGCAGTATTTTGGCACCAAGAAGACTGAGAACACAGTATATACCTTTGTTGATAGCGCGCTTCACATATTCCTTCCTAAACATATAGGTTATTCCATTGAGAACTGCTAGGCTTCCGACATTTAATCTTCCTTTTTAGAAGATAATGCGATCACGGAATGCACGCAGCTTCTCATAAACGTCAACAGAGCATCATGTTAACAAAGAAGAAAATATATATATATATATATATATATATATATATATATATATATATATATATATATTTTCACTTCCAAGAATATATCTGCTATTAAAAATTTACTTTTTGGTCTAAATTTTGTCGTTTTTTAAGATAATTTTAAATGGAATTTTCTTTAAATATGCATACTTTTATGCTGAGGCTTCCATTACCCACATCAGAGTATCCAGATTAACCATGTTTAGGTAAAACCCCCGAGGAACTGGGAATCACTGATCTACAGGCATCCGTTTATAAGGTCTGGGCAACTTAGTTTTCTTCTTCCTCCAGTACATTCAGTCATTCCGCCATATTGGCAGCATTAGAACGAGTTCAGTAAGTAGTGACTCAGCCACATCGCGCCTTCGCTCAGGAATAGATGAGATAATTCGGTTAATAAAAACCACAAAATCGTCAGAAAAGCTGTGTTTTGATATTAAACCAACCTATATGTAACCCATTTAGACCTGACCTAAGGTTAACCTAACGTGACCTTATGTTGCTTTGGGAGATGAAGGTGCAACATTCCCGAGTCTTTTCTTAAGGCATACGATCCAACTTTGCCAACATGACTAGATGACCAAGTATACAAGGAAAAAAAAAAAATACTTCGACCGGGCATTGCATATGGCTGGAAAGTTTCTGAATTTTACCGATTCCCACTCTTTGTCGTTTCTGTGCTTGCAAGGCAGGTCTTACAAGCTTGAGTTTTCATCACAGGGAGTTCTGAGGTTTTTGTTAAAAAGGGTAAATATAAGATATTTTTGGGTTGCTGCCAACTACACCAGTAAGAGAACTGTGCAGCTAGATAGGCTACGAGTAACAAGTGTAATAAGAATGGGCATTTTGAGAGAGGGAAAAAAAAAGTGTGTAGGCTTTCCGTCAAGTCAGTCACTGGAGAATCTCGTACTCTTGCCTTCTTGTCTCCAGCTTCTTCCAGAAGCCTTTCCATTTTTCTCATGGTTGTCCAGAACAACAGCTATAAATCGCTATTTTCGCTGCGTAGTTCAGAAAGTTTTATATCTCAAGAAACAAAAACATGTATCCCATTGTTACTCTGCTTCGTTAGGACCACCAATGTCTTCTAAACTCAGATTTTCAGGAAGCTTTGTTGGTACCTCGTCCATGGGAATCAGAAATTTCTCTTATCTAATTTCAAATGTCTATTATTCGAGCAGGCGAAGTAACCCAGAACGCTATACATAGTTTAGTGGTTGGGGGTTATTAATCGGGAAGTGCAGCTCTCTTCCTTACAGCAGGTAGCACAGGACAGCACTAAAACTCAGTTATTTGGGAAACTGTTAAAGAAACAGTGGAGCCAATCACATCAGTGGAAAGCTTGTGAAGTAGTAATAAAGGTTACTAAAGTTACATCTCTCAAAATTAGCCCTCACATTGCTAAAAAAAAAAAAAAAAAAAAAAAAAAAGGCCAATAATTGCCAAATTGTGCCCCAAACCGGAATCATTTTGGAAAGTATTAAATCTAAGTCAAATATACACACATTTTTTAATAGCTAACGAAAAACTAGTGTAAGTTACTTACGTGGCTTTTCTCAAAATTCGCCATCATATTATTGTTAAAAACTACAAACTCAGCAGTTTAAGGCAGATAACTGGGTTATTTTGACAAATTATCTAAATTATAATATACACACAATCATTGGATAAGTTGTCAAGTAATATAAAAATGTTATTTTTGTAGTTTTCATCGTGTGTATTAAAATCAGACAAGGAAAATGGTACTATTTTTATTAGCCTAAGCTAAAACAACATTGTAAGCCAGACTGACAAAAAAAAAAAAAAAAAATCCACACTTTCAATGCTGGACGCCAGTAACTTAATCTGCAAGAGCAACCTGAATGATTCTTTTGTATCTCATGATGGTTTTTCTATATGCGTTATGAGAAAAAGGTAAAATGACAGTAAATTATATGTCTTTTGAAGACTGCGAAGACGTTCAATCTGATCTTCAATGAATGTCCCCCACCCACCACACGACCCTGGGAAACCAGTAGGAGAAAGAAAAAAAATAAAAACATGCTTTTTAGAAAGAACAGGCATGGTAATTCTTTAGGAGAGGCAGAAGAGGAACAACTGTGCACTATTTAGAACCTGATCTAGAGATCTGTCATATGTACACAACATACACAGCGTGGTCTCCTGTCCTACACGCCTTCAGGTAGGGACACAGAGCTCTTGGATAAGCAGTCCTTTGTGACACCTCGATTTATTTAGCCTCACAGACGACCTACAACACGCTGGTGACTGGCTTGGCAGGGCGGGAAGGAGCGAGAAAGGACACAGGAACGGATGGTGAAGAGGGAAGAGGGGAGAGAAAAATTGAAATGAATGGAGAAAGAGGGAAAATGATGAGGAATGAATGGTGAAGGAAGGAAGAAAGGAAATGAGAATAAGAATATGCAGAGGAGATGGGAAGGAGGGAGGAAGGATTACTGTTTAGGTGAAGGAAGAAACCAGGAAGAAAAAGGGATTGTATAAGCTTAAGATGAAAAGCATTTTGTGTGTGTGTGTGTGTGTGTGTGCACGTGGAAGGAACAACAGTGAAAGGAAAAGGAGATGAGATGAAAAAAGGAAAGCATGCAAATCGTGAACAGTGCCGAGAGCACACTGTATGTGCAGAAGGGTAAGAGAAAGAGGAATGTGTGTAGAGGACGAGGAGGGACAAGGAAATTTAAAGAAGAGGGAAGAATGAAGGAGAAGATTTGAGAGGAGAAACAGGAAGGAGTGAATAAACAAGGAGGGAAGGAGAGAAGGAAGGGTTGAGAGAGGGGTGAGAAGGGAGGGAAAGAGAAATTAATGATGAAGTGAATGTGTGTGTGTGTGTGTGTGTGTGTGTGTGTGTGTGTGTGTGAGGGAAGGGGATGGAAGAGGAACGATTTGGGTGAGTGTGGGGAAAGGCAGGAAGGAAAGGGGAAAGAAGAAGGAAAGAAGGGAAGGAAAGAAGGAAGGAAAATTGCGTGGATAGAGATATGTATAAGTTATACTGTGAGTGAGGGAGGGACGAAAGTGGGACGTGAGGGAAGGGAGGGGAGGAAAGGGAGAGAGAAATACTCGTTCATAGGAATTTAACAGAACCTGGTATGTGTGGAAGGGGAAGAAAATGGATTAAGAGCAGAAGAGGGGAAGAAGGGAACAGTAGTATATACATGGAAATATATATATATATATATATATATATATATATATATATATATATATATATATATATATTGTTACATAGCCTATGATTTAATCATCCTTTGTGTAATTTTAACGCACAGTATGCTGCATGTTTGATCACGAGCGTGTTCTGCCTCAGTCCCCCCCTTCTACCGTTATAGTAGAGTAAGTCGTCCTTTCTGTTGTCCAGAGCGGGATTGTCAACTCTATGTCCCCATGGCTTCATTTGCGCGTCCTTCTTACAAGTTGTATCAAGCTCTGCTGGCCCCTATATAATGAGCTCAGTCTCTGCATCATTGCCACTTAGATCTGCTCCTCATTTTATTCACATCTCTGTCCTCCCCTGTACAGTTATTGTTATTGTGAGTGCTCAAGAAATCTCCAAACATCTAGCAGCTGTGTGTAATTTGAGTATAACTGTTGTTGTATTTTTTCTTGTACTGTGTAGCATAAGGTTAATTCTTAGGCCTAGTGAGGTCTTTTTTGATTAATGTTGGGTTTTATGTCAGTCATTTTTGATACTAGTTTGGATCTGTAATAATTTATCTGGCATTCACTGAGTATTATCTGGTATCTCATTTTATCAGGGCTGACTTAGATAAATTTATTCTTGCTAATTTCGTGTTAATAGAGGCTATTGCAGTTAACCATATATTTAACCTGTTTATTTGCCATTACATTATCCTTATGAGTTCTGAATGTTTTGTTGTTAGTTTGAGCATTAAACTTTAACTTGTAATTTTACCTAACTCTTTTGTTTTGAACCTGGAACTTTACGGGACAGTAGTGACTCTTAGTATTCTCATTTAAAGTGTACATTATCTTTCTCTGTTCCGTAACATAAATTTGGCGACCTCATATCAGGATATTCAGGATATTATCATAAGGATATTGCTTGATATTTTGTGACTGTTACTTATTCATGATGTCTACTATTACTACGCTTGATGAAGCCAAAGATTTTTTGTCAAATGTGCAAACAGTGTGTGATATAGAAAACAGAACAAAGAATGAACTTAAGCTTGTTGCTCAACAATTGGGAATTGCTGTTCGCTCTCATCATTCTAAAGATCAAATTGTTGACATGATTAATGAAAGCTTGTTTAATGTAACTCCTCGAAATGAGCAAACGCAGATTGAATTAGCTAAGTTACAGCTAGCCATGCAGGAGGCCCGTGCTAAGGAGGCTGAATTTCAGGCAAAAGCTCGTATTCAAGAGGCTGAGTTTCAGGCAAATGCTAAGGAGGCTGAGTTTCAGGCTCGTGCTAAGGAGGCTGAGTTTCAGGCACAAATTGAACTTGCTAGGATTCAGGCAGACCATGAGTATCGCATGAAACAAGGTGGAACTGGATCATCTAGCTCTGATGATTTTGATGTGGCTAAAAATGTTAAACTTGTCCCTCCTTTTAATGAATCTGATTTAACAAAGTATTTTCAGTTGTTTGAGAGGGTAGCTACAGGTTTTAATTGGCCTAAGGAGTATTGGCCAGTACTCCTTCAAACTGTTCTCACCGGTAAAGCTCAAGTAACTTATGCATCTTTGCCTCAGGATCAGTCTGATAATTATGATGTAGTTAAGAGCTTGATTCTTAAGGCCTATGAGCTTGTTCCTGAAGCTTATAGAGTAAAATTTAGGATAACTTACAAGCAAGATAAGCAATCCCATGTTGAGTATGCAAAAATCAAAGAAGATCTGTTAGAGCAGTGGTTAAATTCTAAGAATGTGGATTCTGATTTTGACAAATTTAAGCAGATGATTTTGCTGGAGGACTTCAAAAGGTGTATTTATAAAGATGTAAGCCTATATCTTGATGAGAAAAGAATAGATAATTTGTCTGATGCTGCAGTTTTAGCTGATGAGTATGTTCTCACTCACAAGAGATATTCTAGAGAAAAAGGGAAAGCTGAGAGTAAGTACGTTGCCTCTACTCAGAGTACAGGTAACAGGAAAGAAAATAAAGATGATGTTTCTCAGGAAGTAAATACCAGCTTCACCTCAAGATTTCAGAAAAGTAAATGTACTTATTGTAGTAAGCTTGGTCATACTACGGAGAGATGTTTCAGGAGACAGCGTGATGTGAACAAAAAGGAGTCTTTAAATATTCAGTCAATTGGTCTAGTGTCCACTCTTGAGAGTTCCCAGAATTCTTTAACTGAGTTAACTGAACCTGCTTTGAGGGGTAACTTAAATTCTCATGATGGAGCTCCTCTTTTGAGCAGTAACGTGGGTGACACTCTCAAGAGTTCATGTGCTAATTTCCTGTCTGATGGTTTTGTCAGTCCTCTGGACAGTAATGACAGGAAATCAGTTAAAATATATCGTGATACAGGTGCTTGCCAATCCCTTATGCTGACCAGTGTTCTAGGCTCTAATGTTAATTCCTCTGATGAAACTGTAATCTTACAAGGTGTAGGGAATAATTACTTCTCTGTCCCTCTGTGCAGAGTGAATTTAGAGTCTGGTTTTGTTAATGGTTCCGTTATGGTTGGGTTGGTTGAGACACTCCCAATGTCAGGTGTAACTTTCTTACTTGGAAATGATATTGGTGGAAGTCAAGTGTGTCCAGCTCCTCAGTTGTCTAGTGAGCCAGTGGCTGTGTCCCAGGATTGTGATGTCCCTGATGTGTTCCCTGCATGTGGTGTCACTAGGGCTAAGTCTAAAGTTACTGGTGATTTAGAGGATAATGATGATGATGATGTTATCCTAGCTGACACTTTTCTTGCTAATTTGGACCACTCACCAGATGAGGCAGTACCCCGTAGTGTTGATAATTTGTCTCGTCAAGAGTTGGTTGAGTTGCAGGTTGCTGACCCTGACTTGAAAGGTCTAGCTAACTCTGCTTACAGTGAAGAAGAGTCAGCCGGTGCTTCTACTTGTTATTATGTAAAGTCAGGAGTACTTATGAGGAAGTGGAGACCCCCAACAACATCAGCCGACTGTGAATGGGAGGTTGTACATCAAGTTGTCATCCCTCGTGTTTGTAGGCAGGATATCATTAGAGTGGCTCATGATTCCAGTTTGGCAGGACACCTTGGAGTGAGGAAGACTGTGGCACGCATTTTGAAACACTTCTACTGGCCAGGTATCTTCAGGGATGTTTCCTGGTATTGTAAGTCTTGTCACACCTGTCAAGTTGTGGGAAAGTGTAATCAGACCGAAAAGGTTGCACCTCTAGTTCCCATTCCTCCTTTTGAGGCCCCTTTCACCCGTGTGTTGGTGGATATTGTGGGCCCTCTTCCTAAGACTTTTTCAGGATTTTCTTATGTGTTGACCATGATTGATATGGCTACTCGTTATCCTGAAGCCATTCCACTTAGAAATATCTCAGCAAAGAACGTGGTTAAGGAAATGCTAGGGTTCTTCACAAAGTTTGGTCTGCCTAAGGAGGTACAGTCAGACCGGGGAAGTAATTTCATGTCGAATGTTTTCAAGCAGTCTCTGAAAGAGTTGGGCATCTCCCAGATCACGTCTTCAGCTTACCATCCCCAGACCCAAGGAGCGTTGGAGAGATATCATCAAACACTCAAATCGATGCTCAAGAAATACTGTTTGGAACATCAGAAAGACTGGGATAAAGGTCTTCCATTCGTCGTATTTGCCGCAAGAGAATCTCCAAATGAATCACTGGGCTTCTCACCTTTTGAACTACTGTTTGGCCATGAAGTAAGAGGACCCCTTAAGTTACTCAAGGAATGCTGGCTGTCGGAGGAAGATGACGTCAACCTGCTGGAGTATGTGATGAAGTTCAAAGAACGGCTGTCCACTGCTTTACAGCTGGCGAGAGAGAATTTAGGAGCTGCTCAGGAGAAAATGAAGACTTGGTATGATAAGAAGTCCAGGTTACGCCACTTTCAGCCAGGAGATCAGGTTTTGATTCTGCTACCAGTTCATGGGCAACCTCTTCAAGCCAAGTTTAGTGGCCTTTATTTCGTGGAGAAGAAACTCAGTGATGTCAACTATGTCATCGCCACACCAGATCGTAGAAAGAGCAAGCAACTATGTCACATCAACATGCTAAAGTTATATCACAGGCGGGACGAAAATAATCCAGTCTGCACTGTAGCTGTTCCACCCGAGTCTGCAAGTGAAGCTCTCCCATGCAGTATGAGCCTGAGTGATAGTTTGGGGAAGAATCCTGATATCATGAATGATCTCCAGACTAAGCTTTCTCATCTACCTCCCAAGGAAAGGCAGGAGTTTTCGGCATTACTGCAGGAGTACCCGCAAGTGTTCCGTGCTACTCCAGGAAGAACCACTGTGTTGATGCATGATGTCGATGTTAGAGACGCAAAGCCAATTAAATTGCCTCCTTACCGTGTGAACCCAGTGAAAGTTCCTCTCATCCAGAAGGAGCTTGGCTACCTGTTGGACCACAAGATGATTGAGCCCTGTCAGAGCGAGTGGAGTTCTCCTGTCACTTTAGTCCCTAAGCCAGGTGGGTCACAGCGGCTTTGCATTGACTACAGACGTGTTAATCAGATAACCAAAACAGACACTTACCCTCTCCCTCGCGTGGAAGATTGCATAGACAAGATCGGAAAGGCTAGGTACATAAGTAAGTTTGATTTGTTAAAGGGATACTGGCAAGTACCTATGACTGAACGTGCTAGGGAGATCTCATGTTTTGTAACATTAGGAAAGACTTTTGCATGTTCTGTAATGCCATATACAGATTGTTTTAGAGTAATAAGAAATTTCCTTTGTAAATTTCTTTTTCTTTGTGGGGAGGTGTTACATAGCCTATGATTTCATCATCCTTTGTGTAATTTTAACGCACAGTATGCTGCATGTTTGATCACGAGCGTGTTCTGCCTCAGTCCCCCCCTTCTACCGTTATAGTAGAGTAAGTCGTCCTTTCTGTTGTCCAGAGCGGGATTGTCAACTCTATGTCCCCATGGCTTCATTTGCGCGTCCTTCTTACAAGTTGTATCAAGCTCTGCTGGCCCCTATATAATGAGCTCAGTCTCTGCATCATTGCCACTTAGATCTGCTCCTCATTTTGTTCACATCTCTGTCCTCCCCTGTACAGTTATTGTTATTGTGAGTGCTCAAGAAATCTCCAAACATCTAGCAGCTGTGTGTAATTTGAGTATAACTGTTGTTGTATTTTTTCTTGTACTGTGTAGCATAAGGTTAATTCTTAGGCCTAGTGAGGTCTTTTTTGATTAATGTTGGGTTTTATGTCAGTCATTTTTGATACTAGTTTGGATCTGTAATAATTTATCTGGCATTCACTGAGTATTATCTGGTATCTCATTTTATCAGGGCTGACTTAGATAAATTTATTCTTGCTAATTTCGTGTTAATAGAGGCTATTGCAGTTAACCATATATTTAACCTGTTTATTTGCCATTACATTATCCTTATGAGTTCTGAATGTTTTGTTGTTAGTTTGAGCATTAAACTTTAACTTGTAATTTTACCTAACTCTTTTGTTTTGAACCTGGAACTTTACGGGACAGTAGTGACTCTTAGTATTCTCACTTAAAGTGTACATTATCTTTCTCTGTTCCGTAACAATATATATATATATATATATATATATAAATATATATACATTTATAAATGTATATATCTATATATATATATATATATATATATATATATATATTTACAGTATAAGGTCAATGTTGGGAATATCTTTAAGAGACAGGAAAAGATCAACTTGGGTGAGAGAGCAGACTAAAGTCAAAGATATTATAGAAGTTATAAAAGAACAGAAATGGAGGTGGGCAGGCCATATAGCAAGAATAAGAGATAACCGATGGAGCAAGAGGTTGACTGACTGGACACCAAGAGATTGTAAGCGTAGCAGAAAAAGGCCAGACAGGAGATGGAGAGATGAGATAGAGAAATTTGCAGGGGAAACGTGGCAAAGATTGGCTCAGTCAAGGAATTCGTGGAGAAGGTTGGGTGAGGCCTTTGTTCAGCAGTGGACTAGTAATGGCTGATGATGATGGTGATGATATATATACAGAGAGAGAGAGAGAGAGAGAGAAAGAGAGAGAGAGGGAGGGAGAGAGAGAGAGAGAGAGAGAGAGAGAGAGAGAGGGAGAGAGGAAAGTATTAAGGTAAAAAGGACTGTGTGTGTGTGTGTGTGTGTGTGTGTGTGTGTTATTTATGATAAGCCTGGATGTGTGTGTGTGTGTGTGTGTGTGTGTGTGTGTGTGTGTGTGTGTGTGTGTGTGTGTGTGTGTGTGTGTGTGTGTGAGATAAGCCAGTGTGTGTCTGTATGTATGTTATTTATGATACGCCTGGATGTGTGTGTGTGTGTGTGTGTGTGTGTGTGTGTGTGTGTGTGTGTGTGTGTGTGTGTGTGTGTGTGTGTGTGAGATAAGCCAGTGTGTGTCTGTATGTATGTTATTTATGATATGCCTGGATGTGTGTGTGTGTGTGTGTGTGTGTGTGTGTGTGTGTGTGTGTGTGTGTGAGATAAGCCAGTGTGTGTCTGTATGTATGTTATTTATGATATGTCTGGATGTGTGTGTGTGTGTGTGTGTGTGTGTGTGTGTGTGTGAGATTGGTTCATAGTCACCCACGTTTGTTCGAATTAGTAGTATTATTATTAGTTGTAGTAAGATTATTGTTTGGGCATATGGAGAGAATGGATAATGAGCGATAGGTGAAAAAGATAACTAGATCTGATGTGAGAGGTGTAAGGCTGAGAGGAAGACCACGAATAGGATGGATGGACAGTGTGAAGAGAGAGCTGGATGCGAGAGGGATGTCTGTTGAAAAAGGAAGAGTGGCTGTGCGTGACAGAAATAAATGGAGAGAAATTGTGAATGAATAAGTGATGACGCAGCCCTAAGGGGATATTCTCCCGCATTTGTTCTGATCAGCTAGTCAGGTCAGGTGTGGGTAAGGGGATGGGTCTGTTATGATGTGGCAGGGGTAAACCAGTTCTGCTGTCGGGCCCTGCTGCGGATGTCACTGATTGCATTGCGCAGTTGACCCTTGTGCGGTGTGGTGCGGTGAGGATCTGTTCCTTCTTCCCTTTGGGGCTAAGATGCGAATGAATGTGTTTGAGTGGATGAGTAAATGGGGAGTGTGTCGTCCTGTCTAGGCTACCTCCCTTTCCTTGGGGGAAGCAGCCTAGGTATATAGATAGAGATAGAAGATTATTGTTATTATTATTATTATTATTATTATCCATCCATTCATCCATCATCCAGTCCTATACTGCCCCATGAAAAGCGTAGGAGCCCGGGGCTAGGCAGTTGGTCCAGACATTTAAGATGGAGTGACCAGCCTCACTTATCCCTGAGTGGCATTACATGAGCAATAAACCCCAACCACCCCTTGGATATAAACCTTCACCGGCTGAATCCGATTGGAGAGCCGTAGTTACCCACTAAACCACCAGGTGCACAAATTTGGTTATATGGTTACCACCCAGCGTAGTAAATAGTTTCCTGGTGTATAGGAAACTATTTGGCTTGTCACTCAGCGTAGAGTCACCCACAGGCAGAAGGAAGGGGAAAGAATGAACTAAAGAAAGACAGAAGAGGGAATGTAAAGTCACCCGTAGGCAGAAGGACAAGGAAAGACTGAAGGAAAGAAAGACAGAAGAGGATGGAAGGAAAGAAGGATGGAGGAGAGGAAAGGGCAGACACCTGACAGCAGCATTACATCGAGTGAGTGGATATTATTATTAATAATATTATTATTTGTTTTTTATTATCATCATCGTCATTATTATTATTATTATTATTATTATTATTATTATTATTATCATTATTATTATTATTATTTTATGTTTACCTTGCCTGTATCCAGTTTCAGCTCTCAAATACAGCCATGAACAAAAGTACCGTATGTGTACAGTTCCTTGACAGCACTGTGCCCTGCCTTCCATACTTCCCATTCCAACCCAGGCAACAGCGTACCCATCTTCCTCACACCCCTTTGTTGCGTCCTTCATATTACTACCATACAAAGTACTTCATGTAACGCCTCCTTTGCCACAGCCGGTAGGCAAGTGGCAGCGAACTTTTGCTCAGTGCTGTACCTATGACTCGAAGGCTCGCGTTCTCTCCCGTAATGGAAGCTCCCTAGCACCTTTTCCTATGTAACTTATTTTGCTTGCTACACCTCTCTCCTCCTCTGTGTTACGTAAATCATTCTAATATCGCCATTCACTGCATAGATAGCGTAAAAAAGTATACTGGCCATGCATATCCAATAGTCAATCGCTAAGGAAGAGGTGCTAGGGAGCTTCCTTACCCGACGAGAATAGGGCTTAAAGAATTTAAATCCCATATTCTCGTCGGTTGAAGAAGCTCCGCAACAACTCTTCTTTAGCGATTTTTTTGTGGGGGTCTGTCTACTTAATATCCCTCTGTATGCTGTTTAGGAAGAGTATGGCCATATTGGAAGCATTTATGTAACACACAAGAGCACAGTTAGGCGTAATACACAAAATAAATCGCTTATGAAAAGGTATTAGGGAGCTTCCTCAACCAACGAAACTACGTGCCCGAAAGTCATATGCCTAAACCATAAATCGCTAATTGGAATGCAAGGTCCCAGTTGCTGATGATAGCTTCTTAAGGGAATGAATCAAATGGAATATACTTAGCCTTCGTGTATGGTTACTAGCTGCACTATGTAACGTGGGATGCAGGCTAATCATACCTAATAACCACAGGTGTTCCCTAAATGACCTTCAGTAACTGGGGGGTTTGCAGTCCACTTTGCTCCTCATTGTTTAAGCATATGCCCAAAAGGGGAAAAAAATCTGGTTTTATCGGTCATTGATTACTAGAGTTGTCCGGACCATGAAAGAGTTAATGGTGAGAAAATTAATACTCTCAATCTCATATGACTCGCTCTTAGCTAAATAAAGTCGTTTGGTGTATGTGAGTGAGCGGAGAGGGAGAGGATAGGGAGACCAACGATGAGATGGGTGAATGGAATGGAGAGATGTAAGAGGGATGGGGGCGTGAATTGGACAGGGAGCGAATGAGAGGAAGACCAAAAATGAGGAGGAGGGATAGAGCGGAGAGATGTATGGGGGAGAGGGGTGTGAGTTGGAGGGGGAGATGATGAGGAGACGGAGACAAAGAATGAGATCGAGGGAGAGAAATATGAGCGAGGGAGATGTGAGTTGGATATGGAGGGGAGTAAGGGGAAAATAAGGGTGTGATGGAGGGATGGAGTGGAGAGATATATGAGGGAGGGGGGGGGGTGCGAGTTGGAGGGAGAGGAGAAGGAGAGGAGCCTAAAGATGAGGAGGAGGGATGGAGAGATGGGGTGTGTAAGTTAGATGAGGAGAGGAGGAGAGGGAGACTAAGAATGAGATGGAGGGATGGAGTGGAGAGATATATGAGAGATTTGGGTTAAGTTGGAGGAGGGAGAAACAGGAGACCAAGGATGAGGGATGGCTTGGAGAGATATATATGAGGGAGGAGGGTGTTAGTTGGAGGTGGAGAGGAGAAGAGGGAGACCAAGGATGAGATAGAAGGATAGAATGGAGAGAGGAAGGTGTGTACTGAAATAAGGCAGCCAAATGGCGGAGAACAGAGGTATGTGAAGACGATTTGTCTGTGGCCACCCCTTCCGGGATTAAGGCGTCTGACAATAGACAGATAGGAGCGAATTGCATTATAATATTGGAGAAGATACGACCACTAAAGGAGCGAATATCCACATAGACTGAGTTAGTATCATGTAATATTTTAGCATCACGTGCAGAATTAATCGCCGAGGAAGAGGAGCCACGAGATGTGCCCAGTCCGAGGAAATATAGGTCAATTATGCGGCTTGTCCAGTTGACATCTCCATCGCTTTATGACATCCGAGTCGAGTGTGCCGCAGCCGATATAACGTCACGATCACGCCTGACGTGGTAAAGATAATGTGTGGAGCATTACCGCCGCCGACACGCACCGCAGCCCAGGGCATTATCCAGCACTTACCCAACGATGACATGGAATAGATACTGAATGTCGCCTACTATGTATGTCTGTCTGGTCTGGTTCTCATCTTTCATCGTCAATATTCGACTTTCTTCAAACTAAGCAGATTATAAAGTGATTCCCTCTGCCATTGAAAGTTGAAGGTTAAGTATTCACCGTTGTCTGTCTGTTCGTAAGACATCTTTAAAAGGTTATTGATGAATTTCAATAAAATATCATGGATATGTGTGGCATGGGCCAAGGTAGAGCTACTGTAGTTAAATTCTGATGATGACCTGAGTTGCCTGATATAGGTGTTGGCGGAGTGTACTCTATGACTGCTGTGTCCATGTTTATTTTGTATTTATGACTATAGAGAGCGTGGAGAGCGAGAGACTAACGAGGAGAGTGTACGCGAGTGGGGTGGAAAAGGGGAGAGGGAGGGGGAGGCCGAGGATGAGATGGAGGGATGGAGTGGTGAGATATATGAGAGAGGATGGTGTGAGCTGAGAGCAAGGCAGTGAAGTGGCATTGAACAGGGCGACATGGAGGCGATATGTTCGTGGCCACCCCTTACGGGATTGACTCGTCTGGCGATAGAGAGATAGACAATAGAATAGGGCCCTTCTGCCTGTGCATTATTCTTTGACAAATAGCTGGCATATTATCTTTAACCTTTTATAATTCTTACTTTTCATGTAGTAAAACGATTCAGTTGCCATATAGACACAGACAAACAGACAGACAGAATGAGAGAGAGAGAGAGAGAGAGAGAGAGAGAGAGAGAGAGAGAGAGAGAGAGAGAGAGAATTTTTAGTGTCTCCAGATTATTCACCTTGACATTTTTTTTTCCCCTGTAGGAGTTATATCCCTCGTTCAGTAACAGTCATTACTAGACGACCATCCTGCCATCCCACCAAAAATAATATTGCCTGAGGGAAACATAAAGAAACTGAATAAGACGTCATTTTGGTGAACGTGTTAATGATTCACTGAGTGATTTAGGAATATTTTCTAATAGTGCAACAGAAAAGGGAGCTCAAGTGATAATCAAAACTATTTTGTATGTTAACATCACACACACACACACACACACACACACACACACACACACACACACACACACACACACACACACACACAAAGCAGAGTTTGACCAGGGAATTACTGGAAATGTATTGTTCTGACACCCTGTCATAACGATATTTGTGTGTGTGTGTGTGTGTGTGTGTGAGAGAGAGAGAGAGAGAGAGAGAGAGAGAGAGAGAATGAGTTTGTTTTACCGATTTTCAGATCATTAGCCAGTTCCCTGCCACAGCCAGGAATTAAACTCGAGTCCGTTTGTAAAGCAGAAAATCTTTGACCACTCGACCGCCACTGTTTAAGAACAGAGAAACAAAGATACGAAAGACACGGTACATTTTTAAGCTACAAGCCTTTTACACCCTTTTGGCCCAGATTTTCGTCACATTTTCATCTTTTTCACGTAGTTCAAGGGCAGTATAAGAAGATGTTAAGGTTCTACATCCTTTCCATAGCACCCCTTCCTGACTAGCACCATGTCCTAGTGTAAATCAAATTGTTATAAATCAGCACTCACGATTTACAGATGCCAAATTCAGACCCACTTAGAGTAAAAGGAGCAGACCATACGAGTACAATGAGGAGCGTGGAAATTGGTCAAGGAAGAAACCTATTAACTCGTCGCCAGGCAACATGTCTCCTTAGCTTCGCCTCTCCTCACCCGCCTCCCGTAGAGTGGGTGAGGAGGGGCGGGGCCACGACTTCAGGAGGAGGCGGGGCTTAAAAGACAAGTTGCCTGGCGGGGGGTATAGTGTGATGTAGCGAGAAAAGCCTAAAACAAGTATGTGTGGAATAAATATGAGACAGATAACTGGCATATTGGATAAGTTTGTGTGAGGAGAGAGAGAGTAAGAAGATGAGAGAATAAGTAAGAAAGGGAGTCTGAAAGTGAAAGGTGAGAAAAAGAGAGATACAGTGTAGAAAGTGGTAAGAATGCTAGGAATACAGTGTGATGGGCAACAGAGTGAGAAAGAGGATGAGAATGCGGGAAATACGATGAGAGAGAGAGAGAGAGAGAGACCTGAATTGTTTGGCTATAAAATAAATGGAATGTGACAGATGACTTACATAGTGAAGTCTGTGTATGTGTGTGTGTCATGAATCAAATTCGCAACATTTTCCTTTTGTGAGAAACCACGAACTATTAGTGGAAAACTCACTGTGTATCGCTCAGTTAACCGTTTCTCTCTCCATTTCGGTGGTATACTTTTCAAAACATTCGTCACTGTTTCAAAAGTGCTCTACTGAGCGATATTATTGTTTCTTTATTGTTCGCCCCTGCTTGCCTAAACCATTGGCCACGCCTTTTTGGCTGGCCTGTGCGTCCTACCACACGCATCGTATTTGAATAGTCAGTCAAATGTCTGTCGTGACGAAGTGAGGTTCTGTGCTCCAGCAGTAAGAGAGTGAGAGGTCAGCTAGCACCCAGACTCCACTAGACTACAGTTCTCCAGGCTCCCACCCTTCGTTGGTGATACACTACATTCATTGACCAGTATTTTCTTTTCATTTTCCTAGACTTAAGTGTTTAGTTAAGGTGCTTTTCCTAGGCGTAAGAATTTAGCTTTTGAGTGAGTGAGTGAGTACGATCTCTTTATTTGAATTCATTTGAAATGTAACGTTAAATTTATTTCTTTGTAATCAATAAATTTAAGTTCTTTTTCTTGAGCTTAATGTAATGTAAACTCGTGTTTCATTTCTCCACAATTAAGCTTATTTCCCTTATAGCTCCTAGCTTGCATAAACGTTTTGCCATTCATAACTGGTACTTAGGCCAGTCTTGATGTATTAAGCTTAAAATCCATTGTGCCTCCAAGGAGTTACGCATCAACAAGAACCTGATATTATTAATAGTATTAGTTATTTATTGTCAAGGGTGAAGTAACTTTCTCAGAGGCTAACAGTACTAATAAACAGCAATTGAGTAATTAGTCTCTGCTGTGTACTGTTGAGAAAGTTTATAAATTCTCGTTCTTAGAGAATCGTGTGAAGCAAGCCAGTGTAAAGTAATCATTGCTTGATTTAGCAAGACAATTCTTGTTCCTGCTGTTCAGTATTATTGAACATTATCATTTTAATATTTGCATTTAGTTTAAAAAACCCCGTGACAATTGGCAACCTCGCCAGGATATTAAGTCCTAGCTCTAAAGCTATTCACGAGATAATATTCACTCGTTCATATTTAAGTATCTATCATTAAAGTTTATAGGCGCAAGTTTACTGGTGTTTACCGTTAATTTAGCAAGTGAATTTTTGCTTTATTAATCCATAGAGTACTTAACTCTATTTAGTACTTTATTCTTGGTAACGCCAGACGATTTTATTCACTCCTGGTAAGTTGCCGTACCCATTGGTTAATTATTGAGTCTTCCCAGTCATTTACATTTTTGCTTTATTCTTTTCCAGTTAACTAGATAAGACTGGTCACCACTAGCTTGTGTCTGTACTCTTTACTTGTGTTTATTAGCATTCGTTTGCGAAGTGGCAGTCAGTACTGAGTCGCTAGTTATTTAGACTGAGCTAGCATCATGGAAGCCAGTGACTATCTACAGGAAGCTAAAGATATAGGCCTCACAGACCCAGAGAAAATACAAACCTACGTCCTCTCACGGTTTAATTACGAGCAAGAACGTGAGAAAGATGCTCGTGAAGAGCGTAGAATCCAACGTGAACACAAGCGAGAACAGCCCGAATACGAGCGAGAACAGCGTGAACATGAGCAGAAACAACGCGAGCTCGAGTTAGAACAAGAGCGACAACAACACGAACATGAGCAGAAACTGCGCAAACACGAACAAAAACAACGCGAACTCGAGCTAGTACAAGAGCGAGAACAACGCGAAACGAGCGGGAACAACAAGACAGAGAATGAGAACACGAATGTGCCGAGCGAGAAGCACGCGAAAAACATGAACTTGAAGTGCTGGAGCTCAAGCGAGATTCCTTGGCTTCAGACACATCTGGTGCAGTTAACCCAAGCTCCACTAGCGCTCTTCCTACACATGTCCTGGCAACCCCATGCATCAAGCTTCCTTCATACAAGGAAGGCGAGCGAATCGAGCCGTACATAGCTCGTTTTGAGGACATGGCAGACATGTATCAACTGGATGAGGCAGCTAAGCAGATCCAATTTCTTAGTTTATTTGAGGGCCCTGCCCTCGATATTCTCCACAGAATTCGTGGAGACAATCTCACATATGAAATGATGAAAGCTGCACTCATTAAGGTGTATGGTCTCACAGTAGATGACGCCAAAATTCAGTTCATGCGAGCTCGTCTCCAAGACAAGGAGACAGCTGTTCAGTTCCTCAACCGTCTCACTGCTTACTTAGGTGAGTGGATGGAGAAAGATGAAACTCCTTCCACGCATGAGGGGATAATTGACCTTATGCTGCGTACACAGCTAGAGAGGTCGTGGCCTGCTGAGCTCATAGCACAGCTTAAGATCTGCCAGGTGAAAGATGCCAGCCAAATGGTAGAAAAGGCTGATGCGTATTTTACTGCATACGGGTATCAAACTCGTAAGCAAAACACCTGGAACAGCAGAAAAGATACTGCCAAGTCTGGGAAGCCATCTCAGACTGAATCCCAGCACCAAGGCCGTTCTCAGAGTAATGACCAAGGTCCAAGCAAACAGTAGAAGGACCAGGGGCAAAATACACAGCAGCCTGCTTGGAAGCGGTACAACAAGCACCCCAACCAGCAGCAGTTCCCCAAGCAGCAGCAGCAATACAAGGACAAGCCACATAACCCTCAGTCAGGTCAATCAGTGTATCGGAGGCAGGAGGCAAACGCAGCCTTCATTCCACGACAAGCACACAATTCACGAGTCCCCCTCTGACCATGAACTCTCCTTCACAGGTAGTCAATGCTCCACCTCCTCAGATGGTGAGTACGACTCCTCAGACACCTAGTTCCCAGGGCGCCACGTTTGCTGCATCGGTTGTTTCGCAATCTCATGAATGACTGGCTGCTACCTCCTCAGACCCTTCCACCAGCAACACTGCCTTTCTTGTTCAGCCAGGGTTTGTGGGAGGTGTTTCTGTAAATGTTCTGAGGGATAATGGTTCCTCAGGTTGCTCTGTTAAGCAGGGTTTAGTTCAGCCTGATGAGTATACAGGTCGACAGATCCAAGTTAGACTTATTGATGGATCAGTGAGATTGTTCCCTGAGGCACGTATCCAGGTGGCGTCTCCATTTTTCACTGGCCTGACAGCTGCAGTTGTCATGCCAGAACCTTTATTTGACCTCATTATAGGCAACATATCTGGCGTCAAAAATAGTTGCACCATAGATGTTGCTACTCAGACTTCAGCTGCTGCGGTAACACGAGCCATGGCCAAGGCTCCAAATCGCGTCACTCCGTTGACCGTCGCAATGCCGCAAGATCTGATTCGTAGTCAAGATGATGTCCAAGAGCAACAGACTGACTCAACACTTGCCTCAGTGTGTAAGAAGCTGGAGGGTAAAGTGATTAAGTATTTACGGGGAGGACAAGCCAGGTTCCTTCGTAAGCGAGGACGGCTGTACCGTGAGTCATAGACACCCCAGGGTGAGGTTCGACTGCAGTTTGTCGTTCCTGCAAAGTATCGCCGAGCAGTGTTTGAATTAGGTCATTGTTCAGCGATGGGAGGTCACATGGGTCAAAAGAAGACCTCTGACTGTATCCATGCTGACTTTTTCTGGCCAGGAATGGGACGGGAAATAACGAGGCTCGTACGTTCCTGTGATGTGTGTCAGCGTATCACTGACCGAGGACGTGTCCGTCCTGCGCCATTGAAACTAATGCCCATAATCTCTGAACCATTCGAGAGAGTAGCAGTTGACATAGTAGGGCCAATCTCCCCTAGGTCTAGTGATGGATCAAAGTATATCCTCAACTATTGTTGATTTCAGCACACGGTGGCCTGAAGCCATGGCCCTTAAGAATATAGAGGCCATCACTGTTGCTGAGGCATTAATTGAAGTGTTCTGTCGTGTAGGTATCCCTAAGGAGGTCTTAAGCGACCAGGGTTCGTAGTTCACTTCAGCAATGATGAATGAAGCGTTCAGGTTGCTGTCCATCTGAGGCTTACAGACTACGCCGTATCATCCCATGTGTAACAGGTTGTGTGAGCAGTTCAATGGGACTCTCAAGAAGATGTTGAGGCACATGACTGCCGAACAGCCAAAGGAATGGCCGCGGTTCATTGCTCCTCTTCTGTTTGCTTATCGAGAAGCCCCACAGCATTCTTTGAAATTTTCTCCCTTTGAACTGGTGTATGGAAGGTCGGTCCGTGGACCACTTCAAGTCCTTCACGAGTTGTGGGATGATGAAGAACCTGACCCTGAAGTCAAGACCACCTACACCTACGTCCTTGATCTAGCTGACTGCCTCCTGTCGACATGCGAGTTAGCTAAGGAAGAATTGATCAACGCGCGTGAAGTTCAGAAAGCCTATTATGATAAGAAGGCAAAACTTCGGAAGTTTAGTCCAGGCGATAAGTGCCTGGTGTTACTCCCCACTGCCCAGAACAAGTTGTTGGCGCAGTGGAAGGGTCCATTTGATGTAGTAGAGCGCATTTCAGACCTCAACTACATAAATCAGATGGGGAATCTTTGTAAAAGGTTCCACATTAACATGTTGAAGGCTTATCATGAGTCAGACCCCGAGGAGACTGGCCTACGAGTAGTTGATGATAGTGACCAACCACTGGAAGAAACCGGGGCAGCCGCGGTGATCCCAGCTGATGACCATGATGACGAGCCCTTAACCGCTCAGTCCCGTCAGGAAGAGACTGTTGGAGATGTTTTACTTAACCCTGACTTAGCAGTAGGAGACCAAAATGCCTTAAGGTCACTGCTCTGTCAGTATGCTGATGTCTTCTCAGACCAACCTAGACTTGCAAAGGTTGCGTGTCATAAAATTGAGTTGACCAGCAATGCTCCTATAAAGGTTAAGCCATATCCAATTCCCACGTGACTACAGGATGCAGTAGACAAGGAAATTGCCGACATGGAGACTGCAGGCATTATCGAAAACTCCTCATCTTCTTACTGTAGTCCAATGGTAGTAGTTCGCAAGAAAGATGGTGGAGTCAGGATTTGTGGCGACTATAGAAGGCTCATTCCAATCACCAAAGTGGATGCTGAGCCTATGGGTGACCACATTGCCATCTTCTCCAAGCTGGCAGGGTCACGATATTTTACGAAGCTCGATTTGGCGAAGGGATTCTTCCAGATTCCCCTTCACCCTGAGAGCCGTCAATTCACTGCCTTTGCTACTCCTAGGGGGTTGTATCAGTATAAAGTCCTCCCATTTGGACTTACCAATTCCCCAGCAGTATTCAATCGTGCCATGAGATAAGTGCTCCATGGTATTGTAGGAGTAGAGATGTTCGTTGATGATGTCCTCGTTCATTCCGCCACATTGGAAGAGCACCTCAGACTCTTGGAAATTGTCTTCAGTAGACTCCAGAGTTTCAACATGACTGTGAAGCCTAGCAAATGTCAGATTGCTCACAGTGAGGTGGAGTTCCTTGGACATATTGTTGACAACAATCACTGCCGGTGTCAGGGTGACAAGATCAGGAAGGTTAGAGAAGCCCCGAGACCCATGACCAAGAAACAGGTTAGGGTATTTCTTTGCCTAGTGGGATACTATAGGAGTTTTATGCCCAACTTTGCTCTCATTGCCCAACCGTTGTACGAGGTACTATGGAAATATGCTCCAAACACCACTGAATGGGGAGATGCGCAAGAGAGATCTTTTATCACTCTTAAGAACATGTTGTGCAAGGAGCCTATCTTGCAGTTGCCTGATTTCAGCAAACCTTTCATACTGTGCACTGATGCTTCACAAGATGGAGTAGGTGCCGTATTGATGCAGGAATCGGAAGGTGGAATCTTCCCAGTGGCATACCACAGCCGTAGGCTAAAACCCACCGAGAGGAATTACAGTACTGTTGAGAAGGAACTCTTGGCTGTGGTTGATGGTGTTAAAAAATATTATTATTATTTATTTTGGGCACCATTTACTCTGGAAATTGATCATATGCCACTCACTAGTCTTAGCATGACCAAGACGGCTAATGCAAGATTGACACGCTGGACACTGTATTTACAGCAGTTTAACCTTGTTGTGATACATCAAGGGAAGTGATAACGTAGGTGCAGACCTGATGTCTCGTCTGCTAACTGCTGACTAACATGGGCAATTGTTGCATGCTGGGTTCCGTGATAGGTGTCCTCAGAGATTTTAGTAATCCAAGGACCAGCCTGGTTCCCAGACAAAAGTGTAGACCTGACGTCTCACTTGTTGGCCCCACAGGACACAGTATGTCCAGGGCCTGTACATACACGTGTTCCGAAGTTTAAGGGGGGAAGTTTGAAAACTCCGCAGAGGCGACTCGAGGCTACGTGAGCCCGAGTTTGCACAAGGATTCTCAGCTCCCCGATATTAATATAAGTACCATAGTTTAAGGGGGGAAGTTTGAGAACTCTGCAGAGGCAACTCGAGGCTACGAGAGCCCGAGTTTGCACAAGGATTCTCAGCTCCCCGATATTAATATAAGTACTGTAGGTTAAGGGGGAAGTTCGAGAGAGAACCCCGCAGAGGCGACTCGAGGCTGTGTCTGCGGACACACAAGCCCGAGTTTGCACAAGGATTCTCAGCTCCCCGATATTAATATAGGCACTAGGTTAAGGCACAGGTTGAGGACCCGTGTGCAGTTCGAGGCTATGTGAGCCCGAGTTTGCATAAGGATTCTCAACTTGCCAACACTAATCGTAAGTGTAGAGTTAAGTTTAACCAGTAAACTACACGAGTCCTCGAGACAATGGCGTCCAGGGACTAAGTTTCCTGGTTAATAATCTACCTAATAAATTAATGGCGACCTCGAATGTACGAAGCTTAGGCTGTCACTCGTATTTTTCAGCTAGAGCGTACTTTTCGTAGCATGTACTGACTGCTAGGCAGAGAGAGTAATTGTAACATAATAAGAATTTTTGTCTCATTGACACTTTTGATGTTCCACCTTAATTGATTCTGCAGGTACAGCAATGGGTGTAGCAGCTTTGCTGTGCGAGCCAGCTGATCGTCTGCTGCATGCTGCTGCCTCTTCTCCTCTGCCTTCATCGTCGCCATATTATTAATATTACTGTGTCATTTTACACGTAGGTACAGTTACACTACAACTGTCACACCTACACCGTGTATCACATACACCACGCTACACAACAATTAATTGTCAGTGTAAATGTAGCGAACTTTCACTCAGTTTGACCCGAGTACAGGATTTTCACCGTCGTCACGGAGTTTTTGCCCTCAAGCTTGCCTCTATTAACGTAAATACAAGGTTTTTACGCTGATTGGAGATAGTGATTTTCTCCTGTAGCAGGATAGCACACACACCACAGCGTGAATCTTGTGTGACTGAGTTAGGATGTGTACATATATATATATATATATATATATATATATATATATATATATATATATATATCCACAAATTTTTTCCCATAAGGAAAAAATTCATTTTGTAGGGGCGTAATGTCACGAATCAAATTCGCGACATTTTCCTTTTGTGAGAAACCACGAACTATTAGTAGAAAACTCACTGTATCGCTCAGTTAACCGTTTCTCTCTCCATTTCGGTGGTATACTTTTCAAAACATTCGTCACTGTTTCAGAAGTGACCGATCTAATGCACGTCATTAAGTGCTCTACTGAGCGATATTATTGTTTCTTTATTGTTCGCCCCTGCTTGCCTAAACTGTTGGCCACGCCTTTTTGGCTGGCCTGTGCGTCCTACCACACGCATCGTATTTGAATAGTCAGTCAAGTGTCTGTCATGACGGAGTGAGGTTCTGTGCTCCAGCAGTGAGAGTGAGAGGTCAGCTAGCACCCAGACTCCACTAGACTACAGTTCTCCAGGCTCCCACCCTTCGTTGGTGATACGCTACATTCATTGACCAGTATTTTCTTTTCGTTTTCCTAGACTTAAGAGTTTAGTTAAGGTGCTTTTCCTAGGCGTAAGAATTTAGCTTTTGAGTGAGTGAGTGAGTACAATCTCTTTATTTGAATTCATTTGAAATGTAACGTTAAAGTTATTTCTTTGTAATCAATAAATTTAACAGTTCCTTTTCTTGAGCTTAATGTAATGTAAACTCGTGTTTCATTTCTCCACAATTAAGCTTATTTCCCTTATAGCTCTTAGCTTGCATAAACGTTTTGCCATTCATAACTGGTACTTAGGCCAGTCTTGTTGTATTAAGCTTAAAATCCGTTGTGCCTCCTAGAAGTTACGTATCAGCAAGAACCTGATATTATTAATAGTATTAGTTATTTATTGTCAGGGGTGAAGTAACTTTCTCAGAGGCTAACAGTACTAATAAACAGCAATTGAGTAATTAGTCTCTGCTGTGTACTGTTGAGAAAGTTTATACATTCTCGTTCTTAGAGAATCGCGCGAAGCAAGCCAGCGTAAAGTAATCATTGCTTGATTTAGCAAGACAATTCTTGTTCCTGCTGTTCAGTATTATTGAATTTTATCATTTTAATATTTGCATTTAGTTTAAAAAACCCCGTGACAGTGTGCGTGTGTGTGTTAGAGAGAGAGAGAGAGAGAGAGAGACCTGAATTGTTTGGCAATAAAATAAATGGAATGTGAAAGATGACTGACATAGTGGAGAAGTTTGTGTGAGGAGAGAGAGAGAGAGAGAGAGAGAGAGAGAGATGAAATGAGAAAGTGAGAGAAACCATAAAAAACATGTACCAGAGTGCTAGACACAGGATGGGAAATAGAATGAGTAATATGTTGAGAGACAGACAGACAGACAGAGACCTGAATTGTTTGGCTATAAAATAAATGGAATGTGACAGATGACTTACATAGTGAAGTCTGTGAGAGAGAGAGAGAGAGAGAGAGAGAGAGAGAGAGAGAGAGACCTGAATTGTTTGGCTATAAAATAAATGGAATGTGACATAAGACTGACATAGTGGAGAAGTTTGTGTGAGGAGAGAGAGAGAGAGAGAGAGAGAGACAGAGAGAGAGAGAGAAGGAGAGAGTGAGAGTAAACAAGCAGCACAGACTAAAACATTTGTACCAACGTATGCCATGTGACAGATGATTTTCATAACTGTTAATTTTGTGCTAGTAAGTTTGGGAGGCGTACAATGTGGGAAGGAAGAGTTGGAAAAGAGTTGTTGCTGATTAACCTTGGTATGTCTGACCAAGCAGACCCATCGACCGCAGGTAAGCAACTACTGTGGGACTGTCGTATAGGTACTGTGCAGTATATACACCATGCAGAGATCCTGCGCCCCCGTGTGGAAGTCAGCGATCACCAGGATCGAACCAGGGTCTCTCTCACGGCGAGGTGCAGGGAAACTTTTTGGAGACGTTTGGCTCCCGGATGGACGTCACAGATACTCTACCCAAATTCCACGGCATCACCACCTGCTGGCTCCCGTTCTACACTATCTGAGAAAGAGTAAACATGAATCTTAACTCTTAGGCTCATTTGACTCATACTCAGCTCATAAATAATGCCTGGTCTTATCTGTAATGACGTGTTACCATGAGACGTCAGTGATGTCAGTAACACCGCTCCCAGGCTCCATTACATAATGAGTGAAATGTTACTTAATTAGGTCAAACTGACAGTGTAGATGATCCATTAAGACAAGTGGATTATGCTGGCTGGGAGAGAGACACTGGTTAGACCATAATTTCTTTCTCTCTCTCTCTCTCTCTCTCTCTCTCTCTCTCTCTCTCTCTCTCTCTCTCTCTCTCTCTCTCTCTCTCTCTCTCTCTAACGTTTCGGGCTACACAGAACGCATCTTCAGTCTTTTTTTTTTTTTTTAATCCTGAAACGTTAGAGAAAATCAAGAATTCAGGCTCTGTTCTGTGTCTCCCTCCCACCCAGTATTTCCAAAAGTGATAATATTATGAATCTTAGGTTGGCATACACTCTTCTCAGCTGAATAATATCACCTGGCGTTAGATGGAATAGAGTACTACAATAATGCCATCTCAACACTCTCAGGCCCCTATAACCCACTCTCAGCTAAGTACAGTCCCTTGGAATTAGCTGAGTTATCTGAAGAAAGAAAGCTACAGCTATCTCTACTATGAGAGAAATGACGAGGATTGTATCAACATTCCCAGGCTTATACTTATTCTCAGCTCAATTATTCATCTGCATCCGAATGCTAGAGTTGTCCCCACCATGAAAGGACTAAGAGGTAGCTGGAGATCAAGCGAAATAGTAGATGCTTCAAGTAAGAATGAATATATCCAAACTAGTAAGTCCTGTAATGTGCTTTTCATTCTACTTAATGTATCTGCAGACGATTTTATTCAACATAATTAATATTCATTTAATTTTGTCACATCACAAGGCGAGTAATCTTTTTCTCTACTCACCCCAAACCCTAAGGTGGTTGTTGCTTATTTTTGCACACTTCATTTCAGCTACAGCAGCCCAAGTCAGCAACAGGAAACATCAGTGGGCAGTAATTACATCATTTTTTTATTCAGTGTAATTCTAGTTATCTCTTGGTAGTAAATCAACTTTCCACTGAAACACTTGTTTAACCTATATCCATTATCAGTAAATATATGTTAGGTTTGTACTGTATTAATGGTCTAGTTATTATCATGCAAGAGTATTATTGTAATATTCAGGCTTACCCGGGCAATAATATATATAGGTAAATGCATCTCAATTATAATACTTTATTTACTTTTCATAAACTTAAGAAGAACCTCTAGTGTGAAGGGATTAATGAAGGCAGCTCGCTAACACCTCACTCTTGACTATATATTTTTGGACATGGCTCATCAGTACCCTGTTGTGCGTTATATATGCAGAGTATGGCGATTTGGGAAGGATTTAAATAACATAAAATACGACAGTAAGGTGCAGTAAAAAAAATAAATCGCTTAGGAAAAGGTGTTACGGCGCTTCCGTAACCGCAAAGAATACGAGCCTAAAATTATCTCTAAAACTCTTGGAACAGCAAAAATAACTTAAGGAAAACAAAGGGAAGAGATATAAAAGAGTGGATTGGGAGTATGGGAAGATGGTAATATTAAGCGAAGGAGAATTAGGCTTGGTAGTTCAGTGGGTTAAGGCACTCCCACTGGGTGGGATCTACAGGGGTTTATATCAGAGGGTTGGTTAAGGTTTACTGCTCCCCTACTACCGTTCAAGGGCGAGCAACTAGTTACTGTCTCTTGAAATGTATGGACGCAGTATCCTAGTCTCTGGTCCGAACTCTCATAGGGCAGCAAAGGATGAAACAATAGGATCAAATATTACAGCTGCCTTAGGAAATTATTCTTATATAAGTCGTACACCCTGAGGGATGTTTTACCGCTTAATTTACCCAGGTGATGTTCGACGATTTTACTTAATGCCTGGTCTAAGAGAGAGAGAGAGAGAGAGAGAGAACTAGTGGGTGATAATGATAATGAGAGCAACAGAATGAGTGAGGAAATAGAAAAGAGAGAAAAAAAGTGATTGGGGTCTGTACACCACTGTCACGAATCAATTCGCGACATTTCCCTTTTGTGAGAAGCCACGAACTATTAGTGGAAAACTCACTGTGTATCGCTCAGCTAACCGTTTCTCCCTCCATTTCGGAGTATACTTTTCAAAACATTCGTCACTTTCAAAAGTGACCGATTTAATGCACGTCACTAAGTGCTCTACTGAGCGATACAATTGTTTCTTTATCGTTCGCCTCTGCTTGCCTAAACCGTTAGCCACGCCTTCTTCCGGTGGCTCGTGCGTCCTACCTATACATTATTTGAATTCAGTCTAGTGTTTGCTGTGACGGAGAGAGGTCCTGTGCCAGCAGTGTGAGAGGTCAGCTAGTACCCAAACTCCACTTCACAGTTAATCCAGTCCTCCCACCCCCCGGGTGATACATAGCATTCATCGACCGGTATTTCCTTTTGTATAATCCTAGTTTTAAGAGCTTAGTTAAGGTGTTTTTCTTAGGCGTAAGTATTTAGCTTTTGTGTGAGTGAGTGAGCGCTTCTCATTTAATTGATTTGAATTGTAACGTTAAATTTATTTTTTGTGATTAATAAATTTAACAGTTCTTTTTCTTGAGCTCAATGTAAAGTAAAATCTTGTTTCATTTCTCCAAATTTAGCTTATTTTCCATATAGCTCCTAGCTTGCATAAACGTTTGCTTTCATAACTGGTACTTAGACCAGTCTTGTTGTATTAACTTAAAATCCGTTGTGCCAGATAGGAGTTAAAGCATCAGCAAGAGCCTGATATTATTATTAGTATTAGTTATTTATTGTCAGGGGTGAAGTAACTTTCTCCAGAGGCTAACAGTACAGTAATTCAGCAATTGTGAGTAATTAGTCTCTGCTGTGTACTGTTGAGAAAGTTTATAAATTCTCGATCTTAGAGAATCGTAGCAAGTCAGCGTAAAGTAATCGTTGCTTGATGTAGCAAGACAATCATTGTCTCTGCTCTTCAATATTATTGAATATTATTATCAATCAAATAATATTTAACCATATATTTCAAAAAACACAGTTATTATAAAAACCCCGTGACAATTGGCGACCTCACCAGGATATTAACTCCTAGCCCTAAAGCTATTCACAAGATAGTGCTCACTCATTCATATTTAGGTATTTATCATTAAAGTTTATAGGCACAAGTTTACTGGTGGTTACCGTTGATTTAGCAAGTGAAATTTTGCTTTATTAATCAATAGAGTACCTAACTCTAGTTTATTCTTGGTAACGCCAGACGATTTTATTCGCTCCTGGGAAGTCGCCGTACCCATTGTGTTTATTATTGAGTCTTCCCAGTCATTTACATTTTTGATTTATTCTTTGCCAGTTAACTGGATAAGACTGGTCACCACTAGCTAGTGTCTGTACTCCTTACTTGTGTTTATTAGCATTCGTTTGCGAAGCAGTCAGTACTCAATTTCGGTTTGCTTAATAAATTAGCGCCATGGCTACTACTGTATTTTTACAGGAAGCCAAAGAAATGGGTCTTTCGTACCCAACCGAAATTAAAGAGTATATACTCTCACGGCATAATCAGGAGCAGCAGCGCGAGAATGATGCCTGTGAAGAGCGTAAGATTCAGCGCGAATGCGAGCGAGAACAGCGCGAATACGAGCGTGAACAGCGCGAATACGAACGTGAGGAACGAGAGAAAGAACGAGAACATGAACCTGAAGTGCTGAAGCTCAAGCGAGATTCCTTGGCTTCAGACACGTCTGGTGCAGTTGGTCCAAGCTCCACGAGCGTTCTCCCTGCACATGTCCTGGCGACCCCACGCATCAAGCTTCCTTCATACAAGGAAAGCGAGCGAATCGAGCCGTACATAGCTCGTTTTGAGGACATGGCAGACTTATATCAACTGGATGAGGCAGCTAAGCGGCTTCAGTTTCTTAGCCTATTTGAGGGCCCTGCCCTCGATATTCTCCACAGAATTCGTGGAGACAATCTCACATATGAGATGATGAAAGCTGCACTCATTAAGGCGTATGGTCTCACAGTAGACGACGCCAAAGTTTAGTTCATGCGAGCTCGTCTCCAAGACAAGGAGACAGCTGTTCAGTTCCTTGATCGTCTCACAGCTTACTTAAATGAGTGGATGGAGAAAGATGAAACTCCTTCCACGCGCGAGGGGATAATTGACCTTATGCTGCGTACACAGCTAGAGAGGTCGTGGCCTGCTGAGCTCATAGCACAGCTTAAGATCTGCCAGGTGAAAG
This sequence comes from Coenobita brevimanus, assembly GCF_032717465.1. Lineage (NCBI taxonomy): Eukaryota > Metazoa > Arthropoda > Malacostraca > Decapoda > Coenobitidae > Coenobita > Coenobita brevimanus. Next base: position 4,454,080 of record NC_137042.1, read on the forward strand.
ATGCCAGCCAAATGGCAGAGAAGGCTGACGCATTCTTTACTGCATACGGGTATCAAGCTCGTAAGCAAAACACCTGGAGCAGAAAAGATACTGCCAAGTCTGGGAAGCCGTCTCAGACTGAATCCCAGCAACAAGGTCATTCTCAGAATAATGGCCAAGGTCCAAAACCGCAGTGGAAGGACCAGGGGCAAAACACTCAGAAACCTGAGTGGAAGAGGTACAACAAGTACCCTAACCAGCAGCAGTATCAGCCACGCAACCGACCGTCGGGACAAACTTTTTCACCACCAGCTCAAAAGAGGCAGGAGGCGAATGCAGCCTTCATTCCTCAGCAGCAGCATGGTGGTCACGTCCCTACCAGTGTGGGTACTTCCCCACAGTTCACTAGTCCCACAGTTTCAGTGAACCCCCCTCCACAGATGGCTAATGTTCCATCTTCCCAATATAATTCACAAGGCACAATGTTTGCCACATCAATTCAGCAGCCTCATGAGTGGCTAGCTGCTTCCTCCACAGGCCCTCACACAGGTGACAGTACCTTCCTTGTTCAGCCAGGGTTTGTGGGAGACATTCCTGTGAAGGTCCTGAGAGATAATGGTTCCTCAGGTTGCTCTATTAAGCAGAGTTTAGTTCGGCCTGAGCAGTATACAGGTCGACAGATCCATGCAAATCTTATTGAGGGATCAGTGAGATTGTTCCCTGAGGCATGTATCCAGGTGGCATCTCCATTTTATACTGGTACGACACTTGCAGTTGTCATGCCAGAGCCTCTATTTGACTTTATAGTAGGCATTATTCAAGGAGTCAAGGATAGTTGCTCCGATGACGCTACTCAGACTTCGGCTGCTGCGGTAACACGAGCCATGGCTGAGGCTCCAGATTGTGTCACCCCAGTGATCATTGAATCGCCGCAAGATCTGATGTGTAGTCAACTTGTTGTACAAGAACAACATTCTGACCCGACACTTGCTACTGTGCGGAACAAACAAAAGGGTCGAGTGATTAAGTATTCACGGGGAGGTCGAGCCAAGTTCCTTCGTAAACAAGGACGGCTCTACCGTGAGTCACGAACACCCGAGGGCGAGGTTCGACTGCAGTTTGTCGTTCCCGCCAAGTACCGCCTAGCAGTGTTACAATGGTGTCATTGTTCAGCCTCAGGAGGTCACATGGGCAAAAGGAAGACCCAGGGCCGTATCCGAGCTGACTTTTTCTGGCCAGGGATGGGACGAGACATAGATAGTTTTGTCCGTTCCTGCAGTGTGTGCCAAAGTATCACCACTAACCAGGGACATGTCCTTCCTGTGCCGTTCATAACCACACCTGTAATCTCTGAGTCAGTTGAAAGACAGGGTAGTGGTGAAGTGGGTGCAGACCTGACGTCTCGCCCATTGGCCCCACAGGACACATTATGTCCAGGGCCTGTACATACATATTATGTACCGTAAGTTAAGGGGGAAGTTGAGAGGCGACTTGAGGCTATGGAAGACCCAAGTTTGCACAAGGATTCTCAGCTCCCTGATACTAATATAAGTACTGTAGGTTAAGGGGGAAGTTCGAGAGAGAACTCCGCAGAGGCGACTCGAGGCTATGGAAGACCCGAGTTTGCACAAGGATTCTCAGCTCCCCGATACTAATATAAGTATTGTAGGTTAAGGGGGAAGTTCGAGAGAGAACTCCGCAGAGGCGACTTGAGGCTATGGAAGACCCAAGTTTGCACAAGGATTCTCAGCTTCCCAATATTAATATAAGAACTGTAGGTTAAGGCACAGGTTGAGGACCCGTGTGCAGTTCGAGGCTATGGAAGACCCGAGTTTGCACAGGGATTCTCAACTTGCTGACAGTAATCGTGTGCTAAAATTAATGGCGACCTCGAAGTAATTGTAACGTAATAAGAATTTTGTCTCATTGACACTTTTGATGCTCCACCTTAATTGGTTTTGCAGGTTCAGCAATGGGTGTAGCAGTTTTGCTGTGCGGGCCAGCTGATCGTCTGCCGCACGCTGCTGCCTCTTCTCTGCCTTCGTCGTCGCCATGTTATTATTTATTATGTCATTTTACACGTAGGTACAGTTACACTACAACTGTCACACCTACACCGTGTATTACATACACCACGCTACACAACAATTAGTTGTCAGTGTAAATGTAGCGAATTTTCGCTCAGTTTGACCTGAGTACAGGATTTTCACCGTCGTCACGGAGTTTTCCCTCAAGCTTGCTTCTATTAACGTAAATACGAGGTTTTTTCGCTCACTGGCGACTGCGACTTTCTCCTGTAGCAGGATAGCACACACACCACAGTGTGAATCTTGTGCGAATGACTTAGGATGTGTACATATATATATATATATATATCCACAAATTTTTTCCCATAAGGAAAAAATTTAACTTTGTAAGGGCGTAATGTCACAAATCAATTCGCGACATTTCCCTTTTGTGAGAAGCCACGAACTATTAGTGGAAAACTCACTGTGTATCGCTCAGCTAACCGTTTCTCCCTCCATTTCGGAGTATACTTTTCAAAACATTCGTCACTTTCAAAAGTGACCGATTTAATGCACGTCACTAAGTGCTCTACTGAGCGATACAATTGTTTCTTTATCGTTCGCCTCTGCTTGCCTAAACCGTTAGCCACGCCTTCTTCCGGTGGCTCGTGCGTCCTACCTATACATTATTTGAATTCAGTCTAGTGTTTGCTGTGACGGAGAGAGGTCCTGTGCCAGCAGTGTGAGAGGTCAGCTAGTACCCAAACTCCACTTCACAGTTAATCCAGTCCTCCCACCCCCCGGGTGATACATAGCATTCATCGACCGGTATTTCCTTTTGTATAATCCTAGTTTTAAGAGCTTAGTTAAGGTGTTTTTCTTAGGCGTAAGTATTTAGCTTTTGTGTGAGTGAGTGAGTGCGTCTCATTTAATTGATTTGAATTGTAATGTTAAATTTATTTTTTGTGATTAATAAATTTAACAGTTCTTTTTCTTGAGCTCAATGTAAAGTAAAATCTTGTTTCATTTCTCCAAATTTAGCTTATTTTCCATATAGCTCCTAGCTTGCATAAACGTTTGCTTTCATAACTGGTACTTAGACCAGTCTTGTTGTATTAACTTAAAATCCATTGTGCCAGATAGGAGTTAAAGCATCAGCAAGAGCCTGATATTATTATTAGTATTAGTTATTTATTGTCAGGGGTGAAGTAACTTTCTCCAGAGGCTAACAGTACAGTAATTCAGCAATTGTGAGTAATTAGTCTCTGCTGTGTACTGTTGAGAAAGTTTATAAATTCTCGATCTTAGAGAATCGTAGCAAGTCAGCGTAAAGTAATCGTTGCTTGATGTAGCAAGACAATCATTGTCTCTGCTCTTCAATATTATTGAATATTATTATCAATCAAATAATATTTAACCATATATTTCAAAAAACACAGTTATTATAAAAACCCCGTGACAACCACACGGAACACTAATAACAAACCATCAACCTTTAACGTGATCACATTTCTCTCTCCTATTCAACTCTAGTAATAAGTAACGCCAGACGATGTTACGCGTCACTGGAGTCTTTCTGATGTCTGGCAGTCAATGGGAATCAGTTAATAAGAATAATCATCAGTATCGCTACTGTTCATGCTGTCACCATTAACAAGATCACTAACTCTTCCCTTTTCACCTTATCCTGGCCCAGATGTTCGTCCTTTTGCAGCTTCTTTCACATTGATCGATGGATGAAATGATATTGCTACGGCTTGACATACTTCGCTTAGTGATCTTTCGTGGCTCTGCTGTTTTCTTTAACTTTCCTAGATTTTTTTTCCTTTTGCATCTTATTTCATATAGCTCAGTGGCAGAATAAGGCAATGCTATGGCTCTACATCCTTTCCACAGCACTTTTTCTCGTGACTAGCATCATATTCTAGCGTCAATCTATTGTTAAAAGTCAGCAGTAAAGATGAAGAGATGGCAGTTTTAGGTCAGGTTAGAGTAAAAACAGTATTTTATTATTTATCTCTTGTTAAAACAGCAATACAGATGCAGTGATTGCAGCATTAGGCCAGGTTAGAGTAAAATCTATCAATCTGTTTATATCCAGACACCATAATCCCCTAAGGGTGGGCTTTTGTCTTCGTATTAATTGTCTTGTCAACCCACTTCATGACACGCAGGGAACACGTATGGGTTGGTTATATGGTTACCACCCAGCGTTGTAAATGGTTTCCTGGCAAACAGGAAACCATCAAGCTTGTCACAAGAAGTAAAGTCACCTGAAAAAGAAAGAAAATAAACTGTGACAGGAAAGATGGAAGAAATAGGAAGAGAGGAGGACAGACACTGACAAAAGAACGATAAAGGTGAAAGAATAAGTAGGCAGCTCTACGTCAAGTGATGGGATGATGGTCACCACCATCTACCACTAGAATCAGTTGCCTATAATAAAAACAGTTTCTGTCCCACCTACATCCAGTGTTGGCAGTATGGTGTTGTCAAATCCATGCATTGTATTTGTTGAGCTTAAGTTGGATTGAATTTTACAATTCGTAAATTTCTGCTACTCTTCTATTGCATCAACAGAGAGTAGATTAATAACTATCTACTCAGCAGGTATACTTGACCTTTCCTCTGACTTTAACCTTTGCCTGACTCAGAATCGAATCCTTGCATTCTTGCTTTATGCTCAACCCATCCACAAAACTGAGTCTAAATTGGTTAAAACTTGTTAAGCCGGCCTCACCCTTGACTTTTAACCAATTGCTCTAAAAAACAATACATTTATTTCCTAACTCACCCTCAATCTTTCCACCAAGTTTAGTTATAATCGAATCAAAACTGTTTGAGTTATATTGTTAACACCCACAAACTCCAGTTGAATTTTGATCTCGCCCTGTGACCTTAACCTTTGATTGAATGTTCTCAAAATTGAACCCCTGCCTTTCTGCCTTACCTTAACCGGTCGCCCAAGTTTGATAAAATTCAGTTAAATCTATTTATGCTTATTGCAAGGTCAAGTTTGTCCTTGCATTGTGAGTTTGACCTTTGACCTGTTGCTCTAGAAAACAAGTTTTTCATTGGCTTATTTTAAGTCGTTCACCAAGTCTGCTTGATGTTTGATAAAGTACTGTTTGTTATTTTCATCACACACACACACACACACACACACACACACACACACACACACACACACACAGAAAGAGAGACCCTAATCAAAATATAACACCCGCTCTCACACCGCTTGCGCGGGTGTAGAAGAAGGACGTCAATTAATGGAAAAGAGTACATATTTTTTTTTCTTAACAATTCTTTCTTTATTTTTTATTTTTTATCCTTTCAATACGCAGTATGTTCTCTGTTGGGAATGAAACGGGCTGGTTGTAACAAGGATAGAAAAAACTCTCTCTCTCTCTCTCTCTCTCTCTCTCTCTCTCTCTCTCTCTCTCTCTCTCTCTCTCTCTCTCTCTCTCTCTCTCTCTCTCGTTCGATATCCACATACATCCAGATTGCAAAGCACCTCTCGGGAAGTCAGGGAATCGGTGTTTAGGTCTCTCAATACCTTTGCTAGACCTATTTCAGGTTCGTATATTCCCTCAGTATTGTGTGGCTGAATGAGAGAGAGAGAGAGAGAGAGAGAGAGAGAGAGAGAGAGAGAGAGAGAGAGAGAGAGTCTTTTCTCCATCCTAGTTACAACTTGCCTATATTTTCCCCACAAGAGATCCCTCCACGTATTGAAAGGATTAAAGAAAAGTATAATAAATTGCAAAGAATAATGTATGTACTCTTTCATCAATTGATGTCCTTCTACACCCGCGCACGCGGAGTGAGAGCAAGTGTTATATACTTTGATTAGGCGTTTCTATGTCTGTCTGTCTGTCTGGCTCAATGTGTGTGTGTGTGTGTGTGTGTGTGTGTGTGTGTGTGTGTGTGTGTGTGTGTGTGTGTGTGTGTGAGAGAGAGAGAGAGAGAGAGAGAGAGAATCATGGAGAAAGGAATGAAATAAGGAATAATTGAAGAATCGCCGTAAAAGTAGAATCGTTGCGCCTGGGGCGAGTCGAGGGCAGATGCTTGAGAGGGGCGCCTTCACGTGGTGGCACTGATATAACTCTGCGGCTCCTCTACCCCATTATATAAGCGTCCCTCAACTTCCTCTCTATCCCCCGAAAGGAGGATAGTGGACTGCAGGAGGAGGACAACCTCAGCCTGCAGTCCACTGGGTTCACGTTTAGATGAAGCTGGGGTTAATACTGCTACTACTAAGCTCATCACTGCTCTGTCGTCATTTTCATTCTGCTCTTTCTCACTGCAGCCGATTTTATTCAGCTTAGGAGATTAGGTCAACAGTACAAGGTTTGTTTAGGGTGTATCTAACCCCTCAAGTTCAAAAAGCCCTTCCTGTTCTGAAAAAAACTCGTCTTAGTAGTAGTAGTAGTTGTAGTAGTAGTAATTGTAGTAGTAGTAGCAATAATAGTAGTAGTAGTAGTAGTAGTAGTAGGAGGAGGAGGAGGAGGAGGAGGAAGATTAGAAGGAGTAACCACCACATCAACTCCACCACACACACACACACACACACACACACACACCACAGGCAACCAGTCACCACTTCAACTCCAACACAAGCACCCCTCGCTACACACACACACTCTTTCTTTACCCCTGCACAATTGTTGACTCTATACAGGGGTTTTATCCGCCCCTGTGTGGAGTACAACTCTCATGTGTGGGGAGGCTCCCCACATACAGCTCTTCTCAATAGGGTGGAGTCAAAGGCTTTTCGTCTCATTAACTTTCCTCCTCTTACTGACTCCCTTCAACCTCTGTCTCTTCGCAGCACTGTTGCATCTTTATCTCTTTTCTATCGCTACTTTAATGGTCACTGCTCCTCCGAACTGTCTGCTTGCATTCCTCCACCTCTACGACGGGCGGGTAGCACCCGTCTGGCAGCAAACTCTCATCCCTTTTCTGTCCAACTCTCTAATGCAAGAGTTAACCGTTACTCCCAATCTTTCATTTATGCAACAGGTCAGCTCTGGAACTGTCTCCCTCTGTCTGTATTTCCTGCTGCCTATGATCTCCAGTCTTTCAAACGCAGTGTGTCCAGGCATCTCAAAATGATCGGATCTTGAATTTGGTTCTCTGTTGTATTTTGTTTTTCTCTTGGAGGGAACTGTTACTGCGGGCTCATGGCCTTTGGTTCCTTCTTCCTCGCATAAAACACACACACACACACACACACACACACACACACACACACACACACACACACACACACACAGTCACCCACTGTCACCACATCAACTCCAACACAAACACCGCTCGCTAAACACACACACACACACACACACACACACACACACACAGTCACTCTCGCGTCCTCTCAACCGTGTTAATCCGAAATCCGAACACTGTCCACGCGATCGCCTTGCCATTCCCATCCAGCGTACCCTGCCCCTCTCAGTCCCTCGCCCGGGATTCACAAGTGGACGTACAAGGTTGGATTCACACTAACATTCAATTCCCTGTTGGATTTACAAACGCAATCAATTCCCTGTTGGATATACAAACAGATTTACAAATAATTTTCTGTCAGATTTACAAACAGACCTACAATATTCACAGATAGACTTACAATTACCGGTAGTTCCCTATTGGATTCACATTTACAGTCAGTTCCCTGTTGGATTCACATTTACAGTCAGTTCCCTGTTGGATTCACATTTACAATCAGTTCCCTGTTGGATTCACATTTACAGTCAGTTCCCTGTTGGATTCACATTTACAGTCAGTTTCCTGTTGGATTCACATTTACAATCACTTTCCTGTTGGATTCACATTTACAGTCAGTTCCCTGTTGGATTCACATTTACAATCAGTTCCCTGTTGGATTCACATTTACAATCACTTTCCTGTTGGATTCACATTTACAATCAGTTCCCTGTTGGATTCACATTTACAATCAGTTCCCTGTTGGATTCACATTTACAATCACTTTCCTATTGGATTCACATTTACAATCAGTTCCCTGTTGGATTCACATTTACAATCAGTTCCCTGTTGGATTCACATTTACAGTCAGTTCCCTGTTGGATTCACATTTACAGTCAGTTTCCTGTTGGATCCACATTTACAATCAGTTCCCCGTTGGATTCACATTTACAGTCAGTTTCCTGTTGGATTCACATTTACAATCAGTTCCCCGTTGGATTCACATTTACAGTCAGTTTCTTGTTGAATTCACATTTACAATCAGTTTCCTGTTGGATTCACATTTACAGTCAGTTCCCTATTGGATTCACATTTACACTCAGTTTCCTGTTGGATTCTCATTTACAGTCACTTTCCTGTTGGATTCACATTTACAATCACTTTCCTGTTGGATTCACATTTACAATCAGTTTCCTGTTGGACTTACAAACAGACTTACAATCAATTCCCTGCAGTAAATCTGATTTTCTTTTTAGATAATAGTATTGTAGACTTTAACCACGTCTCATTTTGCTGCATATAATTTAAATTAATAAATAAGCAGATAGACAGACATACAGATAGATAGATAGATGGATAGATAGACAGATGGATGGATGGATAAATATCTATAAATAGATAGATGTTAGGTACGAGAAGTGAATTATTTTATTATTATAAGCATTTCCCTGTAAATTAAATTAAGTACAACAGGAGGGTATTGGATTCCACTATTCACAAACGAACATCATCATCATCATCATCATTGTCACCATCATCATCGTCATCATCATCATCATTATTATGATCATTATTATTATTATTATTATTATTATCATTATTATTATTACTACTACTACTACTACTACTACTACTACTACCATCACCACCGCTACAACGACAATAGCTACTACTACTACTACTACTACTAAATAGATGTGGTGCGCTTACTTGCAGATGGAAGTTATGATGTAATTTTTTTGCAAGAATCATTTCTTAAAGAAGATAGGCTAGGAGATATTGCTTTTATTGATGCAAGGTATGCGGGTGTGGGATCTGCTGCTGGCTATTCAGAGAAATCAGCTAAATCATTTAGAGGAAGATGTGAGGGAGGGCTTGTTTGTCTATGGAAAAAGAATGCTACCTTTAAAGTTAACGTAATATCTCTTGAAGCAAATATAATTTTGGAAATGTCAGTGAGAGGTTTCACAATATTACTGGTAAATGTGTATATAAAAAGTGATGTTTGGGAGGATACCACCCTTGAACTATATTTAGAGCCACTGAGTAAGTTGGAGCAGGTTTTAATTAATTTTAGTTATGATAATGTGTATTTTTTAGGAGATTTTAATGCAGGCCTTTTTATATGTAGACCATGGAATACTTTCAACAATTTTATTAGGAGAAATGACCTGAAATGTTTTGATTATGACATGCTTGATAATTATTCATTTACATTTATTCCTTCCAAAAACTCTTACACAAAATGGTTAGACCATATTATAGGTAGATATTCCAAAAATGAGCTAATTTCTAATATCTGTCTGTATGGGTTCTGTATCTCTCTCTATCTGTCTATCTACCCACCTGGTGCAGCCATACAACCTTGGATGCCTTCGGGTTGGCTCTAATATGACATTCGAAGTACACATCCTCTCCTTCCTTGATATTCTGAGGTATTAGGGCGGGGGCCAGGCGAGCTTCCACGAGAGGCGCGTCTGAGAAATATCCCTACGTGTTAAGTGGGGTTGGTGGAGGATTAGTGCCCCTCCCTGTAAAACAATTAACTCTAAGCCCTTGACCACCCCGTCTGGGATACATGGCGTCTGGCGATGAATGATGAATATTATTTTATTGGATCAGACCATTTACCTATGTCTTTATGCATGCTTGTAAATTGCCCTGAAGGGTGCCTCTGTACATTTACCCAGGAAGAAACAGGTGTTAGTGAGGACTTTTTAAATCAGAACATCCTAAGTGCGGATGAGATTAAAACGATAGAAAAAGATGTTAGTAACGATTTGACTATGATAATTGCACAGGAAACATTCATTTGCCAGGTTACTGGATGCCAACATAAGCAGCATATTATACAGTAACTTTTTATGAGCAGCTGATATCTTCATTAGCATTTCGTACTAAGAAGTATAAGTGTAAGAGAATAAAAACAAATTAAATAAATATAAAATTATTCCTGGTTGGAAAAGAAATGTTAAAACACTGGACGAAAGGTCATGCTACGACAACATGGAATGGCTGAAAAAGGGAAAAGAAAGAACTTCAGTGGAGTAGATGAAGGTGGTTGGTAGTAGGAAAGAACTTGATTTAGCACTCTCTAAGTGCAAGAAGGAAGAAATTAGTGAAAGATCAAAGGCTGTGGAAGAAAAATTCTCAAATATGAATATGACAGCCATTTGGAATGAAATCAAGAAACAAAGTACATGTAATAAAATAATGTCATCAAAAGTAGTTGATGGGACCAATAATGATAAGGAAATAATAAACGTTTTCAATGGAAGAATGCTCAAAGGAGTTGGAGATGTTAGTAGTGGTGATGAAGAGGACTCCTTACTCAGTACTTAAAGAAAGGTGGAATATTAAAAGAGAGTTTTGTATAAGCATATCAGATGAAAGACTTTCTAAGTTAATTAAGCTATCAAATGAAGGTATAGGGCATGATGGCTTACATTCTGCTTTACTAAAGCATACATCATTGGAGTTTTTAAGGTATTTTAACATATTTTATCAACATTTGTTTTACTCAGTGTTACATACCTGTTGAAATGCTAAAGGGTGATATCTGAAGGGTAATGCAGCAGACTCTGCAAACTGTAGACCAGGAATGGTTTCATCTTGTCTTCTGAAAATTTTTGAACTTCATTTTTTAATTTCTTCAAGTGAGAAAGTATTTTTTGACTCCAAACAATTTATTTTTTGTAATGGAATATCTACAGGAGGTGCTTGTTTTTTATTAAAAGAAACCATTTGCTCTTACACAAAAGGAGGCAGAAAATTATATATTGCTTTTATGGATCTAACAAAAGCCTTCGATAATGTTGATAATTTTAAACTGGGTCATATATTACTGGAGAAAGGAGTTCCCTCTGGCTTACCATTAATTTTAATGAGATATTTAAGAAATCAGTATGCAAGAATTACATGGAATGGGAGTAAAGGAATGTATCATATAGTTAATAAAGGAGTGAGGCAGGGAGGCGTTCTCTCTCCCTTACTTTTTAAATTATACATAGATAATGTCTTAAAAACTCTGACGGAAGCTGATGTAGGTTGCTGCCTTGGGGTTGTAAGATTAAATGCACTTGCATATGCTGATGATATAGCTTTACTAGATGATAGTGAAGAGCGTGTTTTGTATATGTGTGGCATATTAGAACAGAAGAGTAATAGTTTGAATTTTAGAATTAACAAATATTAATTTAAAAAAAGTATTATATTTCAGTATAATAAGAAACAGGCACAAGGTGTCAATTATTTAAATCGGTATGAAGTGGTGAATGAATACAAATACTTAGGCCATATACTGTAATTCATGACAACTTCTCTGATAATCGTGATATTTCTTTCAGATTGAACTATTTTATGCTAATTTTAATTCAGTAATTAGAAAATTTAAGAATGTTAATGCACAGACGTTAATGTATTTGTTTAAAGATACTGTGTGCCTGACTATGGTTTAAATATTTGGAACATGAAAGTATGCTTAGGAGCAATATATTAGAAGCTTTGAAAGTGCATTTGCAAATGCTCTCAAGAAAATATATAATGTCCCAAGATTAATAAGTAATCATAGTATATCCAAGGCAGCAGGACTATTCTTACTTAGACACCATGTTGCACTAGTACAAGCAAGATATTTTAAAGCCTTAAGTAGGAAGAATAATGTGGTTTTTAAGTTATTTTATCAGTCCTCTGGCCACCATGTTCATCGTTTATTGAAATATTATGATAAATATGAGATAGATATATTGGGTAACTCAGTGGACATTATAAATGCTAAAATTCAATGGGTACAAAACCATGAGGAAATAAGCGGCATGGAGTTAACGTATATTTTGAATAAGATGGATAACAGTTGATACTGTACAGTATATGTAGGTATGAAAATTGTATTATGAATTTTAGTTTTTTTTTTTTTTATCAATAAAATTGGATCCATTCCTCGGTCTGACTGTTAAGGATATATTTATTGTCAATATTTAATTAAATTCAATTGCTAAAAGATTATCAATGGTGTTTATGATGATGAAATGCCGTATATTTTATGTATTGCGAGATACGAAATAAAGACGATTGACTGATTGATTGACTACTACTACCGGGTACTACTACTAAGCAAAAAAAAAAAAATGTCACTGGATTTTATCACTCACTGTGGGATCCCCGATGACCACCTACAAGGGGGGAGGGGGGGCTCAAAGTCAGCATGCACGGCCAAAGTTTGTAACCGAAGGACGTGAAATTTGGCATATTGATAGATGTTCGCCCCGACCACGTTTTAGGCAGGATGGGACCTCCGCCGGCGATCCTCCAAGAGCAGAGGGGTGGTGTCCTTCAGGGGATTCAGTTCCATAGATTTGTGCCTAAAAAACATCAAATTTTGAACAATGTTGCAACTTTCCCTGGGTCACCTTTTAGGCAGGGTAAGATCCCAAAGACTAAACATTCACGGGCCGTAGAGGCGGTCCCCCGGGGTCCTGGCCTAAGTCGTTTTGAACGGTCATAGTATTAAACCTAGAAACGCTCTGATTTGCATACTGGTAGACGTTCACCCCCCTCACGTGTTAGGCAGGGTGGGACCCCCGATGGTCACCTTTCCACGTGTAGGGGATTGCCCTTAGAACGGACAACGCCTTGTTTTTAAAGGAAAACCTCTAAATAATGTATAGCAGTAGGCCTTCACCCGGACTGGAGTTTATACTGAGGGGGACCCCCAGGGAATGTCCCTCCAAAGACAGGTGTGTTGCTGTTTGCTTTCCTTTGTACACTACTCCAGTAAAAAATTATGTCTCTGCTTTTATGATATTGCAGGAGTGGGTGCGACTATCTAAGGTTCCCCTTGTTTGTTCTTAAGTACAGACAAATTTGAACTTAGTCGTGTAATAGCGCAAGATAAACTAGAAAGGACACCATCAGGATCCAAAAAGTAAAGTAGTAAACCCATTAATGGTTTGGACAAGTCGAGCATGTCGGTATTCCAGCTATATCCTATTCACTATAACCTGGCCTAAAATAGCCATCTCTCCACCTTGAATACTGAATTGTATCGATTAACACTAGAATATGGTGCTAGCCACGAAGGAGTGCTGTGGAAAGGATGTACAGCCCTCACATTATATACTTCTGCCACTGAGCTACGTGGAAAGCAACCAAAGGACGAGAATCTGGGCCAAGTTAAAGCGAATGAAGTATAGCATTGGCCAATAATGCTGAAAGTACAGTACCTCTTTATCGATTCAACCACCGTCTCCCCTATTGTTTCGTCATAATAGACTTCACGGAGCTTCCACAAGACTTTTTATTAATGGAGGTCACCTGTAATATGGTGTATAAATTATTTGTTAAATTTAATTTGTTTTACCTTCATCTTCATTTTGTAAAAAAAAAAAAAAAACGCATCATAAAAGCACCTTTGCAAGCTGTGAATGAGACAGACAACATGTACTGAACAGGTAAATGTAAAGGTGTGGGCAGACCTTATGAGGTGCTTACCAAGGTGTTTATCTTCGTAACTTAGGCCTTTGAGCGTGTGGTAGATTATTCTCTCACTGTCCTGGGATACAAGGGCACTGCATCACCCAGGTTATTGCAATTACTTCCCCTGGCTGTTACTTTAGGTACTAGTTTTATCTACTAATCCCCAGTGGGTGGATGGACTCCGGTATGGGGCCAGCTGCCTATATCAAGATTCTGATCCCGACCCCACACGCCTATCATGGAAAGATCCCATTACCTCTTGCCATATCTGCTTCGAGAAGACTGGGTGTGCTGCACGGACTCCATACTTTCTTCACCCCTACATAGCTATGAACGCTGTACAAGGGTGTTGTTCGCCTCTACGTGGAGGACAGCTCTCATGTGTGGGCTGGGTGGGAGTGTGGGGAGGTTATCACATACAGCTGGTCTTTACAGGGTTTTCGCCTCATCAACTCCTCTCCTCTTACTAACCCCCTTCAACATCTCTCCTCGCGGCAATGTTGCATCTTTATCTCTTTACTTGCGTTATTTCAATGGCCACTACACTTCTGAACTGTCCGTCCGTCTAACATTCAGCTTCCCTCACGGTGGGTGGGGAACATTCGTCTAGTAGATTACTCCCATCCCTTTTTCTGTCAAGCTCTCTAATAATGGAAGTGTTAACTGATACCCTGCATCATTCATGTATACAACAGGTCAACTCTAGAGCTGCCTTACTCACAGTGTATTTCCCTAAACTTAATGCCATTATTTTAAGTAACGTGTGCCTAAAGACCTAGATATAAATTGATCTCTCTCTCTCTCTCTCTCTCTCTCTCTCTCTCTCTCTCTCTCTCAGAACGTCTTTATGCGATCTTTTTACCATTATTTAAACACACACACACACACACACACACGACGATTGTACTCATTTGTGCCAAAGTATTGCCACGTGATGATGGTGCCTGGCACGTAGGATAAATTCTGGGCCTCAGGGAAGATTGTCAAGATTATGTCCATGATCAGACACACAAAACAGAGACACAAACACCACACAGAACAACCAGAAACCATCCAAATATCCCTCTTAGCAAAGGGCAGGCCAGACGTTTCAATCGATGTTGCGTGTTTAGCGTTCCCTTGTGACTCGTTGCCGCCTTCACTTCCGTATTAAAGTAGTGCGTCACGCATCACGTACAGAACAAAAGCTGTTGTTTTCGTCAGGGAAGGACGTTCCCTAACACTTCAATCTTGGTTATTTATTTTTGGATACGGCTGATTAACATCCTTTTGTAAGCTGTTTATGCAGAGTATAGAGATATTGGAAGGATTTATGTAAAACAGATGTCAGTTAGCCGTAATATTCAAAGTAAATAGCTTAGGGAAAGGTGTTAGGAAACATCCCTTAACTTACGGGAATACGGACTAAACGCTTGTATTCTCGTCGGCAAGAAAGCTCCCTGACACCTATTCCTAGGGAATTTATTTGTTTTTTACACCTTCCCGTCCTATTTTGTGTTATATTAATCCTTTAAATCTCGCCACACTCTGCATAAATAACGTACAAACGGATATTAATCAGCCATATCCAAAAATAAATCGATAACGAATAGGTGTTGGTGAGGCTCCTTACTGTACGAGAATATGTGCCAAAGACACTGCCATCCTCCCATTTCCGTCCGGAGAAATTTAAAACTGGCAAAGCACAGTAAAAACCATATCTCAGCCAGAGCGTGTTTCAGATAGTTTCGATTTTTCTGCTATATATTCATCACACCTTAAGAAGAAACTTGTGTCTCAGGCCCGTATTCTCATCGGTTAAGGAGGCTCCGTAGCACCTCTTCCTTAGCAATTTATTTTTAGATCTGTCCAGTTAATATGATTTTGTAGGTTATTTGTGAGGAGTATGGTGATATTAGAATGATCTGAATAACACAGAAAAGGATAGCAAGGTGTAATAAGGAAAATAACTGCCTTAGAAAGAGGTGTTAGGGAGCTTCCTCCTCCGGCCACAATACGGGTGTCTCTCTTTACCCTACAAAGAAAAATAATGCTTTAATTTGACAATATTCGTGTTATGTGCATCAAATGTAATAAAGTGTCTAGTGGAGAGGGACACCTTCACGTGGTGGCACCAATATAACTGGGTAGTGAAATTGGCAGGTTATACAAACGTGCTTCAGTCCCATCCTAGCCCCTGAAGGATGGATGGTGGACTGCAGTAGAGAGGTGACATCAATTTGTAGTCCAGCGGGCTCACATTGAGATGAGCTAAGGGTTGCAGCTACTACTACTACTACTACTACTACTACTACTACTACTACTACTACTACTACTACTACTACTACTACTTCTACTACTACTCCTACTACTACTACCACTGCTACTACTACTACTACAACTACTACTATTACTACTACTACTACTACTACTACTACTACTACTACTACTACTACTACTACTACTACTACTACTACTACCACTGCTACTACTACTACTACAACTACTACTACTACTACTACTACTACTACTACTACCACCACCACAGCTATTACTACCACCACAGCTACTACTACCACTGCTACTACTACTACTACAACTACTACTACTATTACTACTGCTACTACTACTACTACTACTACTACTACTACTACAACTACTACTGTCGCCGCACAGCAAGCTGCGGCAACAACTACAGTAATACAGAGGACAACGACGACGCTGACGACGCTGATGATGGTGATGACGACTTACACCAGGCATTTGGTGGGAACACAACACAGGCGGCTACGGCTGACTCACCCACCATCCGACCACAACCACCCACACCACAACCACGTTATCCACAACAGCCAACCCATGAAGATTATCATGTTGTTCCGACTTCAGTAAAGGATAAAGGGTATCGAAAAACGTTACGCGACAAATATCGTTATCTGCGGCACCTTGAAAAGCTGGAAGAAGCCGAGGATCAGTGAATAATGAAGAATGAAAAAATGAAAAGTGAATGGTAATAGGAGGGAGTGTCGAGGCCCACAGTTACTCTCCCAGCTCTGTACTGTCTAAACTAAATTGAATTTATGTGCCCCATATGGAAGAGCTAGGTACGGTCTAATAGAGTAATATCCTACATATACGGAACAGAGATAAGAGAAAAGTGACGCAGAACTAAAAGGTAACCATGTCTAGTGTGAATTAACGTTATACAATGGACATTATTTCAAAATGTTGCGGACCAGACCCGACTAAGAACATTGAGAGAAGTGAACGAAGGATATGTAGAGTGCACGCCTACTTCCGGCCTCTGTACTTTTCCTGAGGGAGAAGCAGAAGGTTGGAAGTTAGAAGAAGCAGATAGGGCATAGAGTCGAGAAGAACCTGGGGAAGATCTTAGCTAGAAGGCCCGCCTGAGCACCCTACCACGACGATGAGACTGGTGATGTCTTGGTACTCTACGGTATCAGTGAGTAGATATTCTTGTTAGAGAACATAGAGGAAAGTGGAACTGAAGGTAGGAAAGAGAAAAAGGAGAAGAAAGTGAAATATACTGTGAAAAATACTGAGAGTATACTGTAGATTCGTGGTAGGGTATAACAGGACGGGCCAGATAGTTTGTACGATTGTTAAATTAACTTATTTGCTCAATGGTGAAAGGAACAACGATTATATAAAAGTTAAGTGTCTTTATGGAGAAGTATTGAGTTAGGGTACATGACTGTGTTAAAGAGTGATATTAATTTTGCAGAAACATATTGAAATAACTTGAGGTGGAGTGATACTAGAATAAAATGTTACAGAGATTAATGTTCTAGTAGTAATAATGCAAGGGTGAGATGATGGTGTGCTAGAGTATTGTTCTTAGTATTACCCTATGTGTAAGAGAATAATTATTACCTTTAGTATTACCTTGTATTTAACCATAATACTCTTGGTTTTATTTTAGTAAGAGAGAGTATTATTTTCAGTGACGAGTAATAATACTCGTGAACTGTTACTTGTTTAATGGAACTTAGTTGTATTGTTAATTACCATTGTAAGGTGGCATGATTTAATAGTTTTATTGTAGAGTAAGATCATAAAGTAGTTGCATAACTTGGAGTTCATAGAGTGGACCAAATCAGTTGATTGCTTTGATTTAGTGTATAAATTGTACATAATTTGTGGATAAACAAAAAAGAGAAAATTAGTTTGAGTAACCCTAGAATCCCTTCCTCTTAATAAGGAACGAGACGCTCACACGTAGCGCCGGCCTTAAATGGACTTGTGATTACTTGATGTGTTGTTATGTCGGGTTCCCCACTTGTACCTATCCAGCGCTACCTAAGGAAACCTAATTAAATCTGACTAACTTGATTTGAACTTAACGTAACTGAACTTAGTCTTCCATAGAAGAAGAATAGATAAAGAGTAAAGCAAGCAAGTGGGGCACGACACTACTACTACTACTATTACTACTGCTACTACTACTACTACTACTACTACTACTACCACTATCACCACTACTACTACCACTGCTACTACTACTACTACAACTACTACTACTGCCACTATTACTACTGCTATTACTACTGCTGCTACTACTACTACTACTACTACTACTACTACTACTACCACCACTGCTACTACTACCACTGCTACTACTACTACTACTACTACTATTACAACTACTACTACTGCTGCTACTATCACTACTACTACTACTACTCCTACTACTACTACTGCTACTACTACTACTACTGCTACTACTACTACTACTACAATTACTTAACAACAGAAACAAACACTACTATTACTACTACCACTAGTACAACAACTACTACTACTATTATTATTACTACTACTACAACCACTGCTTTACTACAACAACAACAACAACAAAAACTACTACTACTACTACTACTACTTTTACGCCTACTGTTACTACTACTGCTACTACTACTACTACTACTCTACATCATCATGAACACCAACAATTACTACTATTACTACTACTACTACGACTACTACCGCTACTACCACCAGTTCTACAAATACTGCCACTGCTGCTGCTACTACTACTACTACTCTGCATCATCATCAACAACAACTACTACCACTACCACTACTACTACTACTACTACTGTACTACTACAGTTTCTTTAAGTATCCGATTCTGTACAGTTCCAGCATGTATTCAGTATGGACGGTGGGTATTAGCGGCCAAGCGGTGATATGTGAAGGCGCACACGCCATCTCTCACGCACAGGAGGACAGCTGCATCTTAGGGAACGGGCGGGCTGATTTTTTGGCCAAAGTCGAAAAAAAAAACTATGTAGAAATGAAAGAGATGCAAGAAAAGTAAAAAAAAAGAAAACAGGAGAGAGAGAGAGAGAGAGAGAGAGAGAGAGAGAGAGAGAGCTATCTACATCACGTTGGGGCCAAGAGGAAGGAGGTGAGATGCAACCTGCAAATGAAACCTTGCAATGGCCCGACCTGGGATTGAAGGCAAGGTATAGAGAGTGGGAGGAGGAGGAGAAAGAGAGGAGGAGGAGGAGGAGGAGGAGGAAGCGGGAAAGAAGTAGAGGGAGAGAGGATGGGGGAAATAGGATAAAATGGAATAGAGAGAGAGAGAGAGAGAGAGAGAGAGAGAGAGGGACTGAATAGACGGAAAGAGTTTATAAGGATGAATGAAAAGGAAAGATAGCAAAGGAGGGAGAAGGAGAGAGAGGAGAAGGAAGAGGGAAAGAGATGAGGAGGGAAAGAGAGATGACGGGGAGTGGAAGAGGTGACGGGAGATTGTACTGCCTGATTGAAGGTGATGTTTGGAGAATGAAGAAAAGGGAATATTATGAAGCCATGTTGGAAAAGAACCATGGAAATACACCACCACCATCATCATCATCATGATTATAATAACAGTATTACTACTACTACTGCCACTGCTACTACTGCCACTGCTACTACTACTACTACTACTACTACTACTACTAATGATAATAGTAATCATCACCATCATAATCGCACTACTGCTGCTACTACTACTATGACTACCTTTGCCTTAACTCCTACTGATCACAATAATAATAATAATAGTAATAATAATAATAATTATTATTATTATTATTATTATTATCATTATTATTATTATTATTATTATTATTATTATTACAATTATAATAATAATAATCATCATCATCATCATTACCATCCAGTGAATAATTCAGTTCTATCTGTCTATCTATCAATCCCACAAAGGGTGGTCACAAACAAATCTCCTCCATGCCGCCTTGTCTCCTGCCATTTCGTTGTCCTCCCCCAGCTCAAACCCCCCTCTCTCATATACCTCTCCACCCTATTCCTCCATCCTATCCTCGGTCTCCCCCTCCCTTTCCCCTCTCCTCCACCTCACTTACATACATTCTCCTCGTTAGTCTCTCGCTTTCCAGTCTCTCCACATGGCCAAACCACCTCAGTGTACTTCTTCTAACGCTTTCTATCACATCCACATCCACACCACAATGCTACTTCACTTCCTCATTTGTCAGTCTGTCTCTCCATGTAACTTTCAAAATTCCATCACTAGAGGGTGGTGGTTGCTGGAGAGGGACGCCTTCTCTTGGTGGCACCGATTTAACCCGGCAGCTCCACTACCCAGTTATACAAACCTCTCTCAGTTCCCTCTTCATAATAAAAGTCCCCATTTCTCTCCCTGTCCCCCTGAAGAAGGAAGGCGGGCTACAAAAGGAGGGTAACTTCAGACTGAAGTCCACTGGGTTCACGTCCAGACGAGTCTACGGTAACAACAATAACAACAACAATATCAACAACAGCTGTTACTACTACTACCACAATTAGTACTACTACTACTACTTCTACTACTACTACTAACAGTAATAATAATAATCAGCTAAAGGTTTACCTGTGATAACCAGGCAATTAATTTGACGAGAGAGTGCTAGATGAGGCATGTTTCTACTGTCGCGTACCATCCTGCAAAATCAAATCTGAGTTACGACAAGAAATCCATTGTACGAGTATATACCTTTGAGAATCCCACCCCAGGACAAAGTACGTAACCCAATACTGTATTGCGTTTGCGTTTTATTTATAGTGAACAGTTGCTACCTCCAAGTGTGATGTTTATTGAACTTGATCTTCACCCACACACCCACTCATTTACTCGCTGACTCACTCACTCACTCATACTGCTGTTCGTATTCCTTCACATTCTCTCTCTCCCTGCCCCCCTGGAAATAGCAGAGGTTAATGAAGGCTACATCCAACCCCGCAGCTTGAAATATCCTCTCTAACCTGAATAAAATGTTTTAATATGGGAGGAATGAAAGCACGTATGCGTCTCCAGATTGAGGGAATTAAAATATCTATCGTACCAGTGGCCTATCAGAGACCAATTTTAAATCCACAGAAGCAGATAAGCTAAACCCAAGCAGAAAAAAAAAAAAACAGCAAAAAGAATATGTATAATCTGGTAGTAAAAAAATAAAAAACAAGAGCTTATTTAATTATCACAGATGATGCTATTGTTCTTTTTTTTTTTTTTTTTAGACAATCTTTTACTGTCTACGGTGTTCACAGGGTTAAAACAAGAGCTTACTTAATTATTACAAAAGCCTTCTGTCATTCTTATTTTTTTTTTCCGTCAGATGATGAAACTGGAATAGAGTTTTGCGGTCAGTCTCCATCACCCCTTGTCTTATAATGTATTTACGAGGCTGAAAGACAACAACACCCACCTCCTGACACCTCCACGCCCTTCCCGCCAACACTGACCACACCCTTTCTCTGCCACCACCACACCTTCCTTCGACATCAAGGCAAGTAATCGCCTTCTGACACCACCACGGATCATAATCTACCCCTGCCAACATCACACTTTCTCCTTTTACCACCACTGATTACGCCCACATTCTGACATCACTACAGACTACACCCAGCCTATGTCATTCCACCACTTTCTTCTGCCACCATAACTGACTACATCCACCCTCTTCCAACACCACACTCTCTCCTGTAACCCACAGTCTACGTTTTGCTTCCACAATACTGCACAACACACCCAGGCACCTACACCACTATCAACTCCACCCTCTCCTGCCACCACCAGATCTTAACCTGCTATTGCCAGTGATAATACTTACCTTTTAATAAAACCAAGGATTACACCCTCTCCTGCCACCACAGTGAACTTTACTTGCACTTTGCCAACATCACTGAGAGGAATATAACACTGACACACCCAGTCCTTGTTTCCACTACACCTTTGCTAACATTAATAACATCCACCTGCTTCCAACACCACATCCCCATTCGTCATCTGTTGCAGATCACACCCATCCCTCCCACTACCACACCCCCTCCCACCATCACCACTACCCTTATCATCACAACCACGAGTGTGTGTATGTGGTGTGTGTGTGTGTGTGCTGAGTGCAGTTTTGTTCAATGCACTATTCATTTCCATATAAAAGTTCATTGTTCGGATTCTATAGATATAGGAGTATGGCCATGAAATTTTGTGTATGAATTCATTTGTATTTATTTAAGCCACCATCCACGGTTACGGACAAAAATAACAATCCACTTTATCAAGCTACGTAATGAAAGAGTGGACAGTAATATACGAAACTCAGTGAAGCAAATTTTGAAGAACAATACATTTTTTGGAATATTACTATTTACATTGACCTAATCATGGTCGGGCAAAACTCTCTCTCTCTCTCTCTCTCTCTCTCTCTCTTGCTGCTTCAGGCAACGTCACTCTTTTTCTTTAATGAGGGAGATTTATTGATTTTTCATGAGCCTGAGAGTATGATACAGTCACCATCAACCTTCCCACGGATGGCGCAACTCTAGCATTATATTCCAATTTATACCAAGCGATTTAATTCAACCGAATGATTTTTATAAGCCGAAGAGTCTTAAAAAGCAATTTCATGATTCATTGACAGACACAAAAAAGAAAAAAAAATGCTGTTCGCTACTATAAACGAAAATTGCTGTCATGCCCTACTTGCAGGTATGTTTTTTTTTTTTTTTATGGCGTGTGTGTGTGTACCTTTGTGTGTGTGAAAGTATACTTTGTGTGCGTGAAAGTATACTTGTTTGTGTGTACCTTTGTGTGCGTGAAAGTATACCTTTGTGCGTGTACCTTTGTGTGCGTGTTAGTATGCTTGTGTATGTGTACCTTTGTGTGCGTGTGTGTACTTATGTGTGCGTGATAGTATGCTTGTGTGTGTCTATCTTTGTGTATGTGAAAGTATGCTTGTGTGTGTGTGTACCTTTGTGTGCGTGATAGTACGCTTGTGTGTGTGTACCTTTGTGTGCGTGATATATGCTTGTGTGTGTGTATTTTTGGATTGGTATTATGCATGAACGTTGGTATTAAATTGATAGTGGGAATATGCGGTAAATGTGTGTGTGTGTGTGTGTGTGTGTGTGTGTGTGTGTGTGTACAGGCGTTAGACTGAGAGATTGAAAAACAGAACCACGAAGACAAATTAATGTGCTCATGACATAATAAACACTCGTATTTGTATCCTTGTGTGTGTGTGTGTGTGTGTGTGTGTGTGTGTGTGTGTGTGTGTGTACTGAAAGGGAGACAGAGACAGCATGAAAGACAGCCAGACTGAGAATGTGTATGTACGAGGCACTGATTACGTGTGTGTGTGTGTGTGTGTGTGTGTGTGTGTGTGTGTGTGTGTGTGTGTGTGTGTGTGTGTGTGTGTGTGTGTGTGTGTGTGTGTGTGTGTGTGTGTGTGTGTGTGTGTGTGTGTGTGTCAGCCAGAGTGAGAGCGTGTATGTACGAGGCATTGATCACGTGTGTGTGTGTGTGTGTGTGTGTGTGTGTGTGTGTGTGTGTGTGTGTGTGTGTGTGTGTGTGTGTGTGTGTGTGTGTGTGTGTGTGTATGTGTCAGCCAGACTGAGAGTGTGTATGTACGAGGCATTGATCACGTGTGTGCGTGTGTGTGTGTGTGTGTGTGTGTGTGTGTGTGTGTGTGTGTGTGTGTGTGTGTGTGTGTATCTGTGTGTGTGTATCTGTGTGTACGTCTGAGCTTGGATGTAAGAGAGAAAGCCATTAGTAAGGAGTGTGGAGCAAAAAGAGAGGTCGATGGTGGTGGTGGTGGAACGTGGGATGGAAGGAAGGATGGAAGGAAGGTTAGAAGAGGGGATGAGGGATAATGAATAGAGATAGGCAGATAGAATAGATAGATAACTGCAGATAGATAAATGGATAGATAGGTAGGTAGATGGCTAGAAGGAAGGATGGAAGGAAGGGTGGAAGGAAGGTTAGCAGAGAGGATGAGGGATAACGAATAGAGATATACAGATAGAAATAGGCAGGTAGACAGAATAGATAGATAGACAGACAGATAAAAATAGATAATGGCAAATAGACAGATGGATAGGTAGATAGAGAGATTGATAGATGAAAGGAAGGATGGAGTGAAAGTCAGAAGAAAGGAAGAGGGATAAGCGTGAAGATGAGAGTGACACTGCAGATAAACAGATAGAAATAGATCGATATTGGCAGACAGATAGATGAATTGATAGATAGGTAGATAGATAGATAGATAGTTTATATACCAAATCAGATACATCGCCTTTTAAAATATAACTGCGAATGAATATTATTATTAATAACATGTGTACAACAATCCCAGAAAGAGCGATAGATAGATACATAAAGAGATAGACAGAGACAGGCAAATATATAGACAGAAAAGCAGACACACATTTAGACAGATAAATAGAAACACAGACAGACAGACAGCTATACTGATAAACAGACAGACAGAGACAGACAGATAGACAGATAGAAAGGCAGACACAGATAATTTATTTAGACAATTTGATGGAATGACAGACGGCCAGGTAGACAGACAGACATAGATAAATAGACAGGAAACATTTTAATCCCACGAAATATATTGTTCCATGAAGTATAATTTCAAAATGCCATAGAAGATTACAGTATTAAAAAAAATACATACAATACTGACAAGCTACATGTAAAATAAAATCAGTTTTATATTCAGTTCAAATACATTGCATACAAAAAACAGTATATGTAGTATCTGGCTTCATCAATACTCGTCACACACACACACACACACACACACACACACACACACACACACACACACACACACACACACACACACACACACACACACACACACACACACACACACACACACACACACACACACACACACACATACATGCATACACAGGATGGAAGGGTCGGAGCTGGAAAAGGTGAAGTGAAAATGCTGTTGGTTGCATGTGCTGATGGACACACACACACACACACACACACACACACACACACACACACACACACACACACACACACACAGCAAACAAGAACTAATAATGACTAAAGAGGAAACAAACAAACCATCCTGAAAAAAGAGATATATTTGTGAGAAAAAAGTTGCCAAAGGTCGGGGAATATGGAGAGAGAGAGAGAGAGAGAGAGAGAGAGAGAGGGGGGGGAATTAAATTACCAGTTTTACAAGCGTTGGGGTGGGGGTGACAGGACAAGGAAGAGAAAACTAGAGAAGGTCAGAGAAAGACAAGGTAGGGGAGGTAAGATATAGGAGGTATGGTAAGGAAAGGATGGGAGGGAAGGAAATGGCAAGGTAGGACATGGTAGGGAAGGGTACGGTAAGGGAGGACATGGTGGGTAAAGAAAATGGTAGATGTTGCAGGGGAAGTATGGTAGGGAAGGAAATAGCAGGGTAGGGCAGGGTATGGTAAAGGAAGGAAGGGTAAAAAAATGGGGGACAGCCGGGGGAGGATAGGAAGATATGAGGGTGAGAAGGTACTGTACTGCATGGTAGGGGTATGGTTAGGGAAGGCATAGTAGGGCAAGGGAAAGGGTGGTAGTGGAATGCAGGGGTTAGGTTTGGAACGGAACAGGGTAAGAGAAGGTTGGGGAGGTTAAACAGGGATGGAAATGGACCAGGGTTGGATAAGGAAGGTGGATGAGGGAGGCAGGGAAGTGCACGGCACGGTAGGGAAATGCACAGGAAGAAAGTGAACGGTAGGGAAAAGCACGAGGCGTATAAGCAGAGGGGTGGAAATGCAGGGGGAGATGGAAGGGGGTACTGCTGATGGGAGTAGGGCATGGAACGGTGGGATTATGGGAAGAGAGGCAACTGAGGCACAGTAAAGGGGGGCACGGCAGGGAGGAACAGGTAAAGGGAAGAGGAATGGTATCAGAATAAGGGGGAAAAGAAAGATGGAAGGAGGAGAAGAGAAAGCGGGGTGGAAAGGGAGAGGGGATGACAACAGCACTGGGTCTATTGTTGTGGTGGCGCAACAGTGGCTTCCGTGTTGGCCTCTGAATAATAGCCAATTGTTGTGTGTTGGTAGCCAGCCTGTGCAGTGCTGCCTGACTCTACTGGCTCTATACTCTGCTCACTTTAACTTGGCCTGAAATTGTCATCTCTCCATCTTGAATGCTGAGGTTGAACAGGAGATTAGGGTAAGAATATGGAGGTAGTCACGAGGAAGTGCTATAAAAAGGATGTAGAGGTGTAGTATATTAATTTTCTGCCATTGAGCTACGGGATTATTAAGATTATATAGGAGGAAAATCTAGGTCAAGTTACAGAGAATGAAGTACAGTAACTTAACTGAATTTACAGATGCGGACAATAAGCGGTACTTAATTTGCCTCAAGAAAAATAGATTAACCAGGGTCTTCATGAATAGCGTCTTTAATTCCGAACGTTTACACACACACACACACACACACACACACACACACACACACACACACACACACACACACTGTTCCAGCTAAACCAAGATGATTTTCTTTAGCACAGATTGGATCAGAGTAGCCTGGGTGAAAATTACCATTTTTTTTTTATTTGTATACCTAACTAGAAGGCACTCAGAGAGCGCAGACCTCCGCCAATGCCATTAAAATGGATCCGGATCCGGTTCCGTGGAGATATTGTGTGGCATGCATATGATCCGGATCCGCCTCCAAACTTAATCAATTGTTCCTTGACCCATGGCCCAACCTTCCACAAAATTTCATAGAAATTCATTGAAAACTTTTGAAGATTTCGTGTGGCCAAATAGACATACATAAGTGAATATATAGCCTCCTCCAACGTCGTTGGCGGAGGTAAGGAGAGAGAGAGAGAGAGAGAGAGTTCTACATTTTCCATTTTTCGTCCCTCCTGTGTGTGTGTGTGTGTGTGTGTGTGTGTGTGTGTGTGTGTGTGTGTGTGTGTGTGTGTGTCAGTCTATATCCTTCTGTGTTACCTTTATTTTTCCGTCACTATCAGTTTCTTTTTCAAATATCTTCCTGAAAATCCTCTCTCTCTCTCTCTCTCTCTCTCTCTCTCTCTCTCTCTCCCCCGGGGCAATTATATGGTGGTGGTGGGGGACTCGTTACCGCTTCACCAGTCCAATAATCCGGCACAAACGAGCCAGTAGTAAAATTTTCAGGGGTTATATTTCCTGGTTCAGTTTCCTGGTTCCAGCAGTTTTAGGCTCAATTGACTCGATTATTTGAAGCTTCGAGGCACTGTGGATTTTTACTGGTGATCACTGTCTGTCTGTCTGTCTGGCTGTTGTCTCTCTCTCTTGCTATCTAGGCTCGAGTGAGCATGGATTCATGTACTCTGTTATTTTCAGCAAAGCTGTTGATTCTCTCTCTCTCTCTCTCTTATTCGTTTGTGTGTACCCAGCTTTGAAATATTTATTAAATATTTCAAAGCTGAATTCCTTCACATGTAGTTTTAAATGAGTATGGTTTAATGTTGTTTTTAAATGAGTATGGTTTAATGTTGTCTCTTACGTGATGGTTATTGTTTTTGTGGTCAAGTCTTTCATTTCGGTAAGAGAGAGAGAGAGAGAGAGAGAGAGAGAGAGAGAGAGAGAGAGAGAGAATGCTTAATAATACCTATAAAACCAATCAAGAAGCAAGGTTTAATTTCCGCATTGAGGGAGTCGGCGGTGTAATGGTTAGCACGTTAAGCCCGTAACTGGAACAACGTAAGATCGATTCCCAGACCAGTCAGAGCCTTGAAGAAAGATTATTTTTTCTACAACCCTGTTCACTGGTCAGCAGAATTCGGGACCTGGGTGGAGCTTCGAAAGCAGCAGGTCGTATTTTAGGAGAATTTGTGACTTGGAAGAAACTGATCGTCTGTTTTACTTATTTCGGTGTGGATGATACGTTATTCTAAATCTAGTAGCATTAGTAGTAGTAGTAGTAGTAGTAGTAGTAGAAGTAGTAGTAGTGTAACAGTAGTAATAGTAATTCAAATAGAAGTAGCACCAGCAGTAGTAACAGAGCAGCAGCAGCAGCAGCAGCAGTAGCAGTAGCAGCAGCAGTAGTAGTAGTAGTAGTAGTAGTAGTAGTAGTAGTAGTAGTAGTAGTGGTGGTAGTAGTAGTAGTAGTAGTAGCAGTAGTAGTAGTAGCAGTAGTAGTAGCAGCCCCAGGTTTGACTGCAAAGTGAATCCAGTGGACTGCAGGCTTAAGCTGATCTTCTATAGCAGACCATCATCCTCCTTTCGAGAGATAGGGAAGGAGTTGAGAGACTTTTGCATTACCAGGCAGGGCAGCAGACCAGTTATATCTGTATCACCACATGAAGGTGTCTCTCTCTCTAGCTCCAATCCTGTCTTGTACTAACTAAGGAAGCAAGAGAAGGAGAGTATATTTGTGCCTACTTCTATACTCTTTTCACTCTAACGTGGCCTAAAATTGCCCTCTCTTCCTCTCGATTTCCTGAGTTGTTACTGTAGATTTATACACAGTTATGCTGCTAGTAACCAAGAAGTGCTATGGGAAGAATGTAGAGCCGTAGTATTGTCTTTTCCTGCCACTGAGCTACGTGAAATAAGCTCCAAGGGACGACGAAAACTTGGGCCCAGATAGAGAGAGAGAGAGAGAGAGAGAGAGAGAGAGAAACTATATTACCCCAACAAACATTATATACAGTACAGGATTACAAAAGATCGATACTACAATATAAATGCTAGTCACGAAGAAGTGCCATGGAAGGGATGTGGATCCTCAGCATTTTGAGTCACTGAAGTACATAAACTGAAAAGGGACGATAATCTGGACCAGAGGAAATCGAAAACAAATACATAAAAATAACAGTAATTCCCTTTAAGTCACCAGCAAAATGATGAAGACTTTTTGCATTACGCTTGTCTGATGATCTCCCTAACACCTCTTCCTTAGCGATTTATTTTTGGATATGGGTGGTTACCATTCTTCTGCACGCGTTATTTATGCAGAGTATGGCAATGATGGAAGGAATCATGCAACACAAAAGAGGAGAGAAAGGTGCAATAAAGCAAATAAATCGC
Source organism: Coenobita brevimanus (assembly GCF_032717465.1). Lineage (NCBI taxonomy): Eukaryota > Metazoa > Arthropoda > Malacostraca > Decapoda > Coenobitidae > Coenobita > Coenobita brevimanus. Next base: position 4,483,071 of record NC_137042.1, read on the forward strand.
TTAGGAAAAGGTGTTAGGGAGCTACCTTAACCGATGAGAATTCTGAACAAGGGCCCGTATTCTCGTCAATAAGGAAGCTCCCTAACACCACATACTAACAGATTTATTTTGCTGAATACATCTTGCCGTCCTCTTCTGTACATACTCTGCATAAATAATGTACAGAACGATATTAGTTTGCAATATCCAAGAATGAATCGGTCAGGGAGAGGTGTTAGGTCATATCACATAATCAGGAATTTAGCGGAGGAAAGCCTCCTTGCTCTTTTGTGTTATTTTCGTACGCCTCTCTCTCTCTCTCTCTCTCTCTCTCTCCCTGTCTTTCTGTGTGTGTGTGTGTGTGTGTGTGTGTGTGTGTGTGTGTTCCCTGTCGTCGTTGCGAGCCAGAGAGAGAGAGAGAGAGAGAGAGAGATGGGTAATGAGGGCGGGGGAGAGGAAGAAGAAAGGGAGGGAAGGATGGTGGGAGGGAAGGTGGGGGGGGGGAAAGGGCAAGAGAGAGAGAGCGAGGGGGGGAGAGAGAGAGAGAGAAAGGCCAAAACTTTGAGAAACGTGGGCCTCTTATGCTGAACCTTGAACCCCTAGAGCGGTCTCTGTCGGTCGGCTCTACTATATCGGGAGAATCTCTCTCTCTCTCTCTCTCTCTCTCTCTCTCTCTCTCCTACCAAAGCTTTTAGTTCTCTTAAGCGCTCCTCAAATACCATTCCATCTCAGATTTCTCTCTCTCTCTCTCTCTCTCTCTCTCTCTCTCTCTCTGTATATATATATATATATATATATATATATATATATATATATATATATATATATATATATATATATATATATATATATATATATATATATATATATATATATATATATATATATATATATATATATATATATATATATATCTGTGTGTGTGTGTGTGTGTGTGTGTGTGTGTGTGTGTGTGTGCTACCAAGGACTGAGGTTTCTTTAGTGCTCTTCAAATATCCCTTTTCCTCTGAACTCTGTATGTGTGTGTGTGTGTGTGTGTGTGTGTGTGTGTGTGTGTGTGTGTGTGTGTGTGTGTGTGTGTGTGTGTGTGTGTGTGTGTTCTACCAAGTATTAAGGTCTCTTTAGTGCATCACAAATATCCCTTTTCTTTTTAAATCTCTCTCTCTCTCTCTCTCTCTCTCTCTCTCTCTCTCTCTCTCTCTCTCTCTCTCTCTCTCTCTCTCCTAATCACCCACCTCTCTTCCGGCCTCCTTATCCTATTAAATCTTGCCAAACCAATTACCTTAGTCCATTTTAGGGCTTCATAACATCTTTTTTCCTTTACCCTCTCTCTCTCTCTCTCTCTCTCTCTCTCTCCACTCAGCTTGCAGAAATAAAAACAGTCATAATTCCTGAACCAATTCAGACAATTGACCTTTTTTATTGCCATGGGAACGTAAAAATCTCTACTGAATCTCAAAAGTTACTGGGAGAAATGCTTCGAAAATTCAGTTATATTGACAAGAATGAAGGGAAACATGCCTTCACCCCCCCCCCCGTACCTCAGCTGATTAGTTTTATTTTTGGGATAATTTTTCCTTCAATAGGCCAATATCATGTATGAGAGGTTGCTTGCCGTATAAAAACAAAATCATCTATTTGTTTATGCAATATTCTTACTCATAATCAATAACGCTTCTTCACTTCCATCAAATGACGTGTTTTCAGAATTTCTCTCTATCTATTGCCAGACGCCATAATCCCATAAGGGGTGGCCACTTGACTCCGAGTTATTTGTTTTACGGAGAGGGGCACTAACCCTCCACCACCCCACTTGTTGACACGTAGGGAGTTTTCAGAATTTGTTCCTGATATTTACTGATAATTTTGTTTAGATTACTAACAGATTTTTTGTTTAAATCCAAGGAAGAAGGAGCCAGGGGCCAGGAGCCAGCAAAATTGTTCCCTCCAAGAAAAAACAAAAACAAGATACAGAGCCAAATTCAATATTCGATGATTTCGAGATGCCTGGACACATTGCCTCTGAAAGACTGGATATCACAGGCGGTAGGAAATACAGACAGTGGGCGACAGTTCCAGAGTTGACCTGTTGCGTGCATGAAGGACTGCGAGTAACGATTAACTTCCCTGCCTACCTACTGACCTACACTGGAGATCATACGCAATAGGAAGTACGGACAGAGAGACAGTTCCAAAGTTGACCTGCTGCATACATGAAGGACTGGGAGTAAATGTTAACTCTCGCATTATAGAGTTGGACAGAAAATGGTTTAAAGACTAAATAATCTGTCGAGATATAGTTGCCTATAAACCAGTCGAAGAAATTTTTTTTTTCCCCATTTCTGTCAGAAGAATATTTACAACTAGCGAAATACAATGAAAACCCGATCTCTACTAGTGCGTGTTTCAGATGGTTCGTTTTTCCACTGTGTATTCGCCACCCTTTTAGAAAAGAAAAAAAGTCACTGTACGTGCCTCGCTTAGAGGGTATTAATCAAGACAGATTCACGTTTCTCTGTCTTTTCTTTGGTCTGTATTATCGTTGGTTAAGGAAGCTTCCTAAAACCTTTTCTTACACGATTTATTTAATTTACTACACCTTGTTGTCCACTTCTGTGCTATATAAATCCTTCCATTGTCGCCGTACTCTGCATAAATAACCTACAAAAGGACACGGAACAGCCATATCCAAAAATAAATCACTAAGGAAGAGGTGTTAGGGAGCTTCCTCACTCGACGAGAATACGAGCCTGACGACTCTCTAAGGTCCGTATTCGCGTCAGGTAAAGAAGCTCCCTAACACCTCTTCCTTAGCGATTTATTTTTGAATTTGGGAAGTTAATATCCCTCGGTACATTATTTATGCCTCGTATGGTGATACTGGAAGGATTTATACAGCACAGAAGACGGCAGTAAAGTGCAATAAAAAAATAAATCGCTTAGGAAGAGGGGTTAGGGAGCTTCCTTAACGGGAGTGAACACGGACCTGACTCCTAAAGCGTGCCTGCATGAAGGAGGTGAATGTGAGAGAGGGAGTCATGTCTCCTGCAGAAACACGATCGAGGTCTGGCTACCACCCACATACCCCGGGGATGACGTATACGGAAGAGGGAATGAGGGTTAGGGTCTCTGTCTCTCTGCCTCCGTCTTCCTCCTCCCCCCCCCTCTCTCTCTCTCTCTCTCTCTCTCTCTCTCTCTCTCTCTCTCTCTCTCTCACACACACACACACACACACACACACACACGCCGGGCAAAACACTAGGTATGCACAGGTGAGAAACAGCCTTGCCACATTGATCAAAACATGAAGACTGACTATAAACATCCCCCCTCCTCTCTCTCTCTCTCTCTCTCTCTCTCTCTCTCTCTCTCTCTCTCTCTCTCTCTCTCTCTCTCTCTCTCTCTCAAATATCTGCCTCAAAATCGTATGAAGGCAACTAGAAAAAAATTAGTTCATTGCAGCCAAAAGTTGACTCGCTGTCCATCCCGACCTCGTCTGTATGCATGGGTGACCTTTGAATAATTCAGCACGACTATTTTCTTTTCGTTCTCTTTTTTTTTTCATTCTTTTTTTCCATACCCAGGATGCACTGAGGATATATTATACCACTCCTCTTTGTCTGTCTGTCTGTGTCTCATTTAATTAGAGAGAGCTATCCGTCAACCTCTCTTGCTTGTTTACCCCCTTTGTGTGTGTGTGTGTGTGTGTGTGTGTGTGTGTGTGTGTGTGTGTGTGTGTGTGTGTGTGTGTGTGTGTGTATTATTAGAGTATACCTGTTAAAAAAAATAATGTTAACCCCATTTAATACGAGAATATTGCTCACCCTTGTGGAAGGGATGTGGAGAGGCTGCACTAAAGCAACCGGACAAAATTCAGAACAAAGCTGTTGGAATTATTAATAACCCTTCTGTTAGAAATAAACAACCTCTCTACAAGTAAGAAGGAATGTTGCCTCCCTTGCATTATTTTTCAGATACCTTTATGGCAAATGCTCAGACGAATTTGCATCCATTGTGCCACCTCTCCATGCATTATGCCACTTCTCCACGCCTTCCCTCGCACTACACGGCCATCTGGTAGCGCTCATGACTGGACTGTCACACTGCCATATTGCAGAACTTGCATATCAATTTTTTTTATTTTATTTCCCGAACTACTTGACTTTGAAGCTAGCTTCCTCAAAATAGTTTCCCCCCAAACTTCAACTGCAGCAGTTCAAGTCCAACTGTTAACTTTTTTTTTTTTTTTTTTTTTTTTTAGGACATCCTTAATCTAATGTAAGGAACATTTTTTATTTAGTTCTTTCTTCCTCTGTTCAGCTTTTCTAAAAGCAATGACCTTACTGAGTTTAAGAAACCTCATCCGGAGGCGGCTAGAATGTAATAAAGATGTGCTGACTGCTGTACTGATTTTATTCCAACTTACTCTAAACTACCAACCATCCATTCTTGACTGTCGAGTTCTATCAATGCCTCACAGTAGTATCTACCACAATATAGTGCTGTTGGACAGTTATAGAACTGCATTATTTATCTATTAGAACTATAAGCTACAGAGGGTGAAAATCTGGGCCATGTTAGGGTAAAAACAGCATAGTGAAGGAACGCTTGGTGGAGACTGTGTGTAAACCCTGCACTGTAATGACCTTCCCCTCAATTGACGAAGATCCTAGACGGTCGCACAAATTTACTGAAGTATCTTCAAAGTGAATTTGATATTAGTTAGCGTCTATCTGAATTACAATGTAGATACTTTTTATGCTGATTAAACATGGTGACCATCATCCCCTCACTTGATGTAGTGCTGCCTACTTCTTCCTTCCCCTTTTAAACTTCTTTTTCTGCATGTACTCCTTCCTTCCTACGGTATTTCTCCCATCTTTCCTGTTACTTTTTATTACTCCTATTTCTTTTTCGGGTAGCTTTACACTGACAAACCTAATTGTTTCCTATAAGCCAGGAAATTATTTACGGTACAACGCTGGATGATAACCATATAACCAATCCACACGTGTTCCCTGCTTGTTAACAAGTGGGTTGGCGGAGGGTTAGTGCCCGTTCCCGTAAAACAACTCACTCAAGAATAAACGGCCACCCCTTGTAGGATAACGGCGTTTGGCTATAGATAGATTATTGACTAAAGAAATATCAGAGCCTGGTGTTTTTCTCTGCGTTACATGGTAGGAGGATGAATATAGTTTTGAATGGTGAGTTACCTAAGGAGGTAGAGTGTTTTAGGTATTTAGGGTCACATGTTGCTGTGGATGGAAGAACAGATGCAGAAGTGAAGTTTAGAATGAATGAAGTAGTGCACCAGGAAGGGGGGGACCGGACTGAAGGCTCACTAAAGGCGTGACGGACACACAGATTCTTCAATATATATTATTTCTGTTTTTTCCTGCCATCTCCACACACACATACACACACACACACCACACACACACACACACACACACACACACACACACACACACACACACACACACACACACACAAATAGAAGGGATGACATTTTATTAACTCCTTCATCATGTCACTTCTCTCGTAATCTCATTAAATTAATTAGTACTAACAACAGAGTGCTGCTTTGGGTGCTGCCACTCTGAGGTCTCGAAGATGAAGCCCCGCATGATCCTTGCCGTGCACAGTGGATTGTTAGTTATGCGCTGGTATCAGGTTTTGTACTCATTCTGTTTGACAGTGTGAGCCTGTCTACGGGAGATAGTAATGTGCAGGTAAATCAGTTAACATAATTTTTCCCCATTCTTCCTTCCCTCTCTTCCCTCCATCCCTCCCTCTTTGTCTTTCAGTTTGTCTGCCTGTCTGTCTATCTATCCGTCTCTCTCTCTTAAAAAAAAAAAAAAAAATCAAAATGTATGGGTGGACAGAGAGAGGGCAGGACGGGGAGGGAGGAGACGGTCATTGCTTGGCTGGCTAGATGTGACGTACGTATGACGTCACAGGAAACGTCACAGGAAGATTCCTGAGTGGCCTTTTTTGTTGTTGTTGTTGTTGTTGTTGTTGTTTTGTGTGGTCAGTGTGGCTTTGATGTTGACCTAAGCTTGTCGATCACTAGGAGCGGTAATCCGGTGCGGTTAGGAAGCTGATTGACCAGAAAAAAAAAAAAAAGTACCTTGAATCTAGTGTCTCATTCCTGAGTAAATTCTTGATGACTTCAGATGATTTTATTCAGCTTAGGATTGGTTTCCAGTTATTCACGTTTATTCAGACTTGGCCTAAAATTAGCATCACTCTCTCTCTCTCTCTCTCTCTCTCTCTCTCTCTCTCTCTGCCAATTCTTTCCTTCCCTCTCCTTCCCCCATACTGCCTCTGTATTTATACTCTGGTCACTTTAACTAGACGTGAAATTATAATCTCTCCATCCGAGTGCTGAGCTGTAGGAAAAAAATAGCACTGGAATATGGTGCGAGTCACGAAGAAGTGCCATGAAAAGGATACGGTACTATATTCCAACTTGGGCCAGATTTTCGTCTTTTTCCAGTTTATTGCTCATATATTAGTGGCAGAAAAAGACAATACTACAGCTCTACATCCTTCCCACCGCACATCTTCGTTACTAACATCATATCCTAATGTTAATCTATTGCTACAACTTGGAATTCAAGGTGGAGAAATGGTAAATTTAGGCCAGGATTGTGCAAAGCAGGTTTAGTCACAACGAAATGCTAAAGAAAGGATGTAGGGCTGTGTGTGTGTGTGTGTGTGTGTGTGTGTGTGTGTGTGTGTGTGTGTGTGTGTGTGTGTGTGTGTGTGTGTGTGTGTGTGTGTGTGTGTGTGTGTGTGTGTGTGTGTGTGCGCGTGCGTGCGCGCGCGCGCGCCACCGAGCTACATGAAAGAAGCTGCACAGGAAAGAAAATCCTGTCCAGTTTAGAGTAGAAATTACAGTGTAGTGCATGGGTTAAAGGTGACTGTATTTAAATCCTTCATCTTTCACTAATCCCTCCACAAAAAGGCTGCGTTACTAATAAAAAATATGCAACAGTCAGTGATCTTACTATACCATGAGGGACGTTGTTACAGTGAGGATACTTTACTCGTATCCGTAGACCCTAAGTGACTAACATATTATTAGGTCTTGACTGTGGCTGCCCACGGTTATGGTTAGGTATGTGTGTGTGTGTGTGTGTGTGTGTGTGTGTGTGTGTGTGTGTGTGTGTGTGTGTGTGTGTGTGAGTGGGTTGGTGGGTGTGTGTGTGTGTGTTGTACTGACTGACCTCTGTATACATGGGAACGAGAAAGAAAATTAAGTGATGAAAAGATACTAAGAAACTAATTTAAGTTAATCCATTACTTCACCATATAAAAAACATATTAAGGCTAAACCCGAGAGCTCAGAGCCCTGGCTAACATATGGAGGGGCGAGAGACCTCATGGAGAGAGAAGGTTAGTGACGGGGGTGGAGGGGGAAGATAAATGTGAAGGAAAGAGGCGGAAAATGGACTCGACTATAAGGCACTCCTAGCGAGAAAAGCCTGGAGCCATCCACATGAGTCGTGAGGGGAGGGAGAGAGGCCAGACGTAACCCCCTGATTGTGTAAAAAAAAATAAAAAATCTGTGTGCTGAATAAAATCGTCTGTACTTACCAGAATATACTGTCTTTTTCCTTTTTTTTTGTATTCATTTATATTTATCATCCCGGTGACAGCGTTATAGAGATTGTGTTAACATTTTATTGCGCAGGGTTTCTCACTACTTAACTAGAATAAAGTAATGGGCTTTGTTACTACAGTACTAATAGTAGTTGAAGTAGTAGTAGTAGTAGTAGTAACTATAGCAGTAGTTATAATATTAGTAACAGTAGTGGTGGTGGTAGTTGTAGTATTAGTACTGTATTAGTATTAGTTTAATTAGTCTTAATAGCAGTAGCAGTACAAGTAATAGTAGTAGTTGTAGTAACTATAGCAGTAGTGGTAGTTGTAGCAGTAGTAGTAGTGGTGGTGGTGGTGGTGGTGGTGGTTTTAGTATTAGTATTAGTAGCAGTAGTTGTAGTAATAGTAGTGGTAACGTGTAGTTACAATCCCGGGCTTATCTGAATATGAACCCAGTGGATTCTGTCTAACATTGCCCTCTCCTACACGTGGTGAAGGAGTCTGGGGAGGACATAACTGACAAGTCATACTAAATATTTCTTATACTGTAGTAATTTAAAATACTGACTTCGATAAAATGGATTAACAGATTTGAAATTTAATAACGTGAAGCACAATCATGGAGCCTAAAACAAAGGAAGGAAGGTTTGTGTGATTAGTATCGTAAATAATAATAATAATAACTAGAGAGCACTCAGAGAACGCATATCTCTGCGAATGCCACTGCCATTGAAAAGGATCTGGATTCGGATCCGGCCCCAAATATAATAATATTTTTCCTCGGCCCATGGCCCACCCTTCCACATTTCATCAAAAGCCGTTCATAACTTTCAGAGTAATCCTGCTAACGGATAAATAATCAAACAATCAAACGCAGGCTAAAACATTACCTCCTTGGCGAAGGTAACAATAATAATAATAATAATAATAATAATAATAATAATAACTGTGGACGCACAGATACAGAAGTAAAGTTATATTGTAAGTGGTCTTGGAGGATTCTTAAGGCCTGTGCCTTACTGATTTATTTTTACACATTGGACTTTGGTATTTTTATTAATATTTTTGATGCAAATTATGTTCAACAAAAAGTGAAATATAGGACACAAGGGAAGGTTTATTTATAGTATGGAAAATAATAATAATAATAATAATAATAATAATAATAATAATAATAATAATAATGATATAATAATAATGATAATAATAATGATAATAATAATAATAATAATAATAATAATAATAATAGTAGCAATAGCAGTAGTAGTAGTAACAACAAAAACAACAACAACAACAATAATAATAATAATAATAATAATAATAATAATAAATATAAATCACTAAGACGTGCAAAGAAGTCTTCAGTGTCAACAAGCGCTTGATAATAAGACAAAGATATCTTCACACGATACGGATCAAGTGAAAAGCGAATATTTGCTCGTACTTCAAAGTGGTTTGTGTCGATATTTTCAACTTCCTTGTAGGACAAAATTCCCAAGTAATGGACGGCCCTCAATATTGTGGTGTCAGCAGCAGCTGGCCCAGCGAGCGAGCTAGCGAGCGAGCGAGAGAGAGAGAGAGAGAGAGAGAGGGGGGGGGTGGAGGGAACACTGAGGGGAAATGGCTGGAATCGTGTGAAGAGTCCTTGGATTTAGGAATAAGACTTCAGTTCTTGCGATGTACAGTACTATAAAAATATGCAATTCATGAACACAGTGGCTTGGGATGATCCAGTGAAGTCTAGCATTATTATTATTATTATTTTTTACAAGAATGACCATATGATGCCATTCATGAGCTAAAACTATAATTGCTTGGAGATAACAAAAATTATGTCCTATGCGTGCACACATGAAAATGTGGGTCTTGTTCCACCGAGGTAGTTTCTTGATGTTTTAATTTTAGTTTTCTTGCGATGCGTGTAAGTCCAGTGTAGCTTTAACAATTCATTAACTTCCTAGCGGTGCGTCGAAGTTCACTGTAACATTAACAGGTCGTGATTTGGTGCTTTTATTAGCAATATGGTAACGAATTTTGAGAAAGACCATTTCTGAAACAACTATTAACTCGCAATAAGCATATTACCGATGTGGATATGCCCGCCGTTTCGTTTATATTTCCGAAGAAAACTTTATATGCAGAATTAGGTGATTGTAGAAGGTCTTCAGCGATTTGGTGGCGAATTATGGGAAGCCCCAAAAGAAGCACCAACTACTTTTACACAAGGATTCGAGCAATGTGCGTAGGTTTGGCATAGCTTTAACAATCTCTAAGATAACACAGATTTGGTGCCGATTTTGCCAATTTCAGGTGCTGCATAACAATAATTCTATAGGCTTCTTTTTTAAACAAGCATTTTGATGGCGAATTCTGAGTGAGGGCATGTAACACATACTATTTTTTTTTCATAAGCTTTCCGATGACATGTCTGTTGTAGCTTTCATTGTTTCCGGAAAAAAAAAAAAATAAATAAAAACATTCTTGGTACTCTGCTCCACTGCTATCCAGTTCCTACACCGTCAGCTACTCAAGTAATCCTCATTTTGGTGACTTTTTTTTTTTTTTTTTTTTTTAGACCAGTCGGGAACGGCTAAGCATTCTGGACCTAGAATGCATGCAGCTTGCATTACTGGTCAAAACAGAACTCTAATAACCGAAGACAAAGGTTGCAGTACTGGTCCCCAGGGAATTAATACTATGAGATAGATATAGGAGCCATCCATACCATATAATAATCCTTAGAGACTCCCAAAATTTGCATTTCTCGCCAGACATTATTATCTCACTAATTCAGCCATAACTGAGCCTTTTTTCTTTTTTTCAGTTCAGGCTTAAACAAGTATTCACTTCAAGTAGATTCCACATTTTTATCATCATCTTTTGTCATTGTTGGCTATCATTTGTGCGAAATTATATTCTAAAAATAATAATTAGCTTGCACTTCTGTCCGCCATCTTTGCTGTGTCAACAGTTTTCCCCGGACACAGGACGCTCGTGGCTGTCCTTGTTGTCCAGTGCTACCGAGCATCCTTGTAAGCAGGACTAGGCAAAACATTGCCTGGCTTCGGGTAGCCGGGAGCCACCCTCTCAAAATTTGGAAAAAGAAGTCCTGAAAGATAAACTTTTGTATCTTATAATTTTGTAATCTCTAACATTCCAGGAGAACGGGAAAGTAAGATACTAATAAATATCTCACTGCAAAATCCATAAATTGAAACATAGTTTAAAAGTGACTCTTCGTGACAAAAGTGATCAAGTAAGAAACACTTTTTCTGCAACACAGTAGTGCCATAATCTCATATTAAGTTTGCAGCTTAATTGCACTAAATACCCCTTCATTAAACCCAGTGCAACATGGCAGTTCTGTAAAACAAATTTTCAAATGTTATTGAACATTACATACAGAAATATGAGATTTACTGAATAAAATATACATGTTTCTGACTACTGTGTCAAAATAACTACCAGGTATATTGTAGGCCTATCACTTTTTCATCAATAAAAATCAAACTACTGATGTTCTTTGAACACAGAAATAACTTAATAATTATATCTATGGCAACACAGGCTCATAAAGTGAATCAGCTGACTATTGTCTCAGAGCCAGAACTTTGCTAACTGTAGCCTTTAACTTGAAATGACTTTTCCATAGTGGGTGAGTTTCTTTGTGATTATCATAAATAACTAAAAACATAACTGAATATGATAAATATAATGTCATTATCTCAAATAACAGACACTCAAAAAATGAATCATCATACAACTATTGTAACAGGCACAGAACATTATCTGTATGACTTGAACTGACTTTACCAAACGGGTGAGTTTGTGTCTGTTATCGTATTCTACTGTATATATATATATATATATATATATATATATATATATATATATATATATATATATATATATATATATATATATATATATATTAGGATGTTCAGCACTTATAGGGGGGAAAAAGGGATATTTTGGTGGGCAATGCACGCAATCGATTCCACTTTCCAAACAAACCATTCAAGCAAAAATTTATGGTTTGTTATCAATGGAAAGTCGTGCCTCACTACCCTTGCATTCTGTAAATCTAATTGATCTGAGTACGTTAAGGGTATGGTGAAGAAAGGTAAAAATAAACAATGTGGCACAAAAAGAAACTATTTTTGAGCTATACAACAAGCATAATGAGTTTATTACATGTGGGATTTTTTGGTCGAGTCGTAGAGGGCTCTGTGCTGCTGCACAACACGGAAGATCAGCTGTTGTTCTTCTTCATTCTTCGTCAGACTACTGTTGTAGTCCATTGCCAGTTTGACTGCCCGCTCAGCAGCGTCACTGACCACTTTGAGGTGGGCCATGACATCAGGAATGGGGCAGAAGTCATTGATGTTTGTCGGAGTATCCAGCTTCAAACACTGGAAGAGGTTTTTCGACTTCTGGGTGACAAACTTAGAGATTCTCAGATTTGATGTCTTATTAATCGTCTTCATGTTCAAACGGCGCAGACCCTTCTTCCTCGGCAGTGCTGTGATCATATTTTTCAGCATTTTCTGTTTTTCCTCAGCAAAGACTTTTTCAGAATACATGGCTAGTACAGCCAGGTCCTCAGTGAGGTACCAGAGGTGGCTTTTGACTTTGTCCAGTGCCTTCTTTGCTACAACGGGATCCACCACTTTAAATTATTCAATCTTCTTCAGTAGACTGAGGTCATTGATTGGCGTGTTGACAGCATTTGGGGCTTCAAACCAGTGCATCACAGAGATGGTGATGAGGAAGACACAGATGCGTTTGATGGTCTCCTTTTGATGTCACGTGAAGGGGAAGGAGGCTGCATCCTTCACTTGATTTCTGAAAAAGGAAGATCTTGAGGCAGTGAAGGCTTTGGGGCATCCAATGTGCTCTGTAATAGGCTCCTGGACGGTGAAAGATCATCCGTGCTGGCTTCTTGCTAAGGAAAGCCAAAGACAGCTGGAGGAGCTGAAGGTAGTCATCACCGGGTTGAGCTGTGGCCGTGTATGAAGTGTTTAATGTCATCGGCTCTGTTGGCAATCCACGACTGAGATTATTCATCTAGGTCATCATAGTAGGGATAGAAGGAATTTGTGTAAGTTTTGTTCCAGAACTCTTTGAATCAACCGTAGAGATGAATTTGAGGACCAGAAGAAGAGTAAAACAAGTCAAAGATCCCTGCCACTATGAGTTCACATATGTAGTGCCTGCATGCCAAGAACAACAGCAGGACTTAGATCCTCTTTCAGTGACAAAGCAAGGTCTGCTGTGAACCCCAGTGTTAGACGCTGTAGTATCAGACAGGGCCCTGCAATCCAGGGCTTCACTTCCGACCATTCATCTAGAGTCCTTAGCATTGCCACTCCCATTGCTTCGCCGATTCCAGCAGAGATCTTAGGGATCTTCAAGATCTTCTCCACACCAGTCCCTGTAACAACAATCGCCAGGCGATCACTGCAGCTGCTGCCATCGATGTTGGGCAAGAGCTTTCCATCAAAATGGAGAATCAAGGGTGTCTGTGGCTGGAAGTCTTTTTCTTTTCATTAATCTCAGTCCTTGATTCTCTCTGAACAGAGTGGAGAAATCTGACAGATAATGTGAGTTCCCTCACGTCAATCACTGCTGCGATCAAGATGGGAGTTACCACTTGCATTGCAACTTGCGTTGAAATGCCTGTCCGATCACATGCGGCAAGAAAAAAAGGGTCATCAATAACCTGCCTTCACCTTGGATCAAAACGTGGAACTTTTGGAGTGGATGAAATAGACAGCCTTGGAACTTCTTCAATGTCACCTTCATTCTCAGAATAACTTGATGTGGACGTTTCTATCTCTCCTATTCCTCCTTCTCCAGCATTTTCTTTATTTCCTCCTCGGACTTTAGGCCTTTCATGTCTTCTTCTTTCTTTCTTTTGCCCTTGGCATTCAGTGCCAATGTACTGTACATTTTGTTTATGGTATGCTGATCGATCAGGAACTCCTTGTCCTCCTGCCTCTTCAGCAGTACATCCCTGTAGCAGGCTTTTTATTTTTTTGTTCTTGTCTTTCCACCTCGACCTGTATTCCATACCATGTTACGGTATTTCTCGTGCTCCTTTTTCAACTTTTGTACAGTGTGCCACTCTTCAACCATAAGAAAGGATGCTTTGACCCATACTGCCATTGCCTCTTCACCAACCAGTGACAGTGATGTTGGCAGGTCCTTCTTCCCCACGTTCAGAAAGTAGAAAAGTCGTTGTGGGACATTTCCAATCATTGGCAGCTGGCTCAAATTCAACAAACTATCTGTTCGAGCAACATCGAGCAGGAATACAACAGTTTTGGGCCTTGTATTAGCCATCTGAAAAGAAACAACACGGAGTTGTGGGAGAAAGTATGACTTACCTCAACCACAAAGAAACCAAAATATACTGGGGTCATGAGGCATGGCTTTGAGAAAGCCAAAGAAAAATTGCAAAGTATGGCGTAGTTCCTACCAGTAGTGGAACTGAATAAGCACTTTGCCCTTCAAGTTCCTGAAGGTTTGATTTTTCTGAACACCCTATATATATATATATATATATATATATATATATATATATATTGTAGTCGTTAGTATTTTTGGAGGGGGAAACGGGGTAATGAAACCCGCCTTGATGGACTCGACTATTCGGTCGTTCTTGTGGCCGGTCCAGTTTTCGTTGTAGAGTATCAGTATGTGGGTAGGAGCGTGAGGTACGTAACACTAGTCCGTCACAGGCATAAAATCCTCACAGAAATAGCACCTTCACAGGATAGTTGTGGAGTCGCACATTGTGCTTGAGCTCCACTCTTTGAGTCTCTGTCTAATAATTCCACAGGATTACAGCCACCCCGTCCTTCACTTGTCATGGCTATCCACACACTGACCCATACTTGCCCATAGCGTCTACCTCAAGACGTGGTGTTCGCTCTTATCTTCAAGCTAATGGATGTTATACACAGCTGTGTATACATAAACACTGTAAGCATCCTTCTGCCTCTCTCTCTCTCTCTCTCTCTTTACCATGTCAGATGTGGTAAGACTCCTCCTGTTGGTCGTTTACGACCAATACCATATACCTTTTCACTTGCTGCTCCCTTCCAGCAGACACTGCGTGTTTGGAGGGCAGGTTACGGTTTTGGATGCAGATGTCCTGACCTTCACATATCTCACCACACTGTCATCACCAGGATTCACCTCTACCAGGCTTCCCAGAACCTAATGATTACGGGGTACATTCCAATCCTCCACCAGTACCAGATCCCCCACTTGGAAGTTACGCAGCTGCTTGAGCTGCTCCTCGCATTGTCGAAAGGATGGTAGGTACACCCTCAACTATCACTTGCAGAACTGGCCCGCTAGGAACTGTGCATACTCCCAACTCTTCCGATAGATGTCCCCTACGGGCTCTTCAGCTTTATCTCCTAACGAGCAGTGGGGTAGTGTCTTAGGGTGCAGAATATGCAGTGGGGTAAGCACTTTGAGGTCGCTGACGTTGTTGGAGGTCTGGGTGATGGGCCTCCCATTGACTATCTCCACTTCACAGAAGAGCGTGTGGAGTCGCTCATTGTCCACGACTTGCGCACCTATTATCGCTTGCAAGACCTTCCTGACTGTCCGGATCTGTCGCTCCCACACACCACCCATGTGTGATGCATGTGGAGGGTTGAACTCCCACTCAATTCTCTTCCCTAACAATGTATTGTGGATCTTGTCATCCTTTTCCCAGCTGAGGGCTGCCGCTCAGAGTTCCTTATCTGCTCTAATCATGTTTTTTCCATTGTCGGAACGAATGCACTCTGGTACTCCCCTGCTTGCCAAAAAGCATGTTATTGCATTGAGGAAAGAATCAGCATCTAGTTCATCAACAATCTCCAGGTGTATGGCTCTCGAGTTCAGACAAGTGAACAGACAACCCCACCGATTCCCCCGTTTCCTACCCTACTTTGTGGTGAATTGTCCAAAGCAGTCCACTCCAGTATGAGTGAACGGTGCCTTCACCACACGTACCCTGTCAGCAGGGAGGTCAGCGTGTCTTTGCAGCGACTCCTTCCAATTGACTCGACGACCAATGAGACACCCTTTCAACACCTTGTCAATCAGTCTCCATCCCTTGGGCACCCAGAACTCCTGGCGTATTACTGCTAGTGTATGTTCTCTTTCTGAGTGCCCAACCATGTTCTTATGGATTTCTCTTACTATGAACTCCATGACCTGGTGGTCCCGCGGCAACAGCACGGG
The DNA here is from genome assembly GCF_032717465.1 of Coenobita brevimanus. Lineage (NCBI taxonomy): Eukaryota > Metazoa > Arthropoda > Malacostraca > Decapoda > Coenobitidae > Coenobita > Coenobita brevimanus. The sequence continues at coordinate 4,498,908 of NC_137042.1, forward strand.
GTATTTGCTGTCTGTCATCATCTCCAACCGCCCACCTGCACGGAGGGGTCTGTCCTCCCCCAGGTGTGACTCCAGAAGAAACAGTGGGTTCATCTTCCTAAGCGCACCCCGTTCCTTCAGGTCCTTTATCTTGGACTCATAATATTCCCGTAGTACACAACCCAACACTGCCACTCAAGATGCTCGGAGTTCACTCATGCTCAGTCTTGATTTGTCAACTTGCTGTGGTCCTCCCCTTTGTCTCCAATACAGAAACCTTCTAATCCATGAAACTCCTCACAGCAGTTTGTGCCAGGATGAGTATCTGGCCCACAATCTCGTCAACAGGTCTTCTTCCTGCTTTGTCCCTATTGCCATAGTTGTAGCATCGCCCTGTACCTCTGTGTCCGTCCCCAGGTCGAGTATAAGTCGGGGCTCCTGCTGCCAGTGATCGTTCTCTCACTGGAGGAAGTCTGGCCTTTCAGTCCATCTACACCCTTTGTTCAGTTTGTAGCAACTCAGTCCTTGGGTCGCATCATCTGCTGGGTTCGGTGTTGAACCCATGTGCCTCCACTGGGTCACTTTCGATTGTTCATGTATGGTCGCCACTCGATTGGCCAAGAACTTGTGAAACCGCCTCTCTATGTTATGTATATACTGTAATACTATCACACTGTCTGTACAGAAGATAGACCCTCCCACATCGACTGAAAGCTTGTGCCTTAATGTCTCATCAATCACGGCAGCACATAACTCTATTCGGGGTATAGTCAGCTATTTTAGCAAGGCTAGCTTGGCCTTTCCATAGATGAAGGCACAGTGAACAGCCCCGGTTCCATCTGAGATCCTCAGGTATGATACCACTTCATATGCCACTTGCAAAGCATCACAGAAGTGATGTAATTGAAATGACGTTCTCCTAGCTCCTCTCGGGTCATAGCACCATGGCATCCTGAAATCTGAGGTCAGTTAATTCCATCAGCCACGGTCGCCACTGTACCTCATTGCTGTCTGATATAGCTTCATCCCATCCTTTCTTCCTTCTGCATCCCTCTTGGAAGATGACCTTGGTGTGAATGAGGAATGTGCAAGGAATCCAAGCTGATCATACACTGAGCTGATTACACGCAAGAGGTCCCTCCTTATAGAAGACCCCTCTTGCTCAAAGAACTTGATGACCACTGCCATTTGGTCCTTCTCTAGGTCTCACCTTACTCCAAGTGCTCGTTCCATAGGAAGACACTTGAATTCTAGGTCGATCTCCTTTACTCCCTTACACCTCTCTGATTCAGAAATGGATTCAAGTACTTCCTTACTGTTGCTTTCCCACTTGATGAGTCCGAAGCTGCCCAGCGAGGTGACATGCTGCAGTTGTTCAGCCATTCTTATTCCTTCGTCAGTGGACTGCATCAAAATAAGCAGGTTGTCCACATACAAATTCAGCTAGGCATCCACCACGTCATCAAGACATACATCTCTGTGAACTAGGAAGGTTCGTTTTAAAGCATTCGCGGCACATGACGGGCTCCAGACTCCACCGAAAAGGTGTACCGTCATCCAGTATGCCTGGGGAGTCCGCTGTACATCCCCTTCCAGCCAACCCAAAAGAATCGTAGGGCGCCCTTATGTTCCGGAGCTACCTTGACATGGTGAATCATAGCCTCTATGTCCACCATGAGGGTCTCTGATCCTTGGAGAAACCGGAGGAGTACCCCCAGCAGTTTGTTATTTAGGTCTGACTCTTGTAGCACCTGGCTGTTTAAAGACACCGACCCAGATTTTGCTGCACAGTCGAATACGATGCACACCTTTCCGGGCTTGTTTGGGTTCAACACCGGATGGTGTGGCACATACCAGGTCACTTGAGGCCTTGCGTGAAGTTCATTATCGGGAACCGATTCGGCGTAACCTTTATCTAGCAGCACCTGCATCTCTTCTGCATAGCACTGGCATAAGGGCTGGTCTCTGAGCAGCCTTTTCTTCAGGCCCTCTAACCTCCTCAGTGCCATTAACTTGTTGTCTGGGAGCTTGGGTGGATTTTGTCTGAATGTTATAGGGAGTTGTTAGTGTCCCATCACCTTTGTTGCTGTGCCTGACCACAATTTCATCACCCTACTGTATTGTCTTCAATGAATAGGCCATCTCCCTTCTTCAGTTAACTTGTGTCCAGTTCCCAAAACTGTCGCACTTGCTTCTCCAATCGTCTTTCCTGGAAGTTGCAGTCAACTACAGCCACACATGCTACCTTATCTGGTCTGTCTTCCAGCTCAGCACGAGGTCCACTGACGGTCCATCCCAGCGGTGTCCTTATTGCAAAAGGTACTCAACTGCTCCCGGCCCTGACCTCCAAGGGTGTCAATGCTTATGGTGCATCAAGAGCAATCAGTAGTTACACCTCACCTTCATACGTGTTCAGTAGCTCTATTCCCGCCAAACGACTCCATCGTGCCGTGTCCTGTACAGACGCTACTGAATCCTTCAGCATTGCAGGGAGTTGCAGAGTGATAATCACCCCAGGCAGCAGTATCTTCCGGTTCGGTTTATGGGAATGCCTGCTGCTAACTACTAAGTCTATCTCCTCAGTTCACTGCACTGTCACCTGAGTTATAATGTCTATTGTTACCCATACGGCTCTCCGTGGTGCCCCTAGTCTGCTTGCCTACTGGGTTTTACAAAAGTTCAGTTGCTGCCTGTCCAAACGTGCTCTCGTCTGGATCACCGCATCTGATCCTTCACTAGCCACCTTTACCTCAACAATGGGCAACACCACCTTGCGAAGCCACCCATGCATCCACATTGTCCCTGTCATGGTGCTGAGTCACTGATTCCCGCCTTTGCCGTTTTCGAGCTTAGGCCTCTTAAGTGTCCCCTCCATGCCTGCCTCATCCCATTTGTTGTCCTGTCCACAAGAAGCACTTCTCCAGCTCTGCTCGGTGTACTCCCTGCTTGCTTCCATGCGCCTGTTCCCATTGAGTGTATCGACGATGATCATCTCTTGACTTCCTGTCATCCTCCATCTATGTTTTTGCTCCACCTCCTGGGTTCCCCATGGTACCGGGACTCCTGCCTTTGCTTTACTGGGCCAGTTGGGTGCATCCATCACAAATGCTTCCCAGTGCAACCCTCTATGTCACACCATACTGAGGCCTGGCACTCAGCTGCTGAGTGGGTATCATTCAAGCAAACATAATGGTATTTGAGCCATCCGATCGTAGCCCTCCTTTCTACTACTCTCATGGCACGGAATTTCTTGCATTCCATCAGTGTGTGGAGCCCTCCACACAGCTGACACATGTCTCTCTCACTTGCAGGTCCGTTATCACCAATGGTGGCCAAGCCAATCACACGCCCATCTGGATTCCTTCTAGCACCAAACTCAGTGGCTCACTTGGTGGATGCACCCCATTCCTCGGTTCTCCTCCTCACACGCACTCTGTCCGCCTCCTCCAGAATAAAGGTTTTCAACCATTTAATACCAGGATAATACCTGCATCATTTGTTGTGGGCAAAAGTTTCATCCTCATACCGCTAAGTGCCCTCTCAGGTAACCAACACGACAGTGTGTCCATCGAGTGAATGGTGTCCAACTCCTGCAATCTCCCGATGGTCTCCAGACTCAAAATACATGACCCTAGCTCATCGGCAAATTTTCTAAGGCCACCCTGATCCTTACCTTTGATCATGGGCCCTTCAAGTATTCCTTCCACAATCTCTTGGACATACTGATGTCAGTGTCAATGCCAACTTTCCTGAATATTACACTCACATTTAATGTGTCACAATTATTTAACATTGTCTGGTACAGGCAATAAACTCCTACCCCAGTATGTAAACTAACGTTGTATTTCTTCACAATGAACCAGATGTAGCGTATCAGCTCCCGGCTTTCAGTTGCCTGAGTAAAGTTGCTTATCAACACTCACAGTCCTGCATAGTCTACCTATTCACAACCCAAGAAGTCCTGAGCGACAGTGTCGCTGATCATAGGTAGGTTGCCTCCGCAGACTTTAGCACTGACCAGTGCTGTTGTCAGGTTGTGGTCAGGTGGGTTCAGCAACACGGCCTGCTCCCCCCACCAGCGGACCCCAAGTATGACTGTAGCCACCTGTATTCTTGGAGGGGGAAACGGGGTAACGAAACCCGCCTTGCTGGACTTGACTATTTATTCGGTCATACTTGTAGCGGGTCCATTTTTTGTTTTACAGTATCAGTGTGTGGGTAGGGGTGTGAGGTACGTAGCACTAATCCTTCACGGGCGTAATATCCTCACAGAAATAGCACCTTCGCAAAATGATTGTGGAGTCGCACATCGCGCTTGAGCTCCACCCTTTGAGTCTCTGTCTAATAATTCCACAGGATCACAGCCACCCAGTCCTTCACTTATCCTGATTACCCACACACTGACCCATACTCGCCCATAGCGTCTACTCCAAGGCGTGGTGTTCGTGCTTGCCTTTAAGCTAATGAATGTTATGTTTACACGGCTGCTGCGTAAGCATCCTTCTGCTCTCACTCTCCTATTCTCTCTCTCTCTCTCTCTCTCTCTCTCTCTCTTTACTGCATTATTTGCAGTAAGATATATATATATATATATATATATATAGATATATAGATATATATATATATATATATATATATATATATATATTGTTACATAGCCTATGATTTCATCATCCTTTGTGTAATTTTAACGCACAGTTGCTGCATGTTTGATCACGAGCGTGTTCTGCCTCAGTTCCCCCCTTCTACCGTATAGTAGAGTAAGTCGTTCTCTCTGTTATCCAGAGCGGGATTTTCAGCTCTTTGTCCCCATGGCTTCATTTGCGCGTCCTTCTTACAAGTTGTATCATGCTCTGCTGGCCCCTATATAATGAGCTCAGTCTCTGCATCATTGCCACTTAGATCTGCTCCTCATTTTGTTCACATCTCTGTCCTCCCCTGTACAGATATTATTATTGTGAGTGCTCAAGAAATCTCCAACCATCTAGCAGCTGTGTGTAATTTCAGTATAACTGTTGTTGCATTTTTTCTTGTACTGTATAGCATAAGTTTAGTTTGTAGGCCTAGTGAAGTTTTTGTAATTCGTGTGGGGTTCTTTATGTCAGTCGTTTTTTATAATAGTTTGTATCTGTAATTATTTATCTGGCATTCACTGAGTATTATCTGGTATCTCATTTTATCAGGGCTGACTTAGATAAATTTACTCTTGCTAATTTCGTGTTAATAGAGGCTATTGCAGTTAACCATATATTTAACCTGTTTTTGCCATTACATTATCCTTATGAGTCCTGAATGTTTTGTTGTTAATTTAAGCATTAAACTTTAACTTGTAATTTTACCTAACTCTTTTGTTTTGAACCTGGAACTTTACGGGACAGTAGTGACTCTTCGTATTCTCACTTAAAGTGTACATTATCTTTCTCTGTTCCGTAACATAAATTTGGCGACCTCATATCAGGATATTCAGGATATTATCATAAGGATATTGTTTGATATTTTGTGACTGTGATATATTCATGATGGCTACTATTTCTACACTTGATGAAGCCAAAGATTTTTTGTCAAATGTGCAAACAGTGTGTGATATAGAAAACAGAACAAAGAATGAACTTAAGCTTGTTGCTCAACAATTGGGAATTGCAGTTCACTCTCATCATTCTAAAGATCAAATTGTTGGCATGATTAATAAAAGCTTGTTTAATGTAACTCCTCCAAATGAGCAAACGCAGATTGAATTAGCTAAGTTACAGCTAGCCCTGCAGGAGGCTAAGGCTAAGGAGGCGGAGTCTCGTGTGAAGGAAGCTGAATTTCAAGCACAGGCTAAGGAGGCTGAATTTCAGGCAAAAGCTAAGGAGGCTGAGGCACAAGTTGAAATTGCTAGGATTCAGGCAGACCATGAGTATCGCATGAAACAAGATGGAACTGGATCATCTAGCTCTGATGATTTTGATGTGGCTAAAAATGTTAAACTTGTCCCTCCTTTTAATGAATCTGATTTAACAAAGTATTTTCAGTTGTTTGAGAGGGTAGCTACAGGTTTTAATTGGCCCAAAAAGTATTGGCCAGTACTCCTTCAAACTGTTCTCACCGGTAAAGCTCAAGTAACTTATGCATCTTTGCCTCAGGATCAGTCTGATAATTATGATGTAGTTAAGAGCTTGATTCTTAAGGCCTATGAGCTTGTTCCTGAAGCCTATAGAGTAAAATTTAGGACAACTTACAAGCAAGATAAGCAATCCCATGTTGAGTATGCAAAAATCAAAGAAGATTTGTTAGAGCAGTGGTTAAATTCTAAGAATGTGGATTCTGATTTTGACAAATTTAAGCAGATGATTTTGCTGGAGGACTTCAAAAGGTGTATTAGTAAAGATGTAAGCCTATATCTTGATGAGAAAAGGATAGATAATTTGTCTGATGCTGCAGTTTTAGCTGATGAGTATGTTCTCACTCACAAGAGATATTCTAGAGAAAAAGGGAAAGCTGAGAGTAAGTACGTTGCCTCTACTCAGAGTACAGGTAACAGGAAAAAGAATAAAGATGATGTTTCTCAGGAAGTAAATACCAGCTTCACCTCTAGATTTCAGAAAAGTAAATGTACTTATTGTAGTAAGCTTGGTCATACTACGGAGAGATGTTTCAGGAGACAGCATGATGTGAACAAAAAGGAGTCTTTAAATATTCAGTCAATTGGTCTAGTGTCCACTCTTGAGAGTTCCCAGAATTCTTTAACTGAGTTAACTGAACCTGCTTTGAGGGGTAACTTAAATTCTCATGATGGAGCTCCTCTTTTGAGCAGTAACGTGGGTGACACTCTCAAGAGTTCATGTGATAATTTCCTGTCTGATGGTTTTGTCAGTCCTCTGGACAGTAATGACAGGAAATCAGTTAAAATATATCGTGATACAGGTGCTTGCCAATCCCTTATGCTGACCAGTGTTCTAGGCTCTAATTTTAATTCCTCTGATGAAACTGTAATCTTACAAGGTGTAGGGAATAATTACTTTTCTGTCCCTCTGTGCAGAGTGAATTTAGAGTCTGGTTTTGTTAATGGTTCCGTTATGGTTGGGTTGGTTGAGACACTCCCAATGTCAGGTGTAACTTTCTTACTTGGAAATGATATTGGTGGAAGTCAAGTGTGTCCAGCTCCTCAGTTGTCTAGTGAGCCAGTGGCTGTGTCCCAGGATTGTGGTGTCCCTGATGTGTTCCCTGCATGTGCTGTCACTAGGGCTAAGTCTAAAGTTACTGGTGATTTAGAGGATAATGATGATGATGATGTTATCCTAGCTGACACTTTTCTTGCTAATTTGGACCACTCACCAGATGAGGCAGTACCCCGTAGTGTTGATAATTTGTCTCGTCAAGAGTTGGTTGAGTTGCACGTTGCTGACCCTGAGTTGAAAGGTCTAGCTAACTCTGCTTGCAGTGAGGAAGAGTCAGCTGGTGCTTCTACTTGTTATTATGTAAAGTCAGGAGTACTTATGAGGAAGTGGAGACCCCCAACAGCATCAGCCGACTGTGAATGGGAGGTTGTACATCAAGTTGTCATCCCTCGTGTTTGTAGGCAGGATATCATTAGAGTGGCTCATGATTCCAGTTTGGCAGGACACCTTGGAGTGAGGAAGACTGTGGCACGCATTTTGAAACACTTCTACTGGCCATGTATCTTCAGGGATGTTTCCTGGTATTGTAAGTCTTGTCACACCTGTCAAGTTGTGGGAAGTGTAATCAGACCGAAAAGGTTGCACCTCTAGTTCCCATTCCTCCTTTTGAGGCGCCTTTCACCCGTGTGTTGGTGGATATTGTGGGCCCTCTTCCTAAGACTTCTTCAGGATTTTCTTATGTGTTGACCATGATTGATATGGCTACTCGTTATCCTGAAGCCATTCCACTTAGAAATATCTCAGCAAAGAACGTGGTTAAGGAAATGCTAGGGTTCTTCACAAAGTTTGGTCTGCCCAAGGAGGTACAGTCAGACCGGGGAAGTAATTTCATATCAAACGTTTTCAAACAGTCTCTGAAAGAGTTGGGCATCACCCAGATCACGTCTTCAGCTTACCATCCCCAGACCCAAGGAGCGTTGGAGAGATATCATCAAACACTCAAATCGATGCTCAAGAAATACTGTTTGGAACATCAGAAAGACTGGGATAAAGGTCTTCCATTCTTTGTGTTTGCTGCAAGAGAATCTCCAAATGAATCACTGGGCTTCTCACCTTTTGAACTACTGTTTGGCCATGAAGTAAGAGGACCCCTTAAGCTACTCAAGGAATGCTGGCTGTCGGAGGAAGATGACGTCAACCTGCTGGAGTATGTGATGAATTTCAAAGAATGGCTGTCCACTGCTTTACAGCTGGCGAGAGAGAATTTAGGAGCTGCTCAGGAGAAGATGAAGACTTGGTATGATAAGAAGTCCAGGTTACGCCACTTTCAGCCAGGAGATCAGGTTTTGATTCTGCTACCAGTTCATGGGCAACCTCTTCAAGCCAAGTTTAGTGGCCCTTATTTCGTGGAGAAGAAACTCAGTGATGTCAGCTATGTCATCGCCACACCAGATCGTAGAAAGAACAAGCAACTATGTCACATCAACATGCTAAAGTTATATCACAGGCGGGACGAAAATAATCCAGTCTGCACTGTAGCTGTTCCACCCGAGTCTGCAAGTGAAGCTCTCCCATGCAGTATGAGCCTGAGTGATAGTTTGGGGAAGAATCCTGATATCATGAATGATCTCCAGACTAAGCTTTCTCATCTACCTCCCAAGGAAAGGCAGGAGTTTTCGGCATTACTGCAGGAGTACCCGCTAGTGTTCCGTGCCACTCCAGGAAGAACTACTGTGTTGATGCATGATGTCGAGGTTGGAGACGCAAAGCCAATTAAACTGCCTCCTTACCGTGTGAACCCAGTGAAAGTTCCTCTCATCCAGAAGGAGCTTGGCTACCTGTTGGACCACAAGATGATTGAGCCCTGTCAGAGCGAGTGGAGTTCTCCTGTCACTCTAGTCCCTAAGCCAGGTGGGTCATAGAGGCTTTGCATTGACTACAGACGTGTTAATCAGATAACGAAAACAGACACTTACCCTCTCCCTCGCGTGGAAGATTGCATAGACAAGATCGGAAAGGCTAGGTACATAAGTAAGTTTGATTTGTTAAAGGGATACTGGCAAGTACCTATGACTGAACGTGCTAGGGAGATCTTATCTTTTGTAACATTAGGAAACACTTTTGCATGTTCTGTAATGCCATATACAGATTGTTTTAGAGTAATAAGAAATTTCCTTTGTAAATTTCTTTTTTCTTTGTGGGGAGGTGTTACATAGCCTATGATTTCATCATCCTTTGTGTAATATTAACGCACAGTTGCTGCATGTTTGATCACGAGCGTGTTCTGCCTCAGTTCCCCCCTTCTACCGTATAGTAGAGTAAGTCGTTCTCTCTGTTATCCAGAGCGGGATTTTCAGCTCTTTGTCCCCATGGCTTCATTTGCGCGTCCTTCTTACAAGTTGTATCATGCTCTGCTGGCCCCTATATAATGAGCTCAGTCTCTGCATCATTGCCACTTAGATCTGCTCCTCATTTTGTTCACATCTCTGTCCTCCCCTGTACAGATATTATTATTGTGAGTGCTCAAGAAATCTCCAACCATCTAGCAGCTGTGTGTAATTTGAGTATAACTGTTGTTGCATTTTTTTCTTGTACTGTATAGCATAAGTTTAATTTGTAGGCCTAGTGAAGTTTTTGTAATTCGTGTGGGGTTCTTTATGTCAGTCGTTTTTGATAATAGTTTTTTTTTTTTTTTTTTTTTAAATAATATTTTGCCTATCGACCATTGAGGCCGAAGCCTCTGGTCATTAAGGCAACTATATATATATGTATATAAATTGACACATATATACATATATATACAAACATATATATATACATACATACATACATACACACATCCATGCATATGAACATACACACTTTCATGCACACGTACATATATATATAATAATTTCTATTTTATTATTTTTTTGTAGTTTTATTTTTATTATTTTTATTTATTTTTTAAATTTTTAACCTTATATTACTTATAATCAAAAATACCTAATCTAAAGACCCTAAAACTAACCACCTAACAGACAAATCGCTAACCTATACTAAATCCTAAAAGACAAATAACTAGGCCTACACTAATATTCAAAAAGCCTCGACCAAGAGAACACCATCGACTGCAGATATGTAATGCTTTTCTACATTACATACCTGCACTCATCACCTGATGACTGTCAGTCGAGGCACAACCTAATATAGGGGACATCAATATATGAAAGGGAACCAGACGAGTCAGGAACATTTCCATATACGTCAGCTGTCGTCCCTAATTAGAATAACTTAAGCAAGATAATATAATGTATTTACATAATTTATACAAAAATTGAAGAACCTCGCCCAGCAGACTACCATCGACTGCAAGTGCCCAATACCTTCCTATATTGCACACTTGCACTCATCAGCTGGTGACTGTCAGGCAAGGAACTTGGCTTAATGTAGGGGACATCTATATTAGAAATAGATCGGTGGGAGGAGGAACTATTTAAAATATGTCAACTGTCAACCCTAATTAATATTACAATATATACATATTTACTGTTCATAAAAACCATAACCACACAGTAAAAAAGTCACATCACTCTGATCAGTCCGGTCTCTCTCAAGAAAGCCATCAATTTATCAGTCATAACAATGTCCCCATCACCCAGGATGGTGGAAAAGGTGAAGGGGACGTCTACTGCGCCGCAGTAATTCATAAGTGAAGCGCGTTCACGAATAAATCGCCGACAGCGCAGGATGATATGACTGATAGATAACACCGCATTACAGATGTCACAGTGTGGTGGGAAGCGTCTTTCCATATATGGTTTTATGTGGGTTAAAACGGTGGCATTCAGCCGTAGCCGTGCCAACACTTTTTCTTCTAGGCGACTGGGACGGTTGGCAGTGTCCCAGTCGCCCAGGTACGGCTTACAAGTTGGAATATTTAGTCTGGTCCACTGACCTTGCCACAAAAGATTTATTGATTTCTTTCCGAGAGATAGACTCGACCGTAGATCACGAGGAACGTCCCAAGTCTCCTCGAGCTCCACAGCTGACTTTGCAAGTAAGTCAGCCTGCTCATTGCCGTAGATACGACAATGACCAGGCACCCAGATCAGCGTGAATGACTTGTTGCATGAATGCAACTTATTAACGATGCGGCCCTGGATCTCATGAGAGTCCGTAGTGCAAGATGCAATTGCCTGAAGGGCTGATTTTGAATCTGAAAATATGACAAATGAGTCATGTCTAGAATTGAGAGCATAGTCTATGGCTTTGTCAATAGCAAAAAGTTCTGAAGTAAACACAGATGTATGAGTCGGCAACCGATACCTGAGGGCACATTCAGTCGACCACACACTTGCACCCACACATTCACTCGACTTGGAGCCGTCGGTGTACAATTGGTGGGACCCCAAGTGATGAACAATGATGTTATGAAACAAGTGGTGGACCTCCGGCGCCTTGGCCTTTGGTGCTGGGAGCCATGTAACATCGGCAGTAAAGCCGGGTGGCTCCCAAGGCGCTATATTTTTAAGCACCAACTTGTCACAGTCACTGGGGTCCACATCAAGCTCCTGAGTCAGTAAGTGGAGGCGAGCGGCAAGTGGCCGACGCACCCCCCGCAGAAGGTGGTGGTATTGACGCAGGGGGGTACAGGCCACATTGCCGATATTACTTTTTCTTAATGTCCTTATGCCGTAGGACAAGGCCAGGTGATCACGGCGAATACGGAGGGGAGGCACATTCGCCTCCACTTCCATACGAGCCACACGGGTACACCGTACAGCTCCAAGACACATTCGCAAGCATTTATTCTGTAACACATCCAATCCTTTCAGCGTGGCATCAGATGCCGAGCCATACACCTGTGCGCCATAGTCTAGCTTTGATCGAATAAGGGACTTATACACCATTAATAAAGATTTTCTGTCGGCACCCCAGGTAGTACCCGCTAGGTACTTGAGGACATTTAACGGTTTATCACAACGAGCAAGCAAAGTATTAACGTGAAGTTTAAAATTCATTCTACGATCAAAATGTATTCCTAAAAATTTTACAGAATTTTGAAAAGGTACCGCCTGATTATCCAAAGTTAAGCACAAATTAGGTACGTTACGATTAGTGAAAACTATAGCGGCACACTTACGTACGGAAAACTTAAATCCCCACTGCAAGGCCCATTGGTGGACGGAGTCAAGGGCTGCTTGAATCCGCCCAGCCGAAAATTGTGCATTACGGGAAGAGTGCCATATTGCACAATCGTCAGCGTAGAGTGAGTATTTAAGATTCCTCGGGATGGGAGCTGATGACAGAATATCATTGATCATAATACTAAATTAAGTAGGACTAAGCACACTTCCCTGCGGCACCCCGTTTTCCTGGATAAATATATCCGATGTTACGTTACGGGGCAATTTGACAGAGAAAGTTCTGTCCCTTAAGAAATTTGAAATAAAAACAGGCAAATTTCCTCTTAAACCATAAGCATAGAGCTTCATTAATATACCGTGTCGCCATGTCATGTCATAGGCTTTATGGATGTCCAAGAACACCCCTATCATGAATTCTTTATTGGCAAATGTCTCTGCAATACAATGCTCCAAATTCATTAAATGATCTAGTGAACTTCTGTATTTACGGAAGCCACATTGTTGATCATTTAACAAATTCTTCGACTCTAAAACAAAAAGAAGCCTATTGTTAACCATTCGTTCCATGACCTTACATAGACAAGAAGTCAACACAATAGGACGAAATGAAGTGGGATTCATAAGACGACCAGCCTCTTTGGGTATCGGTATGACGTGCGCAAAGTGCCATGAGTTTGGGAACGTTCGAGACGCCCAAATCTCATTGTACAATGCTAACATCTTAATCAGGTTGTCCTGATTAAGATGCTGGATCATACCGTACGTGATGGTGTCTGGTCCAGGGCTGGTGTCTTTACAGGATTTAAGGGCAAGGAGCAGTTCATCTACCGTAAACTCTTGGTTGTACGGGGAGTTTACGTCTTCTGTGGCAAAGTCTAATATCTGTAGCTCAGCCGTGCGTTTATGATGTTGGAAACGCGGGTCATAATTGGCTGAGCTACTTACATGAGAAAAACTCCTGGCGAGGATGTTAGCAACGTCCACGGGCTCGTCATAGATGTTATTATTTACTTGCAAGGTGGTAATGGGGAAATATGGGCCTTTATTATTTAATATTCTTATGGTGGACCAGACTTTACGTAATGGTGTTGTACAAGTCACCGTGGACACAAAGGACCGCCAGTAGTCACGTTTGGCCCTTCTTATTATTCTCCTTGGCTCAGCCCGTGCCTGTTTGTATGCAATAAAATTTTCCTCAGTGGGCTGACTATCAAAAATCCTGTATCTCCTATTGCGTTTTCTTAATGCTTGTCGGCAATCCGGCGTCCACCAATGTGCTCTATGCTTCGCATGAACTGTAGAAGTCTTGGGAATAGCAGCCTCAGCTGCGTGTAATATGGATTGGGTTATATTTTCGACCTTAACATCTATGGTCTCCCCAGATATATCTAAATTGGCGATCCTTGAGAAGGATCCCCAATCTGCTTTCTTATAGTTAAATTTTGGAGGTGGAGGGTCCGAAATGATGTCGCGTGTATAAGAAAGACAGATGGGTAAATGATCACTTCCCAAGGAGTCGTCGTAAGGGTCCCATGAGAGATCTTGATGTATACCAGGGGAGGTCAAAGATAAGTCAATGGCCGAAAAGTTACCAGTACGATCATCTACACGAGTCGCTCTACCATCGTTCAGAAGACAGAGGTTGGACTGTAGTATTAGGTCGGCTACTTGCTTCCCACGACCATCAATCCTCAAGCTACCCCATTGATAGTGATGGGCGTTAAAATCGCCCAACACTAACTTATTTCCAGGCGGATGTTCCACTAGTGAATTTAAAGCATCACTATCAATGGGGCCATGTGGAGGACAGTACAGAGAGCAAATAGACAGATACGTGTTATTAAATTTTACTCTGCACGCGACAGCTTCCAGAGTAGAATTTAGAATCACTTCCGTTTGTGGGTGTGATTTGTGTGTGTAAATGGCAACTCCGTGACCTTCATATCTTCTATACGAGTGGTAGTGTTTGAACTGTGGAGGATCAGGATGATCCTCCAGGCACGTCTCCTGTAAAGAAACAACGTCTGGCCTGTGTATAGAAAGCAAGATTGCTATATTTTGTAACTTATTCCCAATACCTCTACAATTCCACTGTAATAGGGTGAATGCAGCGGTTTAAGATTTTCGTTGGGGGCCAGTGTGCTTCGTCTTTTTTTGTCGCCCGCCAGAAGGCGAGCGACTACCGGGGGACCTATCCTTTTGCTTGTTCATGGAAACCTCCATATTATCGTCAATTAAGAGGTTCCCAGACTCCCCCGAGGAAGAGCTAACCTTCCTCTCCCTCGCTGGAGTGGGAACTGGAAGAACGTGAGGACGAGACTGTTTTGTGAGGGTGGTCAGATTAATCTTATCAGACTTGTCGGGCTTCGATTTTTGCCGCACCGACTGCGAAGGAGCAGTGGCAGCCTGAGAGTAAGAAGTGGCGACAGGGATGTCTGTAAGAGAGTTGGAACGTACAGGGGGTCTAGACTTAGAGGTAGGGCATGTGGCATGTGGAGCGAAGGTAAGGTCAGTCTGTGTCTCCACAGTGCACATCACGGGACGGGACACAACCGCCGATGCATAGGAGACATTAGGCTTGGGAGTTGCATGCAACTCCTTCACCTTCTTCCTAGCATCGTAAAAGGATATGCCCTCAGTCGCTTTCACTGTGCAGACCTCTTTCTCCTCCTTCCACTTGGGACAAACCCTCGAGGAAGTGGAGTGAGCATCCTTACAGTGAAAGCAGCACTCAGTCTCGGATGTACAGTTGTCAGCAGAGTGACCTACAGCCGCACACTTGCCACACACGATGTTGGAAGCCCGACAAGCCTTTTCATGATGTCCATAGAGCTGACATTTTGAACAACGAAGGGGATTCGGGATGTACGGTCTTACATTTACAATTTCATATCCTACTTTGACATTTGCAGGTAGCAAAACTTTGCCAAAAGTGAGGATAACTGTGGCTGTCTTCGTCCTTACACCTTCCTGATAACGAGTGATGAATTTGGCATCAATTACATCCTGATGAGCAAGTTCCTGTATGATTTCTTCCTCACTCATCACCATGAGATCCCTGCAAGTGATAACACCCTTGCAGGAATTCATGGATGTTGGGATCTTGGCCTCGATATCATGACAGTGAAACGCAGCTTTAGCAAGTCTTTCACCTGAGCAGAATTGAATGTCTTTACTAGGAGGTCTCCATTTCCAAGTTTTTTAACTTGTTCCACCTCTCCCGCACAGTGGTCAATCACCTTCTTGACAATGAAGGGATTGAGTCTGGACAGGGGAGTAGAACCTAGCGCATGAAGAGTTACAAAGGTCGCGTTATTTACAGGGATGTCAAGCGGGGAACGAGTCTGGCGTCCGTCAGTCTGGGGCCGGTCAGTAACAGTAGGAGTGTCGTCAGGACTACCTCCCCCCCTGAAGGGGGAGGAGGCAGTAGGGGGGTCCATCATAGCTACCACTTCCCCCGTAAGGGGGAAGTGGGAAGAAAGAGAAAATCAACCAAGGGATAAATTGCCCGGGGAAAAAACACCTAGTCTGAGATTACCCTCTCAAACCACTCTCGGGAGGACGCGCCCGTGTATAACTCACACCCCAGAGCGATCAGTGGGGGGTACACTCCAGAGGTGAGTAAGCAAAGGCAATCTCAGGAAACAGATATAGACACTTACTATATCTACTAAGGCCAGGGAGGAAAATGAGATCTAGCTAACCTAACTTTATTGAAAAACGCCCTAGTGGCGAGGAAAACAAAAAGCTAAGGCCGGTGAGGCAACCCTGCAGCTAGACGAGAGCTCAGAAACACGTTCTCACTCTACGCAACCATCCATCAAAGTCCATCAAAGTCCGCCGATAATAGTTTGTATCTGTAATTATTTATCTGGCATTCACTGAGTATTATCTGGTATCTCATTTTATCAGGGCTGACTTAGATAAATTTACTCTTGCTAATTTCGTGTTAATAGAGGCTATTGCAGTTAACCATATATTTAACCTGTTTTTGCCATTACATTATCCTTATGAGTCCTGAATGTTTTGTTGTTAATTTAAGCATTAAACTTTAACTTGTAATTTTACCTAACTCTTTTGTTTTGAACCTGGAACTTTACGGGACAGTAGTGACTCTTCGTATTCTCACTTAAAGTGTACATTATCTTTCTCTGTTCCGTAACAATATATATATATATATATATATATATATATATATATATATGAGTATGTTGGAGAGACACACATTACACGCATGTATACATTTTCTTTTGGTCCTGACCGGGAATTGAACCAGAGACTTCAAGAAATAGTCAGGCACTGATGCCACTAAACCACGACGTGATAAAAGCTGAACCACCTGAATTTTCTGACGAACCAGGTACATCCGTTATGGGAGGATGTATTTCAGACACAACACATTAGGATTATTGCTCAGCCCCACGCAACTCGGCAAGTGACAGACAGTTCTAATCTATCCCAGACACAACACGAGCGTCCTTTTATGTTGGAGAGACACACATTACATGCGTGTGTCCAAATGTTTTTTTTTTTACACTCTTGAGCGGGAATCGAATTAAAACTGCTCTGTCACTTGCCGAGTTGCGTGGGGCTGAGCAATAATCCTAATGTGCTGTGACTGAAATATATCCTCCTATAATGGATTTACCTGATCCGTAAAAAAATTCAGGTGGTTCAGCTTTTACCACGCCATGGCGTTGTGGTATCAGTGCCGGACTTTTATGTAGAAGTCTCGGGTTCGACTCCCTGTCAGGAGCGTAAAAAACATACACACAGATATATATATATATATATATATATATGGTATATATTTAAAACAGGTAAATAGGTATAAATATAAAATCAATCTTCTTGTAGCTATGCACGTTCTCGTAACTTGCTGCAACGCTTTTAATAATGAGTTTAAAACTGAATGTGACTATTGTATAAATGATAGCAACTTACCCATTCCCAGTGTAACATAATTACATTTTGTCTTCTGCTGTGGACAAAACGGTAAATAACATAATCGACCTAACGAATGTCGCAAAGACCTCTTTTGCAACAGGCAAGAAGATCTGTGTGCGAGGGTAGGGCGTTACCCCATTTGGAAACTGTTAAACTACGTTCACCAGTGATTACAGTATTTAGGGTACAGCCTCTCTCGACAACGTGAAGTAGTTTATCCAATCACTAATGCGAAAGAACAGTTATCATATAAATCAGATAAACTTCATTTAATTATTATCGACACATGGGCGTTTTCTCTGCGTGGTTCTTGGAAAATTTAATGATCTTCAAATATGAAAATAAGGATTATCTTGTGAATTACAGTGAATAACTCAGCGATGCGAGAGAGAGAGAGAGAGAGAGAGAGAGAGAGATGGGGGGGGGGAAATCAATGGGAGTAATGCATGAAACGTAATATCATCAAAAAGAGATTTGGAAGGGCAGGAGAGATGCCTTTCAACACAAGGAAGCGCATATTCTGAGATATACTGAGATACGACAGAAAGATGGCTTTTATTGGCTCTAGTCGATCCTTAAGAGTCTATCCATCACTGAAGATCGGAGACTGAGAGATCAGGGACATAAAACCGATGCTTGGCTGGATGAAGGATGGTGGTGAGGGGGAGTTATGAATGACTGTGGTGAAAGAAAAGGAGAGAGAGAGAGAGAGAGAGAGAGAGAGAGAGAGAAATAGGAGTATTTAAGATGGACACTGCATGTGTTGTCAGTTTAATTTTTGTTTGAGGCACTGTCTACTTATTAAAAAAACACTAAATCTCGAGACCGAGTATGAGGCCTCGAATATGGATTACTGTATATTAAAATCCATGGGGTACTAAAAACCAGTAAGAAAATGTAGTTGAATGCATGTATAAGGGGACGGGTTGGAGGAGAGAATCGAGAAATTAAGATCATCTTTTCTTATTGATGCCTTATGTCAGTGAAATATGTCCCATATGTACGTATATGAATTTCATTTACTGAAACTCACAATAAACATTCTTCATTATATATTAATATAATGCACAAGAAATACATGGACAGTGAAATATAATACCAAATTAGTTTCTTTATTACCAAATTTATGTTTATCGAGTTACGTATACAAAATACAGGGTGGTGCATATACAACGCTTCTCTCCCACCCTGCCAGGTCATTGCCTCCACCAACGAAGTTTGAGGAGGTAATGTATTCATCTATGTTTGTTTATTTGTTTGTCCACACGATATATCCAAAAGTTCTTAGTGAATTTTAATGTAATTTTGTAGAAGAGTGGGCCATGGATGATGAAAGAATTTATCAAATTTGGGGGGGGATCCTAATCCGGATCCGGGGTATCCCTCACAATATCGCCAAAGGTTCTCAATGAATTTCAATTAAATTTTGTGGAAGGGTGGGCCATTGGCCAAGAAAGAATTAATTAAATTTGGGGGCGAATCTGGATCCGGATCCTATGTATCCCGCACAATAACTCCAAAAGTTCTCTATGAGTTTCAGTGAAGTTTCGTGGAGAGTGGGCCATGGGTCAAAGAACAATCAATTAATTTTGGGGGCGGATCCGGATCCTATGTAATCCACACACTATCTTCACGGACCCGGATCCTTTTTAAAGGCAATGGCATTGACAAAGGTATGCACTCTCTGCATGTTTTCTAATTGTTTTCATTTATTTTCTTTTTCCATTACCTTAGTCAGTATTATCAGTGCCTGTCTTCTATAACATACTCATTTTCTCCTCCTACTGCTATATCCACTCCCACACCAGCAGCATTATATCCTTCCTACTCCCACTGTCACACCCACTACCACACCAGCAGACTGAGCCGTCCCCCAACACTTAAGATACCGACAGTGAATTCCAGTACGCTATTCACGGACCGCCCTGCGTTTGGCATTCTTTTGTATGCTTCATGTGTCATTTTAATGTTAACACAATTTAAATCCATAATACACAAAAGTACAGGCTATGCACAACGTTCTTCTCGATTTACAAAAATGTTATTGTGTGTAAACGAGTCATCATTTGTTGAGCCACTTAATTGTTAGCTGAATCATTTGGTGCTAGCGGGAGGAATATATTCGAGGTGTTTTAACAATAACAAACTTATTGGTGGCAATATTAACACTGTCATGTTTACATACCTGCACTTAATGTCAGATGAATGAGTGTTAGCAGGAAGAGAATATTCTGGCATTCCCGAACATTGACACACAACTAATGTTAACAGACTCATAACTCTCCCAGGCTCATATATGTACTCTCAGCTACTGTATATTAAAATGACGTACACAGGAGTCGGATCCTGGTTCTCCTGATCGTGAGAGTGTTATGATTATAAAATTAACACAATCAGGTTCCTAACTCACCTACCTGGTGCTGGCGACAAGACTTACCCCGACTGTGAAAGAGATAAGAAGAGACAAAAGCAGGGTATAACAAGACTTGCCCTGACCGTGAGAGAGATAAGGAGAGATAAACTAGTATTTTGGTCCGTTGAGGAAGCTCCGGAGCACTTTTTTCTAACCCTTCGTGGGCCAGGGGTTACCAAGTTACACGGACGGCCGATGGCCCAAACCTTAATAGTGTATTTCTGCCATATTCATCAAGTTATATCTACTAAACACTGTACATATGTTGCCCAGGACACGGCACATGGAACCAACCCACCAAGTGTCCCTTTTTTTTTAAATTATTATTTTAACAAAATTTTATCATTTTATCACAATTTTATTAAAGTTTGAGTGTGGAAGTACTGATTCTACACTTATTTGAATGTCTGATTGTCAGTATTCTTGGAACAGGTTCTCAAAATAATAACAAGTTCATGTGTAAAGTAAATTAGCATGATCATAAAATAAAACTATCCCTATAATGTTCAAATTTGGTACAACAATTTCTTGTTTTATCCTCTTGATGAGCATCTTCTGTATTACTACCACCACTTGCATTTTCAGAATTATCATCAGCACTCACAGGAGACTCAGTACTACTCACACTAATTTCACTGTCCGATCGTTCAAGCACTTCATAATCATCAGCGTCGGATACAAATAAATCACCATCTGAATAATTTTCTTCTTCTTGGTCACATTCTGCCACCGCCATTGAGGCATAAAACTTTGCTACTGATATTGACATTGTCCTAATGTTTATAATCTGAAGTATCTGAAGATAATATATTAAAAAAAATAAAATAGTCACACGAAAGGCCAGGTGGGGTCCTGGCGAAACCCACTGACATTTATTGTAATGTCACTCCTTAATCGTGCGAGATATTTTGCTCAGATTTGATGAAGATATAAAATAACCATCTACAATAAAAGTCATGAGAGGCCAGGCTGTGAAAGTAAAAAATGGTTTAATGGTAACATTTTAAAAACATGCTGGGATCTGCAGGGACCCCATTTGTACACGAAGGGCTAATCGATTTATTTTGTTCATTACACAGTACTGCCCTCTTCTGTGTTATATCACTTCCTTCAATATCGCCACACTCTGCATAAGTAACGTACAAAAGGATATTAACTAGCCATACTCAAAAATAATTCGCTAACGAAGAGGCGTCACGGAGTTTCCTCAACCTACGCAAATACGAGCCAGAGATCTGTTTACCTACCCATCTTTTGCCAGACGCCTCAATCCCGTAAGGGGTGGCCACAAACAAATCGCCTCCATGTCGTCCTGTCCACCGCCATTTCACTGCCCCCCTCTCTCATATACCTTTCCACTCCATCCCTCCATCTCATCCTCGGCTTCCCCTCCCTTTCTTCCTCGCCATAGATATGTTTAATATTCCTTGGCGTATGATATTTAATCTAACATGAATAATTTTCACGATGTCCGTGTCTTTGAATGATCTAAATGCGCGTCCAGGCTAAATGATTGCTGGCACGGGTGGGAGTTCTGCATCACAATGTAACCCACTGAAGCAGTCGCCCGCACCCGCCCTCGCCCAGTGAAGTCAGCTTGAGACGCAATAATGCTTAACTCCGACTCACACCCATCCACACTCGCCCCGCACCAGCAAGATTTTTGTGTGGACGTGCCTAACGTCCTGGTATGTGATGTCCTGAGATTTATTACATTAAAGAGAAAATTTGGGATTCTTTAAATGTCAGGCCATGTAGAACTTTGGAAATTGATTCTCTCTCTCTCTCTCTCTCTCTCTGAGAGAAACAGATACAGACAGACAGACACAGAGAATGTGTGTGTGTGTGTGTGTGTGTGTGTGTGTGTGTGTGTGTGTGTGTGTGTGATCAAGGACAGGGAGTAAGAGGGAAAGGAGGGTAGGATAAACAGTGTGAGCCTGAAATATGGCAATACACTGAAGGTGATAGGGACAGAGATGTGGAGAGGAAGACTCGAGGGTAGATCAATGAAGAGAGAGAGAGAGAGAGAGAGAGAGAGAGAGAGAGAGAGAGAGAATTAGTAGGTGTAAGACAGTTGGACGCATCACCATCAATATGATATTCACCACAGCCACCGTCATCGTCATCATCATTAGGCAAAAAAAAAAAAAAATGCTCGATAATATAGCCATTCATTAATTGACGTTGATAATAGTAAATATCTATCTGCAACCAGGTTAGAGTTATAGCTCCCTGAATATCTGTGACCTGGAGTTTGACATTTCAGGGTCACTCAAGGTAGACAATCAACATTTGCCAAGTCACAGTTCTGGCCTAGAACTTGATCGGTAGGAGTTTAAATTTCGTATAGAATGTTCGGTTTTATTATAAGGCAGATAGTTCAATAATAAATAAAGGAAGGAAGGAAGGGGATCAGAGGTGTATGAGTGAGGAGGAGAGGGTTGAGGAAAGGGGATTGAGAAGTGTGATTTGATGAAGGATGAAGAGAAAGGGACTGAGGAATGGAAGAATGGGGAAGAGGGGAAACAGAGGGAAGGAGAGAGAGCAGGAGATGAGGGGAGGGAGGGAGAGAGGGGATGAGAGGAGGGTATGAGAGGCAAGCGGTGGGGAAGAGGTTGGTGGAGTGTGTAGATTGAGAAGGCAAGGTACAAAGGAGTAAAAAGGAAAGCAAACAGCAACAGACCTTATGGTCCTTTCGAGGCTGTTTGGTACAGAGTAGACTATGACTACAAGATCTACCTCTACATGCTGAAGGATAAGGATAGTAAAGCAAGAAGGCTTCCCCCGCCTCCAAACCCTCCAGCCAAAACTGGCAAGAAAAAGTGAGAAAAACCACCACGCAGCATGGAAAAACTGACACGGAAATTTTATAGGAAAGACTGAAAAGGAAAAGCTTCATTCTATAATACATTATCTATAAGCTACCAGTATGAATAACCTGAAAGAGACTGTAGTAAAGTACAATGAATAATCGAATAAATAAATAACTAATGCATGTCGCTATGTACGGGTATGTTAAGTTTACGAGGCGTCTGCGGACACAGTGTGGAAATTGCACAGTGCACAATGAGGATATTCAGGGGTGGTGTGGCAGCCTTGCCTGGTGCTATTAAGGCAGGCAGCAGTCAATCAGGCCCCAGCTCCATTCATTCCACTGAGACTAGGAACTTCCCATGAGGGACAAGCAAACAAGTCACCTCCTGAAGCAGTGACCCCTGGTAATTAAAAAAATCCCGATGGTGGTCACGTAACTAACAGGGACCCTCTGTGATCCACAGCCCATCACAGGTCGAAAGTATGAGTAGTGACCGTTAACTCAGGGCTATCTGTGCATATCCTAGTCTGTGCATATACTATATTTGCATTTAATAAATTGATCCAGGCTCTAAAAAACTAAACTAAAATAAAACAGATAATTATACATACACAAGTGTTTTATTCAGGAGTAAACATATTAAGCTGGGGATTGGATGCCAAATACTTATCCAGGCGACCTTTAAAGGTTTGTACTGTATTACAGTCTATTACGTTGGAGGGCAATTTATTCCATATACTTACAACTCTATTGAAGAAGAAATGCTTAGCTTCATGCAATTGGAATCGTTTGCCAATTATTATATGCCCATTGCCTCTAGTGTAGTTCGAGTGATCAACTGTGAAGTATTTATCGACAGTCATGTTATCATGTACTTTGAATATCTTGAATACTTGAATTAAATCTCCTCATATCCTCCGTTTTGTTAGGGTAAAGAGATTCAGGGCTTCTAAACGTTCCTCGTACGGCTTATTTCTCAATCTAGGTATCATCTTTATCATCCTTCGCTGCACTCTTTTCAAGCTTTTCCATATCCTTTTTATAATACGGTGACCAAAACTGAACGCAATACTCCAAGTGCGGGCGTACTAAGGAATTATACAAAGTGAGGACGATATTATCGGATTTATATTCAATTGCTCTGCCTATGAACCCAATCAATTTGTTGGCTTTTTTCACAGCTTCTGTACATTATTTGTTTGGTTTCAAATCATTTGTTATTTTAACTCCTAAGTCTTTTTCATGGTTTACCCTATCAAGCTGGACATTATTCATGCTATAACTTGCTCTTACATTTTTTCTGCCAATGTTTAACACTTTGCATTTATTAATATTGAAATCCACTTGCCAGACTTGGGCCCAGTTGAACAGTTGATCAAGATCTCTCTGAATTGCCTATCTTTGCAATGCTGTATCTGCTCTGTTACCTATTTTAGTATCATCAGCAAATTTTGAAATCTTACAACACAATCCTTCATCAATATCATTCACATACATTAAGAAAAGATTAGGACCTAACACTGAACCCTGCAGCACTCCACTTGTAACGTTTATCCAGTCTGACTCTTTTCCATTTATTACAACTCTTTGCTTTCGTCCGGTGAGCCAATCTTCTACCCACCCGAGAACACTACAGCTGAAACCATGTGCCTTTAGCTTCTGAAAGAGTCTTTTATGTGGAACTTTGTCAAAAGCCTTTTGAAAATCGAGGTAGACCACATCAACAGATTTAGTCTCGTCATGCATATTCAGTATATCACTGAAA
Organism: Coenobita brevimanus; assembly: GCF_032717465.1. Classification (NCBI taxonomy): domain Eukaryota; kingdom Metazoa; phylum Arthropoda; class Malacostraca; order Decapoda; family Coenobitidae; genus Coenobita; species Coenobita brevimanus. Next base: position 4,523,056 of record NC_137042.1, read on the forward strand.
AAGTCCAGCAGATTCGTGAGGCAAGAGCGATTATTACGAAAACCATATTGCGAATCTTTTATGAAATTGTTTGTTTCTAAGTGTTTTACAAACTTGTCTCTGATAATAGTTTCAAGGAATTTGCAAACCACTGATGTTAAACTAATTGGGCGTTGTAGTTTTCTGGATGGGCTCTGTTGCCCTTTTTGAATATTGGGGTTACATTAGCAAGCTTCCATTCATGTGGCACCTTACTGCTCTTAAGTGATAAGCTAAAAAGTTCAGCTAAAGGCTTTGATATTTCATACTGTAGTTCCTTCAGTACTCTATCTATCTATCTATCTATTGCCAGACGCCTTAATCCCGTTTCGGGTGGCCACAAACAAAACGCCTCCACGTCACCCGGTCCCCCGCCATTTCACTGTCCTGCTCCCAACTCACACCCCCCTCTCTCATATACCTCTCCACCCCATCCCTCCAGCTCATCCTCGGCCTCCCCCTCCCTCTTCCCCCCTTCACCTCACATATACTCTCTACGTCAGTCTTTCACCCTCCATCCTCTCCACATGGCCAAACCACCTCAGTGTGTTCCTCATAACGCTTCCTATCACATCCACATCCACACCACAACGCTCCTTTATATCCTTATTCGTCAGCTTGTCTCTCCATGTGACTCCACAGGCTCCTCTTAAATAACTCATTTCCACTGCTCTCACTCTTGACTTGTGTCTTTCCAACAATGTCCAAGCTTCACTTCCATACGTTAGAGTTGGTATCACAATACTGTCATGTAGTAACTTTTTCACTTCCATGCTCACTTCCCTGTTTCTTATCACTGCTTTCAAAGAACCAGCAACCTTTCTTCCCTGCTGTACCCTTTCAAGTACTTCACCCCCAAACCTCCATCCTTACTCATCACACTACCCAAGTACTTAAACGTACTCACATTTTCCAATTCCTTACCATCCAACGTTGCTGTACATTCACTGACTTCACCTCTCTCAAAGACCATCACTTTACTCTTCCCTACATTCACCTTTAGATTCCGTTTCTTAAATACTCACCCAAACTCATCCACCAAGCCTTGCAGCTTCCCTTTGTCTTCACTCAACAACACAGTATCATCTGCAAACAACAGTACAGGGAGTTTCCAAACGCTATTCTCTCTCACCAGGGCCACTCCAACATCCACTACCCTACCTTGTACCTCTTTTATTACCCCATCCATGTACAGATTGAACAACCGTGGAGACATGACACATCCCTGTTTCAACTCAACCTTCAGAGAGAAAAATTTACTTAGTTCACCATCCACACGCACTGCAGCCTTAGCACCATCATACATACTCTTCACAGCATTCAACAACTTTCCATCTCATCCATATATTCTTAATACTTTCCACAATCCTTGTCTATCCACCCTGTCATATGCTTTCTCCAAATCCATGAAAGCCGCATACAACTTCTTTCCCTTCTCTAGAAACTTTTCCACTAAAGATCTAAGAATGAATATCTGATCTACACAACCTCTTCCCTTTCTAAAGCCTCCCTGTTGTTCTCCAACTAATTCCTCTATTCTTTCTCTAACTCTGTCAATAAGTATCCTACCATACACTTTTCCTATTATACTAAGAAGACAAATGCCCCTATGATTACCACACACTTCTTTTTCCCCTTTTCCTTTGTACAAGGGAATAATTATACCTGACTTCCAATCCTCCAGGAATCTACCTTCCTCCCAGGCCAATCTACACATCTTCCACATCCATTCTACTACTATCTCTCCCCCATGCTTCAGCATTTCACCACACACTCCATCAATTCCTGGGGCTTTCCCCAATTTAACTTTCTTCATTGCTTCCACAACTTCTATCCTACTGATTTCTTCCTGTCTTCTCACCTCCCTCTTTCTCCCAGCCATTCCCTAGCCACTTATACTCGCATTACTTCCATCCTCTATGTTCAACAATTCTTTAAAGTGTTCTTCAATACACGTGGTGATATTTTGTCCGGTCCTGGTGCTTTATTCTCTTTTAATTTGTTTATTGCAAGCAGTAGGTCGCGATCGCTGACTGTAATGTCAGTGATTATGTTGCCCTCTTCTTTAGGAATGGGGGAAACAGTAGGAATTGTATGTATATTTTCTTTTGTAAATACTGACGCGAAGAAAGTATTAAGAATTCTCGCCATCATAGTTTCATCATCAGTGTGCTCTCCGTTATCTGTGATTAAGGGACGATTAATGGAGTTATTACCTTTTTGCTTCTTATATAACTGAAAAATTCTTTGGGATTTGATTTACTGATACTTGCAATATATGTCTCAAGATTTTTCTTACTGCATTTAATTAATTTTTTGGCTCTTCGTCGAAGGAGATCGTATTCATTTTTATCACTTTGACTCTTTGTGGTATTATAATTCTTATATGCAAGATTGTTTGTTTCTAGACAATGTTTAATGTTGGAGTTCCACCATTTGGGTTTAGAATTTTTGGCGGGCCTTCTGTTGCGCATTGGAATACATAATTTGATGACACTGTTGAGAGGTTCTTGAAAGTAACTCCACGTTTCATTGATATCTAAAGTTTCGACAATGGGATGCCAGTCAGCTGCACCTTCAGTTACCTTCAATTTCTTAAAATTTGCTCTCTTAAAGTCGGGCACTTTCTCACAACTGGCCTTGACATTGTCTTCACTGAATTTAATGTTAAATGTAATTATGTGATGATCACATGTACTAAATTCTTCTCCTACAATAACATTACTCACTACATTTTCTGATGTAGCTAAGACAAGATCTAGGATGTTAGCTCCACGTGTCGGATAATTTACAAATTGATACAAAGAACTTTCTTGCAAATTTGTATATAGGTCTGACCCTGTGTGTGAGGAGGGCTTCTCCCCATTTTGGAACTGGTAAATTAAAGTCACCAAATATTACAGTGCTTTGCATACAAGATAGTTCGGCAATTTGATTGTAGATTTCATTATCGATGTTGAGTGGCTCACTATGTGGACGATAAATTAACCCAAGAGTGATTTTATGACATGATTCATTTCTAAGCTGAATATAAATTGTGTCCATGTTTTCAATACATGGCTTGGTAATTTCGACTGGATGAAATCCTGATTTAACATATAACAACACGCCGCCCCCTGCTCGATTCTTCCTTTCACTGCCGAAAATGTGATAGCCTGGTAAATTAAATTCTGCTAGAAAATCTCTCTGCTCAGAGTTTAGCCACAATTCTGTTACTCCAATTACATCATAATCTTCGGTAAAGGCAAGCGTCTCTAAATCAGAAAATTTATTACGTAGACTACGAGCATTTGCAAGGATTGCTTTAATGTGCTTTCCTTTCTGATGTGGGGAGCTTCCATTATTTATTGATTTATCAGATCGTATGACATCTACGTTTGCCTCTCGTGTTGCTTGTTTTTTCTCCAGAAAAAACTTACGGCATCATTAAACAAACGACCGAGACGGGCAGAACCAACGGCATTCAAGTGTCGTCCATCGTTCGTAAACAGTGTAACCTGCTCGTAAAATTGGTTCCACGTGTCGATGAACTGAACTCCTTCCTGTAAGCAAAGTGACTTGACTCTGTTATTAATATTAAATGCTCTGCTGAAGAAGGCATTCCCTGCATTAATCCTTGGTAGTATGCCTGAAATTAAAATATGGTTAGTTTTCTCCTTGTAGCGTCTGATCATCTTCCTGTACTTCTCCATCAGCTCCTCTGATCGGGTTCGCATGACGTCGTTGTTATCTGTATAAATGATAACAAGGCTGTCATTTTCCTCATTCTCAAAAACGTCATCCACAGCCTCTGTTATGTCATCTGTCACGTGGACGCCTATTTTGTGTAGTTAATTGTTCCCCTTCGCGCCACGTGTATAACTAGCTAGTTAAGGTGTTACTAAATTAACGAACTGGCGACCCAATGAAGTTGTGGTAGGCCTGCATATAAGCCCAGGCGCAGAGGCTCGGCTCTCTCTCTCTCTGTTTCCCTGTCAGTGACGCTGGCTAGCTCTGGGTCGTCCAGGTTTAAGGTTTGTGTATGTCCTTGGTTAGGGATGTATGATGGACTTTAGCAAGTTTATGCTCTTGTCCAGTAGGCAGGGTGATGTTTTGTGTTTTGTTTTCCCACTGTTGGTTGTAAGTTAAGGTAGTTTAATAGATTATGTTAATTTTGTACGTGGTGTTTTGACTCTCCTTAAATATTCATATGCTAAAGTAACTCCAGATCTAAGTAGTACAATATGGTCTTGTCGTACACTCAGTTATCATTCTATCGTGGTTTTACTCAGGCCGTGCACCCTGTCCACTTGGTGATTGGGTAGTTTGCGACAAATGGGGGCCTGACCGGGATTGAATATGTATACTAGCCTGTATATTTAGCTACATTACACGTTCCTGTGTACTCCCTGTGCATTGCAATTCAGCCTTTAGCAACAACTGTTTCCCTCATATTTGAGTTTGCTTTATGAAACAAGTGTTCTCCCTGGTAGTCCTAATTGTGTGCACTAGTGTATACGCGTGTAGCTAATTCCTGCTCAGTTACCTCATTCAAGAGCTGTGTTCCGTTCACGAAACTGTTCCTAGAGTGTTGTTGCTTTACAACTCTTGTTTGTTCTACTCTGTTTGGGCATATGGGTCATGTATATTGTATGATCTGTATTATTTGATAGTGTGGTGTATAGTGTTTTGTGGAGTGATTTGTTGTCTTAGCTCCATACACACCACTATCGTTATATTTACTATACCAGTTGTTTTACTTGGATCTATTAGGAGATTATTACGTACCCACGTACAGCAGAGATTAGTACTCCCACTTTACTGGTGACATTGTATTCCCCACGTAATTTTTGTAGTGTGTGTGTGTGCGCATTACGTTCCCGTGTGTGGTGGAAGGTTTATTGTCCCACTAGATGAAGTGGTTTACTGATATTTGAGTGATTACACTATCTAGCTAGCTAGCTTATTTTCGTTGTTCTTCCCTTCTCGCCGCCATCATGTTTGTGTTGGAAGATTTTGTTTCTAATCCTACAGTGACTGTCCTTTCTAGGTTAACCAAGGTTCAGTGGGAAGCGTTGGTGGCTTATTATAAGCTTGAACTTCGTCCTAGGTTGAAGAAAGATGATATAAAGCAGTTAGTACTTGCACAAATGGTGAGGGAGGAAATTTTCAGTGAGGAAGAAGTGAAAATGTTGGAACATCCTAGTGATCTGATGGCTTTGAGGAAAATTGAGCTGGAGGAAAAAAGGCTTGAGGTTGAGAGGATGAAAGCGGACAATGATAGAATCGGTCTCTCTCGTAGTCCCACATGGCCTGAGTGTGAGCCAGATTCCTTCAAAACTGCTGCAGCATTAAAGTTTGTTCCTAAATTTAATGAGGAGGATCCAGAAGATTTTTTCACCCATTTTGAGAAGTCAGCTGAGCTCCATTCTTGGCCCCAGGATAAGTGGGTGTTGCTAATACATAGCTCATTTACTGGTAGAGCTCAGGAAGTGTTTACCGCACTGGATGCCACTCAAATTGAAGATTATTATTTTGTAAAAAAAAACTGTATTGCATGCATACAAGAAAGTGCCCGAAGCTTATCGACAACAGTTCCGCCGTTGCCATAAGACAGAGGGACAGACTTATGTAGAATTTATCTGCCGCAAACAACGACTTTGTAAAAAATGGGTTGAGAGCGAGTTGACTAGTATGACAGTTGAGGGCTTGCTGGAGTTGTTGTGCTGGAGGAAGTGAAATCTTGCCTCCCAGCTAGAGTAAGGTCACATGTGGAGGAAAAAGGGTTATGTACGTTATCTGAGGCTGGCATTGCTGCTGATCATTTCTCCCTAACTAATAGTGATCCCTTCCACAAGAACAGGTTGACTGCTCCCCAGCATAAGCCAGCCAGCACTTCACAGAGTGAATGGCTCCTGAATAAGAAGCTGACGGAGTCCCAGGGACCTTCCTTTAAGCTTGATCCCACTGGTGAGTGCGCTGGTGAGGAGAATCGTAGAGTTACTAATCAAGACGTGAGGAGGTCTCTCTTCTGTAGGTACTGTAAGAAGCCTGGCCACATCATAAAAGACTGTAGGAAGTTGGCCAGTAAGTACAGCCCCACCCAGGGCAATGCAGTTCTCCATGCCAGTGCACTCACCCAACCAGTGGAGGTGAGTGACCCACAGGTTAGTGATTTACTTGTTTCGGGGCCATGTGAACATTCAGGTGATTCCCTTGAAGTACCCCCATCATTTAAACTATTCTGCTCAAGAGGTGTAGTATCAAAACATGAGTCCAGTAGATTCTCGGCTCCTGTTGTTGTGTTGCGTGACACTGGATCTGATCTATCTAAGGAAAATGTTCCCAATTTTGATTGTTATACAGGTGAGACTGTACTAGTGTCTGGTCTGCCAGGAGAGGCTAGATATCCCCTTTGCTCAGTGTATCTTCGGTCTGTGTTTGTCACAGGTCCTGTAACACTAGCTGTAGTAGATCACCTCCCCGTTAGGAACATTTCAGTATTAATTGGCAATGAATTAGCTGGTTCCCAGGTTATTGCTAACCCTATCGTTTCAGACAAACCTGTTGATATCAACAACACTACTGACCTAGAGCTGAAGCACCCTAATCTCTTCCCAACTTGTGCTGTTACTCGTAGTCAGAGCCAGAGGTTGTTGGATTCACATACCCCTGCTGTAGAGCCAGAGGAAAACACACCCGAGGGAGATGTTTCCCTTGCGGAATTGTTTGATGATACACTCAGTAAGTCTAGTTCTGGTCTCCTTGACTTTGGTAGCACCCCTATCACAAGGGAGAGATTAATTCAGGAACAGTCTAGTGACCCCGAATGTAAGTTGTTTCTTGCACAGCTTACTGAAGGTAATGAAATAGATGAGGTTCCACACTGTTTTTATCTCAATTTGGGGGTGTTGATGGGTAAATTCAGACCACCTAAGACTCCTGCCAATCACACGTGGGAGACAGTCCATCAGATCGTCATCCCAAAAGCTCTACGTATTGAGATATTGAAGGTGGCACATGATGGGGTGGGTGGACACCTGGGAGTCCGTAAGACTTACCACAAGATTTTGTCTCATTTTTACTGGCCAAAGTTGATGAAAGATGTTAGTACCTATTGCCGTACCTGTCATGTGTGTCAGATTAGTGGCAAACCAGGCACTGAAGTCAATCCTGCACCCCTTCAGCCCATTCCTGTCATGGAGGAGCCCTTTAGTAAGGTAATTGTTGATTGTGTGGGCCCACTCCCAAGGAGCAAACGCGGGAATCAGTATTTATTAACCATAATGGATGTTGCCACTCGTTACCCTGAGGCCATACCTCTCCGTAGTATCACTAGTAGGAATGTTGTCAAGGCCCTGATCAAGTTCTTCACACAGGTTGGGTTACTTGCCATCGTGCAGTCCGACCAAGGGTCTAACTTCACCTCCAGGCTGTTTCAGCAAGTGATGAGGGCCCTGGGAGTCCATCAGTGTAAGTCAACCGCTTACCATCCCCAGAGTCAAGGAGCCATGGAACGTTTCCATTCTACCATTAAGACTATGATACGTACTTATTGTTTGGAAACGGGTCAGGAATGGGATGAGGCTATTGATCTTTTATTGTTTTCAATTAGAGATAGTGTAAATGAGAGTCTAGGCTTCACCCCGTTTCAACTCATTTATGGACACCAGGTCCGTGGTCCTCTCAAAGTCTTGAAAGAATGCTGGTTAAATGACGAGAGTACTGTACCGATTGCTGCATATGTAACTCAGTTCCGCTCCAACTTGCAGCGTGCATTAAAGTTTGCCCATTCTAATCTCAGTCATGCTCAAATACGAATGAAAGACAATTATGACAAAATTCACAAGGCACAATCCCGCATTTTTCATGTTGGTGATCAAGTTTTAGCTCTGCTACCAGTACCAAAGCAGCCTCTTCAGTCTCGGTACTATGGGCCATATCATGTTTTGAAGCGGGTTGGAGACCTTAATTATATCATTGCTACGCCAGAGAGGCGGAAGAAAAGGCGAAGTGTTCATGTCAATTTGTTGAAAATGTATCACTCTCGTGACCAATCACAAGGAAGGGAAGTGGAACAGGTCACTTAACAGGAACTAGAGTAGTGGAAAAGTCAGAGGAAAATGACCCTACACCATTCGTAGGCAGTAAGCTGTCAAATCGTGAAATTCTAACAAATCTTATGAGTAAATTAGAGCATCTGCCCCCCACCCAGGGAGGCGATATTGACTGTCTTCTACAGGAGCATCCAGACCTCTTTGGTGACACCCCTCGGCTCTGTACCCTGCTGCCCCATGATGTGGATGTTCAAGGAGCCCCTCCGATCCAACAAGCTCCATACCGTCTCAGTGCCGAGAAGAGGGAATTCCTGCAGTCCGAGGTGCAGAGGCTAAAAGAGCAAGGTTTGATCCGTCCAAGTATGAGTCCCTGGGCCTCACCTGTAGTATTAGTCCCCAAGGCTGGAGGAAGTTACCGCCTTTGTGTAGATTATAGGAAGGTCAATGCTGTTACCCTGCCCGACTCCTTTCCACTACCCAGAATGGATGACATTATTGATGACCTAGGAGCGGCCCGCTACGTCACTAAGCTTGATCTCCTCCAAGGGTATTACCAAGTGCCCTTGACAGAACAAGCCAAGTCAATCTCTGCCTTTGTCACTCCAAGAGGCCTTTGAGAATTTCTAGTTCTTCCCTTTGGCATGCGGAATGCCCCGGCCACATTCCAAAGACTAATGAACAATTTGATTGCAGAGTTGCCTGGCGTCCGTGTGTACCTAGATGACTTAGTTGTCTGGAGTGACAATTGGGAGGAACACCTTGAGAGGCTGCGAAAGCTCTTTGATGTCCTGGAGGAGGCCAATCTCACAGTGAACCTCGCCAAGAGTGAGTTTGGGCACGCCCACGTCGTGTTCCTGGGGCATGTGGTCGGGCAGGGCCAGCTAGCCCCTGTTGATGCAAAGGTGGATGCCATTTTACAATACCCACCACCAGCTGACCGAAAGTCTACCATGAGGTTCCTTGGGATGGTGGGTTACTATCGTCTTTTCTGCAGGAACTTTGCCCAGGTCGCTGCTCCCCTTACGGATCAACTTAGCTCCAAGAAGATGTTCCATTGGACAAATGAATGTCAGCGGGCATTTGAGGGTTTGAAGGCCCTGCTGGCTTGTGCTCCTGTGCTCCGAACCCCGGACCCACATCGGCCCTTCATCATTAGAGTTGATGCAAGTGATGCAGGGGTGGGGGCAGTGCTCTTGCAAGAATATTGTGAAGTGTTACATCCCATATGCTACTTTTCCCAAAAGTTTAAGGTTTATCAAAAGGCTTATGCCACCGTTGAAAAGGAGGCTCTTGGAATTGTCATGGCAATAGAATAATTTGAAGTATATCTGTCCAGTAGCACATTCCCCATCACGGTGTTCACAGACCACAACCCCCTTGTGTTTATTGAAAAGGTCAAGTTTAAGAATGCTCGAGTGCTGAGATGGGCTCTAGCCTTGCAACCGTATAATATAAAACTGCAGCATATTCGTGGCAAGGACAATACCATTGTAGATGCATTGTCAAGAGTGTGAACAGAGTGTAGGTTCCCTATGATTTACCATGTTATTTACCCGTTCTATGTTTTTAGGTTTAAGGAATTTTTGTAATATTGAAGTAAACCTACTTTTGTACCTCTAATGTTTGTACATGTTAGAGTAACTTTTTCCGGCTTGGTAAAAAGTTGTTTTTTTTGGGGGGAGGTGTCACGTGGACGCCTATTTTGTGTAGTTAATTGTTCCCCTTCGCGCCACGTGTATAACTAGCTAGTTAAGGTGTTACTAAATTAACGAACTGGCGACCCAATGAAGTTGTGGTAGGCCTGCATATAAGCCCAGGCGCAGAGGCTCGGCTCTCTCTCTCTCTGTTTCCCTGTCAGTGACGCTGGCTAGCTCTGGGTCGTCCAGGTTTAAGGTTTGTGTATGTCCTTGGTTAGGGATGTATGATGGACTTTAGCAAGTTTATGCTCTTGTCCAGTAGGCAGGGTGATGTTTTATGTTTTGTTTTCCCACTGTTGGTTGTAAGTTAAGGTAGTTTAATAGATTATGTTAATTTTGTACGTGGTGTTTTGACTCTCCTTAAATGTTCATATGCTAAAGTAACTCCAGATCTAAGTAGTACAATATGGTCTTGTCGTACACTCAATTATCATTCTATCGTGGTTTACTCAGACCGTGCACCCTGTCCACTTGGTGATTGGGTAGTTTGCGACACATCTACTCCTGCACCTGGAATACAAAGACGCTTTCGTTTAGACTCTAAACGAAAGCGGGTGCTCGGCCGCAAAATTCCACCAACTGACCACGGATGATGAGTCCCCCACAACCCGTGTCTCATGGTGAAAGAGGTTGTGTGTGTGTGTGTGTGTGTGTGTGTGTGTGTGTGTGTGTGTGTGTGTGTGTGTGTGTGTGTGAGAGAGAGAGAGAGAGAGAGAGAGAGAGAGATGAAGGAGGGTGGGGGGTATGTTCGATCCGGCGGTCAAGTAGTCAAGTACGTTATGTCATGAAGTTCTGTTGTTCACCGAGGTTGAGTTTCCTTGCCCTGGAGGTCGACCGACAAGTATATTGATTTAAGTATTTCTTTGTTATATTTTTAGCATCTTCTGTCCACTTCAATCCAATGACGTAAATTATTCTTTTCATTCTTGTTGTCTCCAGATGATTTTAGTCCATTTAGAAAGTACCTCTTTTATTTAGTGGGATAAAGGAAGCTTAGTGTAATCCCTGCAGAGAGTGAGAGAGAGAGAGAGAGAGAGAGAGAGAGAATTTCAGAGTATGTGCCCAGTGAAATTAAGTCACACAGAGGGGAGAATGGGAAATGATAGAATTCCCTGTGTAAATATGTGGTGTAAAGTAATAGTTTCAGTGTAGTGTAGGTATCTTGCACTTTTTTCTCTAACAATACATTAGAAAGATCGCCTTCATCTCATATTCCTGGCGTCTTGGGATAATGACAGTATTAATAACAGAATACAACTGGGATACCAGCCCTACCTTTCACAGGCGTTGCATTGTCCTATCTGTCTCTATTTATCTACTTATCTCTCTATTTGTCAGTCTCCTTTTATATCTATATGTCTGTCCATCAATCTACTGATATATCTATCTATTTATTTATCTACCCATCTACATGTCAGTGGCCGAGCTCTTTAATCCAGTAAGGGGTGGCCACAATCAAATCTCCCCCATGTCACCATGTTCTCCCCCATTGGGCTACCGTCCCCCCAACACAAACACCCAACTCACACATCTCTCTCCACTCCAGCCCTCCATCCCATCCTCGCTCTAACTGGAATATCTTCGGACCAAATACACTGGAGGAGACGCGGGAATTTTGCTATGAGTATTTTTCTCAGAGGATTTTTTTTTTTTTTCGCAGTCGAAAAAGACACTTTGTACAGTGCAGGGTTTTTATTGGCACAGTTCCCCCTCAAAAAAAAAAAGTGTGTGTGTGTGTGTGTGTGTGTGTGTGTGTGTGTGTGTGTGTGTGTGTGTGTGTGTGTGTGTGTGTGTGTGTGTGTGTGTGTGTGTGTGTGTGTGTGTGTGTGTGTGTGTGTGTGTGTGTGTGTGTGTGTGTGTGTGTTTGAGTGTGTGTGTGTGTGTGTGTGTGTGTAAATGAACTTGCGTGTTTGCTTGAGTGTATATTTCTTTTGTGCAATTGTGTGTGTGCATGTGTTTGTATCTAAATGTTTCTCTGAATGTGTGTGTGTGTGTGTGTGTGTGTGTGTGTGTGTGTGTGTGTGTTTGTGTGTGTGTGTGTGTGTGTGTGAATGAGACAGGGAGGGACAGACAGAAATCGAAACAGCCAAGACAGGGCCGCTATTTCCCTGTAAGAATTCTTTTCCTGTCCTCGGCACGTCACTCTCCTTCAGATCAGCGACGATTTGGGGGATTGGCACACAGAAATCCACGAGAATGAAAGGGACGGGAGCTGGCGTCTGGCTTGCACACACACACACTGCTCCCCCCCCCCTCTCTCTGACACACACACACACACATGCAAGCACAAACATACACGTTTTCTCTCCCTTCCTGTGTTCCCTTTCCAGTTCTGCTCCAACCCCTCCTTCCCATCTCCATTCTCATCACTCACCTTCTTCCCTCTCTTTCTCTCCATCATTCTTCTCTCTCTCTCTCTCTCTCTTTCTCTCTCATGTTCGAATCAATGTATCTCTGCCGCCAATAAAGCCAACAGGGCCCTAGGCTTCATCAAAAGACATTTTACATATAAAAGCAAAGATATTGTAATCCCCCCATACAAAAGCATAGTCAGGCCACACTTAGAGTTTGCAGTGCAATTTTGGGCGCCTTACCTAATTAAAGATACAGAAATACTGGAAGCGGTCCAGCGTAGGGCTACCAAGTTAATCCCGTCCCTGAGAAATAAACCATACCTCGAGAGACTCAAGGAATTAAACCTATTCTCTCTTAGAAAACGGAGACTCAGGGGACAACTGATTGAATGTTTTAAGATTCTAAAAGGCTTTAGTAATACTGATTCAAGCAAGCTATTCACAGTAACTGCAGAGACTGTAACTCGAGGAAATGGTATGAAGTTGCAAGCAAGGAGGCCTAATCTTGATACAACCAAAAACTTCTTCACTTACTCTGTTGTAAGCGAATGGAATAAACTCCCTGGGAATGTGATTGAGAGTGGTACCATAAATATATTTAAAAAGAGACTGGACATGTATCTCGACGCAATTGGTATCGTTTAGTTAGGATGGAGCAATTATTGCATATTCGCGTCTGCATTCATGTGTCTGTTAGACACAGACAATATTTAGAATATATATAATAGATAAACATTCTATTCATCTTTTCATAAAAAGAAAAAAACATAAAAAAAACTTGCATGCATAGAGTATGTGGCTGTATGCCCAAATTTTCCTTTTCCATATTATTCTACTTTCTGCCGATCCTATAAAATTCCTTCAGGTTTTTCATTCCTGTAAGGTATTACTTCTTCCTCTCTTGTTTCCTGTACGGCAAATGCCGGAGGGTCTGGAGGGTGGAGGAGAGAGCCTTCTGCTGTGCTATCCTTTTCTCCTGCTCCTATGCACTATATTAGGATTAAGGCCGGACCACCTCGTAGGGACCGTAAGGTCTGTGTGGTCTGTGCATCTATGTAACTTTATGTAACTCATGTTGCACCATACACAAGCACTCACACAAATGTATTGTCTCCCTGCCTCTCCCTGTACGTGTCCCTCTTCCTCTTCCTGTTCCTCTTCCGCATTCTCTGATTCCTCATCTCTCGCTCTCTCTCTCTCTCTCTCTCTCTCTCTCTGAATGCCTATTTATCTTTCTCGTTCTCTGCATAATATATATATATATATATATATATATATATGTGTGTGTGTGTGTGTGTGTGTGTGTGTGTGTGTGTGTGTGTGTGTGTGTGTGTGTGTTTGTGACGGTGAACTTCAGAGAGATTAACTATTGTGGTGAAGGAGAAAGGAGAAAGGAGAAGGAAATCGATGATATGTGATAGAGAGAGAGAGAGAGAGAGAGAGAGAGAGAGAGAGAGAGAGAGAGAGAGAGAGAAGATGCTGTCTGGATCTATAAATATGGATAGTATGAAGGGACAGTAATGAATGAGCAGTAAGATCACCATGCAGAGGACAGGGAGAGTGAGGGGATGGGCAGGATATTGCGTTAGACTGATGGACTGACTAGCAGACTGTGTCAGAGTGAGGGAGTGCCTAGTAGAGTGTGTTGGATGGAGGGACTGGCCTTGAGTGTGTGTTAGAATGAATGCCTGACAAGGAGAGTATTAAGGAGAGATTAATAAGGCGAGTGTGCTAGTGAGAAACTGACTAGGAGAGTGATCGAAAAGAAAGGACTGACTGGTAAAGGGTATGCGTGAGAAACTGACTGCGAGAGTGACTGGAAGAGAAAAACTGTTTGTAAATGTATAGATGAGTGAGAGACTGACTGGAAGTGTATGAATGAGAGACTGATTAGAAGTGCATGTGAGAGTGAGACTGAATGACAAATTGTGTAAGTCTGAGATGGTGGGAAGGAGAAAGAAAGAAATTCTGAGAACAATGTGGAGAGATAAGGGACGAGGGCATGTAATAAAGAACTGTGAGGGTGAATGAGTAGGAACAGAAATGCCAGGAGGTCTTTCTGTCTAGGGCACTCCTTTCTGGATGCTGCGTAGGGCAGTAAATAGAGAAAGGTAGCAAAGGTTTGGATAATTACTGTGTGCTGACATAAAAAAATACTGTATTTTGCTATGGTCACTGGGAAAAATGATGTATCAGAGTACAGAAGTAACTAGACAGCACTCAGAGGGCACATACCTCCACCAACGCCTATACCAGACAACTCAGATCACCACCAAAATTTAATCAACTCTTCCTGGGCCCTTAACCCATCTATCGACAAAATTAAATCGAAATCCATTTATAACTTTTATAGATATTTTGTCGAAAATAAGAAAGTCCTGAGCCGGGACTCGACCTCAGATCATCAAAATTCATTCAGCACTTTTTTTAGCCCATGACCCACTTATCCATCGAACCTTCATTAATATCCATCAATAACATTTTCTAATATCCTCTGGGCAATACAAACTAACAAGCAAAAGGGGGTCAGTACATAATCTCCATCTCTCGTTGGCGGAAGTAGTGTGAAAGAGGAAGACGTTTACTCCGACCATAAATAACGATAATAATAATGATGACAATAATAATAATAATAATAATAATAACAATAATAGTCATAATAATAATAATAATAATAATAAAAATAATAATAATAATGATAATTTTAAAAGTAATAATAATAATAATAATAATAATAATAATAATGATAATAATAATAATAGTGATGATAATAATAACTATAAAGCACTCAAAGAGTGCATACCTCCGCCAGTGTCATTAGTATTAAAAAGGATCCGGATCCGGAGGAGGTAATAATTAAAATAATAATCTTACCAGGGCGTTATCGCTGTGGTCACGAGATTACTTGAGAAAACAGTGTTGGAGATTTAAATGAAATGATTATATTCAATTCCTGACAAATGAAACCTTCAGAAATATTTGAGTGATGTTACAGATTTGAGACACTGACGATGAAAAGTAGTCCATACAGCATATTTTGAACCAGCGTCGTGGTACAGAATATATAGCCAAAATCATCATCATTGGCATCATCATCATCACCATCATCATCACCATAACCTTGTACTGTACATACAAATCATCCTCATCCTCATCATCATCATTCATCATCATTAGCTCGACTGAAATGCAGATGATCAGGAAACTGGAGAGAGAGAGAGAGAGAGAGAGAGAGCACAGAAGGATATCAAAGTGCTTGCCCAGTGAAATAAGCACACAGCTCATTCACACATCATTCACCACTGCAAAATCTCACGTCCTCCTCGCAGTAAAGCCAGTCTGCACGTATTGCTTTATCGTGTTCTGCATAGATACGTTTCACATACACCTGTGGGATAGAGTCATACCTTTGGCTATCAAGGTAAAGAGGGGTGAAGCTTTTGGCCTGTCCTCTCGTCAGATAAGGAAGCTCCCTAACACCTCTTCCTTAGCGATTTGTTTTTGGATATGACTGGTTAATAGCCTTTTGTACGTTGTGCATGCCAAGTAACGTGACATCAGAATGATCTACATTATACAGAATTGGGCAGTAAGTTGTAATGAGCAACATAAATCGCTTAGGAAAAGGTGTTAGGAAGCTTCCTTAACCGACTGGAAAACGGGTCCTTGTCAAGTGCATCTTTGGACATCTTCTATGTCTTCAGTTCCATATCATATCCAGAGTTTCCTCAGCACTCTCTCTCTCTCTCTCTCTCTCTCTCTCTCTCTCTCTCTGATAAAATTTTACCATATCAGTCATATTTTCGGCGCAGTTCGTCTACTTTAACCCTCATATCCAATCACAAATACCGATCTCACCATCATATCTTACCTTCATACATTCTCTTTACTGTCCGGATCTTCTATGCACACTCTCGTCTACTCTTTAATTAATAGATTTTCGTATTATACGCGTCTCAAGAATTCCCTATGTGTCTTATCTTATCTACTGTACACAACATACGAGAAGTCCTTAGTGCCCTCACTCTTATTTCCATTGCCCTCACTCTTTCGTTTATTATATAATATCAAAGCATAATAACCCAAACTTAATGTGAGATATAACACCCCTTCATGGAGTCTTCTTGTAACTTTCTTTCTGGGTGGGTATGTTGGTTAGGTGGCTAGAGACACGGTCTTGTTAAAAAGAACGTGATTTCGATATTTGTTTGGAACACGAATTAGTTCAGTTGTTTAAATTTTATCAAAACTTACTCCTTCGATCTTCCATTAAACTCATCGAAACGCCATTAAAACGACTGCCATTATCACCATTATAACAGTCCGGAATGAAAGAGCCATGACATAATATATTCAATATGGACAAGGCTCTTAGTGCCAAAGTCGTGATATGTGAATGTTTGTGGCACGTAGGAGGGCTGGACCTCAGGGAATACAGTGTTATTTGCAAGCTTAGAGTCGGACAAAAAATCTGACATCTGATTTATATAATTTTCTTCACAGTAACATTCACCTTTCTTCCTTAAGTTACTTTTCCGTTCTGCTTCTCCACCTTGCACCGAGGTACAGTGTCTAAAATCTATCCACCAGTTCAAGTCTCCCTCAGTTCACCAGCGCATTATAATTCTTCACCTAGACGTACAGGTGGTAAAGGATTAAAAAAATCCTCTATCGTCAATGAAAAGTGGACGAGTGTAAGCTGAATGGGACCTTAACTAGTTGACGAAGCCACAAAAGTAATGTATCTCTTCCTACATAATTACAGTCTTTATACCCAGCTCGTAATGCTCTTCTTGATTTCTAATATAAGGTAACAATTGTGTTGGTGCAAAAAATAAGATTATAGTTATTCCCAACTTCAGCAGTGGAAATAAAACAGAGACGGTCAGTGTAGATATGAATAAGGGAACAAAATGTACTAAGAGGAAATTATGCAGTTACAGCCATCTTTACGTAGGCATGAGGAGAGTACTGATCGCACAGAGGTTAAGGAGCAAGTTTAAAGCATATAGTTATCATGTCAGAATCAGTGACGTCATCCACTGTTCTCCAATAAACGATTTTCCTTAGTACGACGGCAAAGTAATTTTATATGGTCCTATCAGTGGTATATTAACTTGATCTGCCCATTTTGTGTGACATTTAACTCTTTCACTCCTCTAATATGTTTTATTGCATTCTTGTGTTTTTTCATAAATTATATTATTCATCTTTGGAGAATCTACCAACTAGAGATTTTTTTTTTTTTTTTAAGCAAGGGAGAAGGAACTAAAAGCCAGGGGCCTGCAAATTGCTCCCTCAAAGGAAAAAAATAACAAGATAACAGAGAGCCAAATTCAAGATCCATTCATTTGGAGATGCCTGGACACACCGATGTATAAATATCCTTCATTTACCCTCTCACTATGCGCTGTCCCCCAAAAGGTTAATAAAATCGTCTGCAGGTAGTAATATTATAATCCATGTCACTAAGCTGACGGGGCTAACAAATTCGGTAAAGCTTCCTGTTACGGTGACTGTATACAGTACTTCCAGCTGCAGTACTGTTCTCTGATATACGTTTGTGCAATATACTTAGGAACTTACACTACTACTACTACTACTACTACCACTACTACTACATTATTCCTCGTCCTTCTCCTCCTCCTCCTCTCTCTTTCTTTTTCTTCTTCTTTTTTTTTCTTATTATTATTTTTTTCCGCACAATTCTGGTCGGTTTGTTTTTCCCTGAGGAGTGTGAGTCACTCCCACGTCTTGAATACTAGGTCGTGGCTGCATGAAACTCAGTGTACCTTAATTATGTGGAAGCAATCAGTCTTGTTGGGTTCTAGTCAAACCAACTCTCCAGTCTGACAACACCTAGCCTGGGCTAAGAGGGTTAGAGATCTTCGTCGGGTCAAAATAAATGTACTTCAGTGAATGGCTCTTTATCCCTACAGCAGTTTGGTGCTGGAGAGGGATGCCTTCATGTGGTGGCATCAATACAACCAAGCGACGCAACATCCATGAGCTGCTTCCCTATCTCATGAAAGGAGGATGGTTGACTGCAGAAGGGCAACTGAAGCCTGCAGTCCACCGTATTCACGTCAACAGCAACATTACAGCAATTTATTATGTGACACCATCAGCTATTAATGATATGCCTAATGGACCCGAACTGTTAATTCCTTTTAGGTTTTGCATTGGTCAGCACGTCAAGGTTGCAACTGAGAGAACCCGAGTATAATTCTTGGACAGGTAAGGCTTTTGTACAATGTTTGTTTCCCCCTTGTCCTTGTTCATCTGGCAATACATTTGTGGATCTGGAAGTAACGTCGATTACTGCTTGCCGAATCTGGGGAAAAGACTGTGGCTAAGCAAAATATGTTGATATTTTATTGCCTATACACGAAACTAGTGCCAGGAAAAACCAATAGACCTACGAGCAATTTAATATGCCTGTAATTCTAAGTAACTTTTTTTTTTTTTTATAAAGATCCCTCGGAAAATAACTTAAATTTTCTCCCAGAATATCCAGGTTTGTTTACACTGGACATGACACCATCCTGCATGTAAGCTGCCATTTTCTCATGTCCCTCTCAGAAAAAATAAGGTATTGTGGTTACGTTAAAGTTGAATAATATGGTGTTAGGTTGAATTACTGCGAAAACATGGTACTTTTAATTATTTGTGATATGATTATTTGATTTCTTACTTTTTCACTTTTTGTTAAAAATTAAGACTTCTTTACGGACCCTTTGTAAGACGCAAGATTAATTAACATCTTGGAAGCAGTTCATTTGCGAAGGATGTTTATAGATGGAAATTTACTCAGAATAACACGTGCTGTAATGTTGACCTATTGGTTTTTCCTACCAAGAGGTTGGAATATAGGTTAAAGTTTACCATTCTGTCAGCCAGACCATGCAGTTCATATGTATTAATCGTAAGCCATCCCCCTCATCTCTACTCCTTTCACCCTCATCCTTACTCTCTTCCCCCTCACCTCTACAGCCTTCCCCTTCATTCCTACAGCCTTCCCCCTCATCCCTACAGGTATTTACGATCATCTGTTGCCGGTGATGCGTCTTGTGGTCTGGAGCTGTAAAACTGCTGTCACCTTTATGGCCCCTATGGTGAGTCAAAGGATGTGTGGCGTGTCTCGTGTTTACTGTCCACAGCTTCTGTCTTCATGTGTCCCTCTTCTTGTTCCTGCATCCGTTGTCTTTGAAACTTGTGGAAGGATGATGATGTTGGTGATGATGATGATGATGATGAGGAGGAGGAGGACTATATTTAATGATGATGATGATGATAATGCCTTTTTTTAATGATGATGATGATGATAAGGAGGAGGAGGACTATATTTAATGATGATGATGATGATAATGCCTTTTTTTCAATGATGATGATGATGATGATGAGGAGGAGGAGGAGGAGGATGTTTATGTTTTGATGATGATGATGATGATAAATGATGATGATGGTGACTATATTTGATGATGATGATGGTGACTATATTTGATGATGACGATGATGATTATGATGGTGATGATAGTATATGGGTGATGATTATGATGATGGCATTGATGATGATGATGATGATGATGATGATGATGATGATGACGATGATGATTATGATGGTGATGATAGTATTTGGGTGATGATTATGATGATGGCGTTGATGATGATGATGATGATGATGATTATGATGACAGTATTTTGATGATGATGATGATGTTGATGATGATGATGATGATGATGATGACTGTATTTTGGTGATGATGGTGATAATGATGATGATGTTGACTGTATTTTGGTGATGATGGTGATAATGATGTGATAATGATGACTATAATGATAATAATACGACAACGATGATGGTGGTGGTAGTATTAATAGTACTGTGTGTAAATGTATTTAAAACTTACATTTGAAGCCCATATGAGGTTCAGTCCCTGCAGCTGACTGGCTCTCAATAGGAGGAGAATTCGGGTACAGTAATAGGAAACTTGTCCAAGTTTCCTTAACATTTAGCAGTACAGTAGGGATGGTTTTCTCGTCGGTTAAGGAAGCTCCCTAAGACCATTTCCTAAGCGATTTATTTAGCTTTTTTTTTATTTTTTTATGTGTCCGACTCTGGGCATAGGCTTCACAGCCTGCTATCAAGGCCCAGCAGTCCTCCTACATACCATACACCTCCACATGTCACCACTTCGGCGTTAACACCCACTGTCCATATTGAATACATGCTAAGGCTGTCTCATACAGGACTGGTGTATTGGTATTAGCGGAGAAATTTTTACGACATGTCGGCGGGTCTTCTGGTAGATCAGTAAAGCCTGATTTAATGAAATTCAAATCCTTAAACTGTTCCCTGCTCCAGCGGGGATTTGAACCTGGGTCCGTTAGAAAGGCAGGCCACCTCTCTACCGATTTATTACACCTTACTTCCAATCATGTGTTATGTAAATCATTCAAACGTCGTCATACTCCGCACAAATAACGAACAAAAAGATATTAACCAGACACAATAAAAAAAAAAAAAAATCGCTAAGGAAGAGGTGTTAGGGAGCCTCCTTACCCGACCAGAGTAAGGACCAACGGCTGGATGTTTTTTTTTTTTTTTTCCCCCATCGGCATCAGTAACAAGACTACAGTAATCCGAAGCCTCGCCTCTGCCATTCCATTATTTTATTGGGATTCGATATTAGGAGCATAGGACTCTTACTCCCATCCCCTGTTAAACTGTTTTGTTGATCAGCCCCAGTTTGTTAGGTTGAGCAGGCCCGTCAACCACAGGCAAGTAATTATCCTTGAAGGACCGTCCAGTGCAGTGAAATGATGTTCCCTTGTGGTCGGGGGAAAAAACTGCAGAGATTTGGTTCATGGGTGGATGACGCATTTGCGTCTCGCCACCCAGTTCATGGGGGCACCATACTAGGCTCCACTTCAACCCTTGATCTGGTTATATGGTTACCACTGCGTTTAAATGGTTTCCTGGGTAACAGGATACCATTAGACTTGCCACTCAGTGTAAAGCCACCTGAAGTGGAAAGGGGTAAGAGAAAGTGACAGGAAGGAAAGGGAGAAGTAGGAAGAGAGGAGAGCACACTTAGAGAAATAAAGGTGAAGGAAGGCAGCACTACGACAAATGAGTGGATGATGGTCGCCACCACCCACCACTACTGCATAACACCAGGCCTTTGGCATATCATGTTATATTCACAGCTTATATATATATGACCCTCTGATTTCCAAGACTCACCCTCATCCAAGATACAATAGTCTGATATTATCCCCCAAAATGCTATAGTCAAGAGTGCGAGCAGTGAAAATGGGTTACTTGGGAGGAACATGTAGTGAAAATGGGTTACTTGGGAGGAACATGTAGTGAAAATGGGTTACTTGGGAGGAACATGTAGTGAAAATGGGTTACTTGGGAGGAACAGGTGGAGTTAATGGACAGACAGACAAATGTGGACGTTAAGACGAGTTGCGGGCATGATACAGAAGTTACTGAAAGCATTACGAGAATTACCCTGAGATGATCTGGCCATTTGGAGAGGATGAAGAATGAGAGACTGACCAGAAGAAAGTATTTGGGTGGAAGGGAGAAAAGGAGAGGGAGACCAAGGATAAGATGCAAAGATGGAGTGGAGACATGTATGAGGGAGGAGGTGTGAGTTGGAGGGAGGGCAGTCAAATGGCAGAGGACAGAGCGACATGAAGGCTATTTGTTTGTGGCCACCCTTTGCGGGATTAAGGCGTCAGGCTATAAGTAGATAGATAGATAGATAGATTGATAGATAGATAGATATAGATAGATAGATAGGTAACCATTTGCACAATCGTTTGTACAAATCCACACAAAGACGAGTATTCCCCTCCCACCTCCCCCCAAAAGGCAAATATCTAGGAACTCCCATGTGTTTTATACATTACCCGTATTCATAATTATGTATACTGGGAAAATTACTACATTTGCATATATTGCTGATTAGGAAAGAGTGCGAACCAGAACGACCTAAAAACAGGAGGAAAAAGTTCAACTGATTTTTTTCGGTTACCCAATCTCTAAACACAAAAACGCCAAATGAAGCAATCAGGAGTAATGAGGGCGTGGGGGATTAAGACGGAAGTAATAACAATTCAGCGTCTTACCCTCATGGCTGGGGATTAACTTGCTTTTTTTTAATGCCGGAAAAATGAACTCGAGGTTGGGAGTCTGTAAACTTGCTTCCTTCCATTAAGTATATGAACAAAAATGAAAGATAAAAACAAAATTGGTTCATTTCGAGGTGCCTGAATACACTATACTTAAAAGACCGAAGATCATAGGCGATGGGAAAGGCACACAAAGGAAAACATTCCCAGAGTTTACCAGCATATAAATAAAAGACTGAGCGTACCGATTGGCTCTTGAATTAAAAAGTTGAACAGAAATGGGGTGTGAGTGTGTAGTTAGACGGGTGTTGTGTGCCTGTCGAAATGAGGAAGAAATGATAGTAAAAAAAAAAAAAATCAAAACAGTGACCGTAGTAGTGTCAATAAAAGAGAGAGAGAGAGAGAGAGAGCACTTAGAAGTGCTTTATGTGGTAGGCCTCCACACATAAGAGCTGAACTTCATACGTGTGTGAATAAAACCCCTTCACAAAGTCAGCAATTGAGTAGGATTGAAGAATACATAGAGTCGGTTTAGCACATCTAACCTCTGCGAAGCTGTTTTTGCAGAGGTGTAATGTGACCTTTCCAAGCACAACCATATTAAAACTAAGGACTGAATTATGCTCTCTTTAAGGTATGAGGTTTGTGAAAAATCGTGCAAAGTTGAGAGATGGACGAAATGAGTTTTTGAGGCATTAACAGTATAAGGTTTCTTTGCTCCATGCAGAAATAATAGCATATCTGAAAACATATACCAATGCCTCACTCTGTGATTGTTGTGGAGACCTGTGATGGATGTTGCTCGAAGTGGCTGGGAAATCGAAGCACAGAATAATGAAGGCATGAGTGGTTGGGGTAAGAGTTACAAATCAGAAGATATCACATGAACAATAGAAAAGAGTTGGTGAAAGAAAAGAACCCTGAAGATCACCATTAATTATAGTGTTAGAAGAACATTGGCCATCTAAAGCCGTAGATATAGAATGCCCGGAGAGTTAAATTTGAGACAGAAATGGTAAGAGGGTAGACTGGAAATTTTAAGATTTTTGTCAGATTGTTAAAAGCTCTCAGCTTGTCTCGCAAAACAGCAAGTGTTTCATCAATACCCCGAGAGGAATGTGACAAAAAGTCTGATAGGACTGTAAGATCACCTGCGGAACGTCCATAACGAAACCCATACGAGTGATCGGAAAGATGATGACATGAAAGAGGCCTTAAAATCTTGTTAAGCAGGGATTAAAAAACCAAAGAGGCCTTAAAATCTTGTTAAGCAGGGATTAAAAAACCAAAGAGGCCTTAAAATCTTGTTAGGCATGGATTTAAAAAACTTAGAAATATAAGATATTAAAGAGATCGGGTGAGTGTTAGAGGACTGAGGGCAGTCACCTGTCTTCAAGGCTGGTTGGATGAGACCAGTTTTTCATCAAGAAGAAAAATTAGAAGTTAACACATGTAAAATTAAATGGGCCGAGTGTCTGCAGGCACGGACGATTATTGCTTTGTACTCTAAACAAAGAAATTAGTTTTTGTCGTCAAGAACATTAATCGTGACCCTCGTGAACATAAAATTTCCAAATGTTAACAAGATATAGTAAGAAGTACATTGTTAACAGCAGAATTACAAAAGGAAAACGAGAGTGAAGTGTATACAGAAATATAGACCGAGATTCTCACACCTGGAAAAACTCTAGTGCTTTCTCAGGCAATTATACTGACCTGAAAGCAAGTCATAGTAAGTAATTTCCTCCTGTCATCATTAGCCCTTTAATGGTCGCAAAATCTCTAGCACTGTGCTTCAACTAAAGCGATTTTTTTTTTTTTAAGCAAGATTGAGCCATAGAAGCGCAAGTATGTTAATTTCTGTTGTAAATTATTTGTTTCTGCAGGAAGAACAGAGGAATATAGGAAGATTGCATTCTTCTGATCTTAACTCATCCTGTAAAAATTACTTTGGCTATGAAATCATTCCTATTATCTTATCTGCATGTTTGATTGTTTATTGGTCCACACTACATATCAGTAAGTTGTGGATGGATTTCAATAAAATTTTCTGGATATGCGGGTCAAGGGTCAAGGAAGAGTTCAGTAAATTTTGGTGGTGATCTGAGTTAGAGTCCCGGTTCAGGACTTTTGCTTGTTTGTTTGTTTGACCACATGATATAAAGTTATTGGTGGACTTCAAATAAATTTTGTGGATACATGGATCATGAGACAAGGAAGAGTTGGTGGTGATCTGAGTTGTCTGGTATAGGCGTTGGAGGAGGTATGAGCTCTCCGAGTGCGCTTAATATGTATTTCTCCTGAAACTGATCAGTACAGTGAGGCACACTCCTTCCTCTGCTAATCAAAATCGTCTTAAGGTAGGAGGAATAGGGCACAACATACGCCTTTGGGGTGAGGGGTTAAACAGAAGGCGTGCATCTCTTTGAGCTGTGGTGGTGCCGATTTACCCCATTCAGCCAGGGAATGTTATATTGACTTTTTTTTTTTTTTGCTATTTCTATTTATTTATTTATTTATTTATTTTTTACTTAAGGGAAACCATTTGTAGTGAAGCGTTAACCTGCTGTTTCCCAGCAGGTTTTTCACCAATGACCCCCCTCCCCCAATCCCGGCAGATTTTAGAAAAAAAAAAAAAAATTGACTACAACCTCCGCTTTTTATGAGAAACACCGAAAATTCGAAGAGAAAGTACTCACCTGAGCTTATAAGTGACCCTCCCCTCACCTGGTGCCATCTTCTCTGGAGCCGTGCTCCAGAGAAGACAATTTCTATGAGAGGGGTAACTATTCCAAACCACTCAGAATAGGTAGATATTTATTTATTTGGTACGAATGCGTATGTAATACAAGAGTATATTGGTTTTCAGACAATGATTTAGGCGATATAAGCATTGTTTCACTCATCAAACTCATCAACATACCGCACCTTCCTTGGCGACATTACCTCCTCACTTCTCCTCATTTCTTCCTCTAACACCACGTAATATTTGTCCTCCACATCGGGAATCACTTTCGCCTTGAATTGCGTCGTTGGAGGAGAGACTGTAGCGCAACGTCTTTACCGGCCAGGTCACTGCTAACAGGTGAGTTGCCGAGAAAATGACGTGGGGGGGGGGTAACGCGGGTCCAGGCAGTGTTGACCTGGCGGCGGGTAGAGGAAGGTTTCCTACATATGCCTACCAAAAATCACCCGCGAAACTTGAAAAATGTGCAAATGACGGACCTCACAATTGCAAAATGTGTAAACACATCCTCGGGAGTCACTGTGACAAAACGTTGCAACGTGTACTGTATACACGTTGACGGGATGCCTCAGGTTAAAGAAAGCTATGTTTAACTTTCCAAGTTCGAAAAGCTTCTTCAAAATGAAAAAAGTCAAAAGACAGCAATGAAAAAGTCAAAACTGCTCCTAGTACTGCTACTACTACTACTGCTACTACTACTACTACTACTGCTACTACCGCCACACTGCTACTATTACAATTACTACTGCTACTAGCACTAGTACTACTACTACTACTACTACTACTACTACTACTTCCACTTCTTTTTTTCTCTCTTTAATGAACATTGCATTCCTACTACTACTACTATTACTACTACTACTGCTGCTGCTGCTCCTGTTGCTGCTGCTGCTGTTGCTATTACTACTACTACTACTGCTACTACTACCATTACTACTACTACTACCACTACTACTACTACTACCACTACTACTACTACTACCACTACTACTACTACTACCATTATTATTATTAGTTTTTTAGAGACATCTTAGGGCGAAGGGGTACTTGAAAATTACAGTAATCCCTTTCATACCTGACATAATACGGCCAAAGGCATGTCCGGAAAGTGGAATCGTCTGGATACTGGGACCTTGCCTCCCAGACTGGTACTTATGGACCCAAACCCAATCTAACTTAGAAAACCACCCACATAACTCCCTACTGGACATTCATAGCACCCATTTCAGATCCTATTCACACAAATAAGGGACAGAAAACATGAAATAAATGAAAAGGAACCAGATTGAGGATTTGGAGGTGAGTATGGGAAATATTTAGCAGCACTCAGGGTACTTACTCCAAGTCTGTGGCCATCGCAATGAATAACCCGCCTCCCCTCAGACTCTGACAGTAATACGATGCACCTGAAGCACCTACAGTAATCCAGTGTTGCACTGCACGTAATCCTTTGCACTCTGAATTCTAATTTCTTAACAATGCGCACTCTTTTCTCACTTGCACTCTACTTGAAACTCACCACTGTTGCACTCTGCACTTAATCCTTTGCACTCTGATTTCTAATTTCTTAAGACTTTAGTGTACATTATGTTCTTTACAGTGCACAACACTGTAAATTCCCGTGTGGTCTAGTGGAGAGTTCTTGCTGTTTATTCACTATCAGAGTCTGAAAGTAGGTGTTGCAGGTGGCTGAGGGGCACGTCGCCGGGACATAGTAATGGACTACCTACTGCAGACGACTCTGAAGACAGGCGCAAACTCACGTCCACTGGTGACTCCACCGTGGTCATTGTGCTGGGCTGTGGATCGGAGGTGGAACGCCTGTCTTGGGGAGGCAGTGGTGTGGAGCCAGGGCTGGGCAAGGTGGGGGTAACAAGCCTAAAGAAACTGTCAGTGGCTGATTAACATAAGGAATAGTGATTCTGGCACACTTCCTCCACAAGTCCCAGGGGCCCCATCTCCCTGTAGCAGTCCGGGTGTTCTATGTAGTCAAGAACGAACTCAACATGCTCCCAGAGTGTGCTCAGCTTGGGGATGGCTGGAGTAGTGGCACGCTGAGAGTAGTCGCATCATCGTCGCTGTCCTCATTGGCATCTTAAAGCTGGGTACTTGTACTGGCAACTGAAGTTTGCATCTCGATATCAGTCATCATCTGATACCCAGGATTGCCCTCGTCATTATCCAACCACTCATGCACTTCGTCCACATCAACGTCATCACCAGCCACACGAAGACGTGCATGAAAGTCTTCCACATCAAAACCTAGAAAGTCATGCACCACATCAGCTCCGAGAAGCAGATGAGACCAGCCACATTCCAAAGTCTTGACAGAGACTTCCCTCCATGCACTGGCCCAATTGTACAGTAGATGGCTTACTTGATGTTGTGGCAGAAAAGGTTTTCCAAAGTCTGCTGGCCTCGTATGTCCCGTCCCTCCCTGCACTCGTCTTCGTCCTCGAGAACAACCATCAACTCATCCAGGAACTTCTAACGGTACAGCCTCTTCATTGCCACGATCACTCTTTGGTCCATTGTTTGGATGAGAGCAGTCATATTAGGTGACAAAAACAGGCACATAATGCAGCCATTCTCAGCCACCAATTCCTTGTTGGACGGATGTGCAGGTGCATTGTCCAGAAGGAGGAGGGTCTTTACCTGGTTGTGCAGGATTCCCAGTGTCTTCATCTGATAATGGATGACCTCCTTGGCAAAGTGCTGGTGAAACCAGTCTTAGAAGATCTTGACTGTGAACCAAGCATTCACAGAATGGTACCACATGACAGGAAGGACATCCATCACTCCACAAAGGCACGAAGGCTGCTTTGCACAGCCAACAATAATGGGCTTGTGCCAGTTCATGCCGTTAGCATTGGCAAAACACAAAGCTGATATCCGTTGCTTCGAGAGCTTGTGGCCAGGTACACGCCTTTCCATCTCCTCTGCTAGAGTGGTCGTTGGCAGCGAGCGATAGGATAGACCAGTTTCATCAGTGTTGTAGACATGGCCAAGAGTGAGGCCCTCCTTGTTGATCAAGCCCTTCACCTTCTGCCAAAACTCCTCTGCCCTCTCCTCGCTGGCATCCAGAGCTTTGCCATGGGCCTTACAGTTGGTAAGACCATGCCGTAACTTGAAAGTGAAGAGCCAACCCTTGGATGAGTTGAAATCTGGGATGTCGTGTAACCTTACAAACTTCTCAGCGGCAGCCTTCATCTCCATGCCATGCACAAGAACACCAGCAGCACATTGTTGTCAGTACCAAATCAGCGTAGAGCAGTCAGTTTCTGCAAACCGAGGAGTGTACATAACCTTCCTCTCCACGTTGTGTTTGGTCTTCGATGCGAAGTCAGCCGTGTACTGGGTGAGCTTGTCCCAGGATTTCTTAATATCAAACAAGGTAGAGCAGGCCAGGTTGAATTCATGGAGGATGCATGACATCGACCACCCTGCGTCCACCTTCTCCAATATCTCCCTCTTCTTCTCCAGAGTCAGAACCACTCGTTTCCTCTTCTTGGGCGGTGTGGCCATCATCACACACATGAGGAAGAGGCAGCAGAGGAACAACATGGCCTGCAGGAGGGTCACCACCACAAAAGCGAGCACATGAGCTGCCATGGTGAGGAGCTCTCACTCACGACAATGGGTAGATGGGAAATGGGGAGGAGGCAGCATCGCCCTGCTGGACGTCGGCAGAACTACGCAGCAAAACACACCTGGTCCGCACCATGCGCCAAGTTCAAATTACGGGTGCAAAAAAAAATAGTTTTTTGTTTTGTTTTGCTTTTTTACTTTTTTTTTTTTTTTACCATTTTTGGATTCTGAAGGCCCGGACCAAAAATGTCCGGATACTGGACATCTGGATATTACAGGGATTACTGTATATTATTATGCCCTTCCTAGTTCGGGAGCATTTTTATTTTCTCACAGCAAAATATACGAGTCTGGAGAGAGCATGAAGAAAATGAGGTGGTTAAACACAGAGCATCAACACGCAATCACTAGGACTCAACACTCGTAGCCAGGGTGTAGGGAAGGTCCAGTATAACATCAGGCTTGACACTCCCTGAATTGTGTGTGCGTGTTCCCTGTGACTGCATATTGAAGACACGATGAGAATAACCAAATCAAATATGTTCTACCTCACCTAGGAATTGTATGAGCTCCTGTTTCAACCTCTTTGCTATTTATTTACTTTATGGAGGCGAGATAGGCCCCCACCACTGATGTATCATTATGCAATCACTGGCTATGCATTCTTCAGATGGAAATTCTTGTATATATTTGCTATACTCTCTTTCCTTTAACTTGGCCCAGATTTTCAGCCTTTTGCAGCTTATTTCACGGAGCTGGATGGACAAAAGAGACAATACTATGGCTCTACATCCTATCCATAGCATAATTTTCTGGTGTCAATGTATTCTTACAACCGAGCATTCATGATAGAGAGATGGCAATTTTAGGCCAAGTTAATGTAAAAAGAGTGTATGGTACTTTTGGTTGCAACTGCTGATTTATTTCCATCTTATCCAGTGCCATTATTGACTCCTAGTATCATTCACGTCCACTTCAGTAACACATAAGCCAAAAAGGGATCAGAAATATTACACTGAGCCAGAGTGGAAAATATTACACACATTATTAAATCTTAAGCTCTCTGTCGCTTGCTGGATCCCTGGAGACATAAGGTCTAGTTGAGAATAATGTGGGCAATATTTCTCATTCCGATTCTAAGCAAACACTGCTGATATTTTTTCAGCCTATGTATTATCACATGTGAAGATTGATGGAATTCCTTAAGAGCAGATCCTAAGACAAAATAAATATCAGCATCCTCAAAAAAAGCTGTGTGAAATATATCAAAGATCTTTATGTAGCAGTCTGCCTATCTAGTAAACAGGAAATAATAAACCACTGAGTAGGGTTTACCTAGTCTCCTACAAATAAATATGCTTTAGCTGAAAATCCTGGGTTGCCTGACAGCTCGTTGAACTTAGATAAAGTCGAGTCCATCAGCAACAATGAGTATTTTGGAGTTGTGAGAGGAAGAGGCACTGCTTCTGGACACAGGATCTCCAAGGGGATTTGAGAGAGAGAGAGAGAGAGAGAGAGAGAGAGAGAGAGAGAGAGAGAGAGAGGGAGAGAGAGAGCAGACAACAATTCTTACAACCAGTCAACTCCAGTGCAGACCCAGGAGTAGGTGGTGTTATAATAATTATACCCAGCCTGCTACCGAGATGTCCTGGGTTCAGTTCCTAAGCTTACCTTTTGATATTTGTCCAAGGTCTTCCGTACCCGAGTCTACGCACACCTAGAGCTAAAATAGGAATCTGGGCTGGATGTTCGACGTTTGCCTGTTGTAGTTCGGGGCAATACAGGGATTTAGCTAATACTGATTGTCTTCCTTGGTGACCCTTAAGCAGATGAGTCACCTAAATTTTCTTCACCTTTTTTTTTTTTTTTTTTTTTTAAGAAATACAGGACTTTGAGGGAAAAAATTGCCTCTTGCTGTCTTACCCCATAATTGTACTTCATCCAGGGGTCATACATAAGGGTCAGCGCCTGGCCACGACCTTTCTGATGGGTGCCATTGAACAATATCCACCCTTTTTTGGTCATACCTGCGTCAGAGCCAAGGTTCGCCTCACAGCTGACAGTTGGGAAATGTTACGCAGGCGTCGCACACCTTTTCTAAGTCCACCCCAAGTTTTTAGCAAGTTTTTAAGGTCCCGTTTCTTGACTTTTTTTTTTTTAAATATTTCAGTCCACTAAGCATTTATAAAACATTACTCACTGAAATTATACTCTGTCAATTAGGCTGTTTTTGCCACCTTTCCCAAATAAAAAATACCAGTTGTGTGGGGAAAGGTGTGAATTTTTGGAACAAATTTCTGTCTAATAATGGGGAATACCATTACTTGCATTTCATCACTGCAGGCACGTCATTGGTGCTGGTGAGGGAAGCCTTTGTATGGCGGCACTGATATAACTGATCGGCTACGTTGCCTGGTTATACAAACGTCCCTCAGCTACTTCACACTCCCCAGAAAGGATATTGGTGGACTATCAGACAAGGGCAACTTCAGCCTGAAGCCCACAAGGTTCACGCTATAGATGAACCTGGAGCAACAGCAACAACAACAACAACAAACTACTACTACTACTACTACTACTACTACCACTACTACTACTACTAATGCTACTGCCTGAGAGAGGGGCAGTAGCCAGAGACATTTCGCTAATCTTGCAGATTCTCTGATCAAGCCACAACAGACTTCCTAACAGCAACATTATGCATTGCTACATCATACAACTTGCCGTACATTAAAGCATATACATTACACAATTAAATTACGCCATTTAAACTAAACCTGTAGAATAACACCTCTAGAATTATATTTACAGAACTGGATCTTCATAATTTAATGGTATAATAAACTGCATACAGTACAAAACATATAGATATTGATCTAATTAATTACACCGAGAGCATTACACTTCCTGAATTACATGTATAGAAACGGGCATTTAAAATCTCATCTATAAATTATTAGGCATAGAATTAAGCCTACAAAATTTCATCCATGAAGATGTATGAAGAGAATTACACTTATAAAATCACGTATACAACTTCCCTTTCAAAATTACAGGAATTCACTTATTAATATCACAACGAAAATTACACGTGCGGAAAAAAAGTATAAAATGCTATCTTTCTTATTCCGAAGACCTGTATTTCTTCTCTTATCCATTTTATATGCCATAGAAGATAATATACACCTCATGGGTAAGGAATAATTATCAAGTTAGGCTAGGATATTACTAGAACGCAATCTAGTCCCGTTCTGCTCCGGTGGACAGAAATATCGATCCACCATTTGCTCGAAGAAATATGAAACGCACAAATAATATTTTGAAAACGTTTTGGGTCTGAAGGTTGTGAGTCAATGTTTCAGCAATTATCGCTCAGTGTGTCGGTATTTATCGTAATGAACTGAGTCGATAATCACGTCTGTAATTTAACATATACTCTTTGTCCGCCTGCCTTTTCGTTTATATAAAAATTAAAGTACCTCTATTTGATCTACTTTGTCACAAAATTAAGTAGCTACCTTATGTAACGACAATAATGAAAGAGAAGAAAAATGCGGAGAAAGGAAAGGAGAGGAAGAAGCAAGTAAAAGAGGAAGGAGGCAAAGGAGAAAGGAAGAAGTAAGGAAGGAGGACGGAGAGAGGAGGAAAGCTGGAGGAAGGAGGAATTAAGGGAGTGAGGGAGGTAGGAGTGAAATTACAGGGTGAGGTAAGGAAGGAAATAAGGAAGGAAGTAAAGGAGAAAGAAAGAGGGTCGGAGATAGGTGAAGCAGGAGGTTGAACCAAGAAAAAATTGTGCAATAAAAGGTCATTTTCTTCACTTGAGAGATTCTGAGATTAAGAAAACAGAAGAAGAAATATGGGAGGAACCAAGGTGAAGGAAGAAACAGGAGAAGGGAAGGAAGTGGAGGAAAGTAGGTGAGTCAGTGGAGGGAGGGAGAGAAGGAGGGAAGGTGGGAAAATACTGTATACTTGATGGTAGGTTATTAAAAGGGGTGAAAAGTTTTTATGTAAATAGTAGAGGGTGTGTAAGAGTGGGAAATGCTGTGAGTGATTGGTTTCCCGTGAGCGTGGAGCTGCGACAGGGATGTGTGATGTCGCCTTGGTTGTTTAATATTTACATGGATGGTGTTGTAAGGTAGGTGAATGCAAGAGTTTTAGGTGGAGGTCTGAGTCTGGTGAATGTTGATGGTGGAGAGTGGAATCTGAAGCAGCTGCCGTTTGCAGATGATACTGCACTGGTGGCTGATTCAGAGGAGAGATTGAGACAGTTGGTAGAGGAGTTTGGAAGGGTGTGTGAAGGGAGGAAATTGAAAGTAAATGAGAATAAGAGTAAAGTGATGAAGTGTACGAGGTTGGTAGATGGTAGGGGGATGAATATAGTTTTGACTGGCGAGTTGCTTGAGGAGGTAAAGTGTTTTAAATATCTAGGGTCACATGTTGCTGTGGATGGAAGAATAGATGCAGAAGTGAAGTTTAGGATAAATGAAGTAGGAAAGGTGCTGGGAGGAATGAAAAAAGCGTTTAGATGTCGTTCGCTTAGAATGGATGTAAAGAGAAGGCTGTATGAGGGTGTTGTGTTACCGACTGCGTTATATGGAGCTGAAACATGGAATATAGGTGTAGCAGAGAGGAAAAGTTTGAATATAATGGAGATGAGGTGTCTGAGGAGTATGTGTGGAGTGACGCGTATGGATCGAGTGCGAAATGATGAAGTGACAAGGAGAACTGGAGTTGTTCGGGAGATGGCTGGTAGAGTTGAGCAGAGGGTGTTGCGATGGTTTGGGCATATGGAGAGAATGGATAATGAGCGACTGGTGAAAAAGATAACTAGATCTGATGTGAGAGGTGTAAGGCTGAGAGGAAGACCACGAATAGGAAGGGTGGACAGTGTGAAGAGAGCGCTGGATGCGAGAGGCATGTCTGTTGAGCAAGGAAGAGTGGCTGTGCGTGACAAAAATAAATGGAGAGAAATTTTGAATGAATAAATGATGACGCAGCCCTGAGGGGATATTCTCCCACATTTGGTCTGATCAGCTAGTCAGGTCAGGTGCGGTTAAGGGGATGGGTCTGTTATGATGTGGCAGGGGTAAACCAGTTCTGCTGTCGGGCCCTGCCGCGGATGTCACTGATTGCATTGCGCAGTTGACCCTTGTGCGGTGTGGTGCGGTGAGGATCTGTCCGTTCAACTCTTTGGGGCTAAGATGTGAATGAATGTGTTTGAATGGATGAGTAAATGGGGAGTGTGTCGTCCTGTCTAGGCTACCTCCCTTTCCTTGGGGGAAGCAGCCTAGGTATATAGATAGATAGATTAAATCGCTTTCAGAATTTACTAAGTTTCCAGGAGCTTTAAGGTAAAGAAAGAGTAATAGAAAGGAAGGGAGAGAGAGAGAGAGAGAGAGAGAGAGAGAGAGAGAGGAAACAGGGGCAAATGGTCAATAATGGTTTGCTTCCAGGAAGTCATTATCTTACAAACGGAAGGAAGAATATTAACAAGAAAATGAGAAGGAAGGTGGAAAGAAAGAGGAGGGAGGAAGAAATGGAGGGAAGAAGAGGAAGGAGAGAGAGGGGGAGGAGGAAAGAAGAGGGGAAATGGTCAATAATAAATGGTTTCAGGAAGTCGTTAGTTAATTACGGAAGGAAGAAAATTAAGAAGGAGTGAGAGGGAAGTCGGGGAGAAAGAGGAGGGAGGAAGAAATGGAGGAAAGAAGAGGAAGGAAGGAGAGAAGAAGACGAAGGAAGGAAAGGGGTCAAATGGTCAATAGCAGGTGGTTTTCAGAAAGTGAGACATTATGGAAGGAAGAAAATTAATAAGAGAACAAGAGGAGGGGAGAAGAAATGGACGGAAGAAGAGGAAGGAGAGAGAGAAGGAGGAGGAGGGCGGAGGGATAGATGGAGGTGGAAGGAAAGGAAGAAGAAGCAGGAGGGAGAGGAAAGAGTAAGGGGATCGAATAATCAAAATAGGTGGTTTTCAGGAAGTCATTAGCTTTCAAGGAGATGAAAGAGACGGCACCGCTGCCTTCTCCTTCCCCGGCCCTTCCTTCTCTACGGCTTCATTCCCCTCCACCCAACATGGTCCAAGAGGCCGGATGCTGTTGGTTATGCCCCTCCACACCTCTCTTATGGCCTCACGGTTTCAGGGCTCAAGGAATTGCCGCTAAAAATTCTATGGCTTATATAAATTCCCTCTTCGTATATGGATGTTGTTTTAAATTCTCTCTGTTTGTATTATTTGTAATTAGGTCCTATCTTTTCTATTTTATATGTATTTTTCCTTTAATTACTCTTTTCCTGTATCACAAAGATTTTCCTTTAAATTCCCTCTTCCTGTATTCTCTTAAATTCCCACTTCCTGTATGTATTTTTTCTTTAATTTCCTTCTTCTTGTAATGTATATGATTACCTATCTTCCTGTACTATATGTATTTTCCTTAAATTTCCTCTTCCTATTTCATGTGTTTTTCCTTTAAATTCCTCTCTGTATTACACGTATTTTCCTTCTAATTTCCTTCTCCTGTATTGTATGTACTCTTCTTGAAGTTCCTTCTTCCTGTATTATAAATGTATTCCTTTATATTCCTACTTCCAGTATTGTATGTATTTTCCTACAAATTCCGTTTTTTTCTGTATTATAGTGCCTTCCTCTAAATTTTCCCTTTCTGATACGAATTGTCCTTAAAATTCCCACTTCCTATACAGTATAATATGTATTACCATTTTAGACTCCCTCTTAATCTGTAATACGTCTTTAACTCCGTCACACTATTTTTTTTTTTTTTTTATCGAGGCGAAGAAGTACATGACAGGTTGGTGATGACTGGCTGAATGCAACATGTCGGAATAACATCGTTGTGGTAATCGTTGTGGTAATTATCTAAAATACGATGTTAGTCGGACGTGCTGTTCAACCAGTCATCACCAACCTGTCAAGTGCATCTTCGCCTCGATGAAAAAACTGAGTGTAGTGCTTGAGAGGGACACTTTCAGGAGGTGAGGTTGGTAGAATCTATGCAAACGTTCCTTAACTCCCTCCCTGTCCCCCGAAATGAGGATGGTGGACTGCAGAAGGACATCCAGCTTGTAGTCCACAGAGAGCACGTTCAGATGAGCCTAGGTTCACAACAACAACAACAGTAACAACAACGACGCTTTCAGACCAAGAACAGATTTTACTCATTATGTTTTAATCTTGTGGTGTTTTCAGGTGATTTTCCACTGAATGACAAGCTTAATGATGAGCCAAAATATTATTATTATTATTATTATTATTATTATTATTATTATTATCATCTATTCACTTTCATCTTACATGTCGGGACCAACTGCCTAGCCCCGGGCTCCTATGCTCCTCATGGGGCAATGTAGAATTGGATGATGGATGGATGGATGGATTATTATTATTATTATTATTATTATTATTATTATTATCATTATTATTATTATTATTATTATTATTATTATTATTGTTGTTGTTGTTGTTATTATTGCCAAAGGCATCATTTACTACGAACGATAAAACTAACCACCATTTGCACACCTGGGCCTGAATTCCCGTCTCTTAAGGAAGCTTTCTAACACCTCTTCCTTAGTTATTTATTCTTGGATATGAGGGGTTACTATCCTTTTGTACGTTATTAATGAAGAGGATGGCGATATCAGAATTTATGAAACACAGAACAGGTCAGTAAGGTGTATGAAACAAAATAAATTGTTTAGGAAAAGGTGTTTGGGAGCTTCCATAACCGACGGGAATACAGGCCCTGGTGTTCTTGTGGCTGACGATGCTTTAAGGTCGTGTCACATCAGATGCAGCGCTTGCTACACTGTGGATGGGAAGCGACGTGGATTTCAGTTGCTTGTGTTGTTTTGAATAAGGATGTTCAGACCGGATGCGATGCTATGTAACGGTTGCGTGCGACGTCGCTTGCATATCGCTCCAGACTGCCGCCTCCGCGATTTTTCTTGACATAACCTCCGCAACGCATGCGCACTACAGCGCTTGAGGAGTCGGTTGTCACAGTCTGCCAGGCTCCTTTGTCATTGCGGGACAGACGGTCTGTCACTCTGACAGTTGACGACAGCAGACGTAGGAAGCATAATGGAAGGATAGTTTGTATCTTGTTTTAAGACATCTCGTTCAACCATTGATAAGACTTCATTAAACTGAGTGGGAGAGTCTACTCTAAAATATTGTCTGAATTTTTCCCCTATCACCTGAAAGTACTTTGGTCTTTTTACATTTCTCTTGCACCCATTCCCATTTCATTTTGTTGAAAATGGCCAGAGTAAGCAATAGTAGTTCCACTTCCTCTTCCTCCTCCTCCTTCTCCTCCTCCTCATAGGACCACTCGGCACTGTCTTCCATGGCTCCAGTGATACAACTGATCGCAGCATCTACAAAGTAACTCGCTGGCATCGCTTACGGTGTAAAAACTCACATTTTGAGTATCGCTAGCATGTGTCTGCAGCGTAGCTAGCATTGCATCCGGTGTGAAACGGTTTTTAACCGGATGTGACCTAAAAGGGTCGTTATCCAAGACGTGGTTGTTTACCGTATAAATTATATCGTTCGGGAAAGGGTAACTG
Organism: Coenobita brevimanus; assembly: GCF_032717465.1. Classification (NCBI taxonomy): domain Eukaryota; kingdom Metazoa; phylum Arthropoda; class Malacostraca; order Decapoda; family Coenobitidae; genus Coenobita; species Coenobita brevimanus. The sequence continues at coordinate 4,560,224 of NC_137042.1, forward strand.
CTGACCTCCACCTTAACCTAACTACTCCGATGACCTATTTCTTATTTAATCCTCGCCGACACCAGACGATTTCATTCAGATTAGGAGAGGTTTGAGAATAAATGGATTGAAACCAAGTGCCATTACCTACATACCTTACAGTGTCTCATGATCCAGTTAAAAACCTCAAGTGATAGAAAGAATGATCCACAGATATGTCACTGGCTTGGGGTAAATTCAGCCGGGGTCTCTACATTTCTGGTGAGACAGTGTAGGAATGAACGATGAATGGCGCCTGGTGGATTAGTGAGTTTAGTGGCTTGAATACCCCAGTTGGAATGACAAACCTGACAGCAAGAAAGGCTCGATATGCATAAGGAGATCTGCAGGTGGGGCCATGCAAGCTCTGGATGGAGGAAAAGGTCGGTATTCTTGTCGGTTAAGGAAGCTCCCTTACATCTTTTCATGAGGGATTTATTTTGCTTATTGCTCCTTACATTCTTCTGTGTCATTTCATCATTCATTTACATTACTCCTTACATTCTCTTCTACGTCATTTGCCTTATCATTCAAATACCCATCATACTCTGCAAATATAGCATACACATTGATATTAGCTAGCCTTATCAAAAAATAAATTGCTAAGGAAGAGGAGCTAGAGGGCTTCCTTCACGGACGAGAATACAGACCAAAGAGTGTTGTGATGCGTCGGGCTCGTGAAGACTCAACACCTGTGGAACTGCAATAAATACCGAAAGATCAGAGAAGGATTTTAGACGGGTGAAGAAGACCACCAAGGCTTATTCTGGTTGGTACATGATGTATCCAATAATACCGATACTAAAAGCCAAGGGTGCAAAGACCAATTACTGTAGTGGTAAAATATATTGTCATATTATGTTACAGATACCTTTATTGTATTCTGCTTCTATAAGAAATTTACCACTTGAACTATACTCCATTTCACCAAGTTTGGCACCATCAGCGATGTCGTCAACGCCTGTAGTGATGTAAATCCTCTGCACTAGGTGAACCTCTATTTATTACCTTGAGAACAAATATAAGGGCAATACAAAAAAGTATGTCCAATACTGAGGACCTTTATCAGTGCCACAGGTGTTAACGACATCAATGCTATGGTGCCAGATTTGGTGAAATTGAGAATAGTTGGTAAAATGAACAGGCCCTGATGCTTACCCTGCTGTCTCGACTATATATTAATTTATTTACTTAGTTGCCGTAGCAGAACATTTAATATTTAGTTCAAAAACATCTTAAAGTAGACATCTACACTCTTGCCATATTTTGTTGTTTCTTAGTCGTAAAGTCTTAAAGAATGATGTATTTCTGTAAATGTAGATGTTTCCATAGCTTTACATAAACTTTTTAAACTAAAGAGAATAGCTAATCATTCATAATCCATTTACTAACCTAAATGAGCCAGAGGTTTTGGAATGATCGGCGCAAGGGTATGATGACGCAGATCATTTAAGTCGTTGGACACCATCGTACGCCCGACAGCGTTTTATCCGATGAAAAAGCGTGGGCCACCTCATGATATTAAACTGAGATGTGTTAGTTCATATCTTATTGCAGCCAGAGCTCTACCTGCCACATACTGAGACAAAATTGTTGGGGTGGAAACTTCACGAGCAGTTCCTATATTCGCCCTGGTTCTTTGATTAATTGAGAAACTCTCATCAGGAATACCTTTGGTGAAATGTGAACATTCTGAGAGTGCATACCTCCGCCAAGACAGCATCATTCTTCTTTTCATGTTTTTCACGGCCGTGTGTTTCACCTATGAACTTTTTCTTGTCCCTGTTAATTATTTACTTGTCTCTCCCAATCATTTTCCAAAATTGATCGAAGTGCACCCGCTATATTATTTCCCATAATGTTGCCAACAAATACTGGGCAGTCACACCGAACACACACACACACACACACACACACACACACACAAATGCACACACGCACAGATGAGACAAAAAACATAACCACCACGGCTGAGGAACACAACCTCGTTCACCTTCCACTTACACTTTACTCTGAGCGCCTGCTCTAGTATTAGCACAGGCGTCAGTGCAAATAAAATTACCCTTGCAGGCGGCACCAGAAATGAGAACAATGTGTGTGTGTATGTAATTCACCGGGTCGGTCAGGATCACCTGATGGTCGTGATCGTCAGCTTTTACCCTCCCGGAAGGGAGCTGAGAGCTCATATAGTCCGATCTAAGGGCAAGGCTGTGACCTCCACACACGCACACAACCGTCCCCTTGCTCCAGGGGGACAGTAACCATCCACTTCGTCAGTGAAACTTTTTGCAACCTGAGCGAGGCGCGAACTCCCGTCTACCAGATGGCAAGCGAGAACGTTACCACTGCACCAGCGAGCGGTGAGAGAGAGAGAGAGAGAGAGAGAGAGAGAGAGAGAGCGCTGACTAGCGGATACTGTTGCCTTTCAGGGTGAAATTAGGGTTCTTCAGCCAGGCCATTGTATTAACTCTCCTCGTACACACCAAGATACAAAGTCGAGCAACATGGTCTCTGACTGTCTCGCATCTGTCTCAGAAAACTCTAAATTTGTCTCGCAACAGTCGCTAGACACTGTCTCTGGGTCACGTACACACCGAGATACTTCATCCAGCAAAAGTCGTGCGACAATGTCACTAGACTGTTGCGCGACTGTCTCAGGAAAGTCTAAATCTGTCGCTGGACAGTCGCGCGACAGTCCAGAGACAAGATTTCGGCTGTATCTTGTCTTCCATATCTAATGGGAGACAAGATACAAGTTGCTCGGTGCGGAGGGATTTGGCAACGGATGACGTTTTTTTTTTTTTTTTTTAAAGTTCGTATTTAAAAATGCACGCCTCCTGATATAAGGCGTCAGTATTCATATATTTTTATATTATTTATGCATAACAGTTGTACATACATTGAATAATTATATGTATGTGGTTCTACCCTAAATAATTAGTCTTTTTTTTTTTTTTTTATGCGAGGAAGAAGGAACCAAAGGCCATGAGCCCGCAGTAACAGTTCCCTCCAAGAGAAAAACAAAATACAATAGAGAGCCAAATTCAAGATCCGATCATTTTGAGATGCCTGGACACACTGCGTTTGAAAGACTGGAGATCATAGGCAGGAGGAAATACAGACAGAGGGAGACAGTTCCAGAGCTGACCTGTTGCATGAATGAAAGACTGGGAGTAATGGTTAACTCTTGCATTAGAGAGTTGGCCAGAAAAGGGATGAGAGTTTGCTGCCAGACGGGTGCTACGCGCCCGTCGTAGAGGTGGAGGAATGCAAGCAGACAGTTCGGAGGAGCAGTGACCATTAAAGTAGCGATAGAAAATAGATAAAGATGCAACAGTGCGGCGAAGAGACAGAGGTTGAAGGGAGTCAGTAAGAGGAGGAGAGTTAATGAGACGAAAAGCCTTTGACTCCACCCTATTAAGAAGAGCTGTATGTGGGGAGCCTCCCCACACATGAGAGTTGTACTCCACACAGGGGCGGATAAAACCCCTGTATAGAGTCAACAATTGTGCAGGGGTAAAGAAAGAGCGGAGTCGGCTTAGCACACCCAATCTCTTGGAAGCAGATTTTACAAGAGATGTAATATGATCTTTCCAAGATAAGTCCCGAGTAAATGAAACCCCCAGCATGTTCAAGGATGATGCAGGATTAATCTGAATATTATTAAACATTAGTGGGTATACCTGTGGAAGATTTTGTCGGGTTGATAGGTGTAAGAACTGAGTCTTAGAAGCATTAAAGACAACCATATTATTTTTACCCCAGTCAGAGATATGAGCCAAGTCAGACATTAGGTGTGCCATAGCCTCATCCCTTGTTTCTTGAAGTAACTGTTGAGATGGGCGTTGCGGGAACCGAATGGAAAGGTGAAGGGTGGAGTCATCAGCGTATGAGTGGATAGGGTTAGATGTACAGCTTAGAAGATCATTGATGAATAAAAGGAAGAGAGTTGGTGATAGGACAGAGCCCTGAGGAACACCACTGTTGATAGATCTAGGAGAAGAACGATGGCCGTCTACGACAGCAGCTATAGAACGACCAGAAAGGAAGCTAGCGATGAAGGTACAGATAGAAGGATAGAAACCGTAGGAGGGCAGTTTGGAAATTAAAGATTTATGCCAGACTCGATCGAAAGCCTTTGAGATGTCAAGTGCAATGGCAAAGCTTTCGCCAAAGTCCCGAAAGGAGGATGACCAGGAGTCTGAAAGGTAGGTGAGAAGATCGCCAGTGGAGCGTCCCTGACGGAACCCATACTGACGATCGGAAAGAAGGTTGTGATAGGAAAGATGCCTTAAAATTTTTTTATTAAGAATTGACTCGAAAACTTTTGAAATACAGGACGTTAAAGCAATTGGACGATAGTTGGAGGGTTGGGAGTGGTCACCCTTCTTTGGGACTGGCTGAATGAGAGCAAACTTCCAGCAAGAAGGAAAGGTACAAGTTGACAGACAAAGGCGAAATAGTTTGCCTAGGCAGGGTGTAAGCACAGAAGCACAGTTTTTGAGAACAACAGGAGGGACCCCATCAGGCCCATATGCCTTGTTAGTACTGAGGCCAGTAATGGCAGAAAATACATCAACTGAAGAAATTTTAATGTCAGCCATGAGGAAGTCAGAGGGGGGAAGTGATGGAGGAACAGCACCGGAATCGTCTAAGGTGGAATTGGAGGAGAAAGTCTGTGCGAAGAGATCTGCTTTATCGGTAGAAGAAATAGCTACAGAACCATCAGAGTAGAAAAGAGGAGGGAAGGATGATCAGGTAAAGTTGTTAGAAAGATTTTTGGCAAGGTGCCAGAAGGAGCGGGAAGAATTCGAGTTGGAGAGTTGAGAGCATTTAGTATGGATGAAATTATTTTTAGTAGAGCGAAGAACAGACTTAGCACGATTCCGGGCAGAAACGTAAAGATTATGTGATTCAGGGGTGGGTTGGCTCCGGTACCTTTTGTAGGCCTTCTCCTTGTTGCGGACAGCATTAGAACAAGCGTGATTAAACCAAGGCTTTCTTGCGTTAGTCAAAGGATATGAGAAAGGAATGTATGCTTCCATGCCCGAGAGAATAACCTCCATAATGCGCAAGGCACACTCAGATGGCTCACGGCCATGGAAGCAATAATCATTCCAGGGAAAATCAAAGAAGTACTGCCTGAGGGCCTCCCAGTCCGCAGCTCCAAAATGCCAGAGACGACGTTTCCCTGGAGGGTCCGCAGGCCGTACTGGAGGCGATAGGACAGGTTAAGGTAATAAGGTTGTGATCGGAGGAGCCCAACGGAGAGAAAAGATTAACAGAGTAAGCAGAAGGATTAGTTGTGAGGAAGAGGTCAAGTATGTTGGAGCTCTCTCCAAGGCGGTCAGGGATACGGGTAGGGTGCTGTACAAGCTGCTCTAGGTCATTAAGGATAGAAAAAATGTAGGCTTGTTCACCAGGTGGATCCGTGAAAGGAGAGGAGAGCCAAAGGTGGTGGTGAACATTGAAATCTCCAAGAATGGAGATTTCAGAGAAAGGAGAAATGGACAGAATGTGTTCCATCGTAGAAGTAAGATAGTCGAAGAATTTTTGATAGTCAGTAGAATTAGGGGATAAGTAAACAGCACAGATATATTTAGTCAGAGAATGACAGAAAAGCCGAAGCCAGAGAGTGGAGAATTCAGAAGAATCAAGTTCAGGAACACGAGAGCAAGATAAGTCGTTGCGTATGTATACACAACAGCCACCTTTGGCTTTGAAATGAGTATAGAGAAAGTAGGAGGATACAGAAAAGGGTTTGCTGTCAGTTGCCTCAGACAGCTGAGTCTCCGTTAGAAAAAGTTATACATCATCGTTGAAAGATTATACTGTATGTATATGGGTCTGACCTAATAATAATTATGGTATATATACACGTTTTACCTACATCGTTGAAAAATTATGTGTGCGTATTTGGTTCAGTCACGACAATTATATATTAGTTTTAGTGATTCCAATGTTGGTTTGGGCAATTATTCACACACACACACACACACACACACACACACACACACACACACACACACACACACACATATATATATATATATATATATATATATATATATATATATATATATATATATACACAAGTAGGTGGGGGCGCTCACCATCCACTTACTCGATCTAGTGCTGCTCTTGGGTGTCTGCCCTTTCCTTTCCTCCATCCTTCTTTCCTTCCATCCTCTTCTGTGTTTCTTTCCTTCATTCTTTACTCGTTCTTCTGCCTACGGGTGACTTTACACTCCCTCTCCTGTTTTTCTTTCCTTCATTCTTTCCTCTTCCTTCTGCCTGTGGGTGACACTACCGTACACTGAGTGACAAGCCAAATGGTTTCCTATACACCAGGAAACCATTTACTACGCTAGGTGGTAACCATATAACCAAATTTAGGCTCCTGGTGGTTTAGTGAGTAATTAAGGCGCTCCAATCGAATTGAGCCGGTGAGGGTTTATATCCAAGGAGTGATTGGGGTTTATTGCTCACGTAATGCCACTCAGGCATGAGTGAGGCTGGTCACTCTCATCTTAAATGTCAGGACCAACTTGCCTAGCCTCGAGCTCTTACGCTTCTCATGGGGCAATGTAGGATTGGATGATGAATGATTGAAATGAAATGTATATACCGGTATATAAGGTATATACATTTATATAAATATATATATATATATATATATATATATATATATATATATATATATATATATATATATATATATATATATATATATATATATATATATATATATATATATATATATATATTCGTCCATAAATGTATATCTTCACATGTACATTTTGCCTGTGACTGGAATATCACTTCTTGAGTTTAATATGACAAATGTTGGTTGTAAACTGATATTTCAAAATTCACGTGGTGGATGGGTCAATGACGGACGCGCTACATAGTCGCTGGACTGTCTCTCGATTGTGTAGCAACAGTCCAGCGAGAAAGTAGCAGAAATGTCTAACGACCGTCTCGCAACAGTCTCTAGACAATCCAGAGACAAAGTTGTTTTGTCTCCAGTGTGTCTCTGGACTGTCGCCCCACTGTATCTGGATTGTCTCGCAATAGTCGAGATACATAGTCGATCGACTGTCTCTAGACTTTGTATCTCGGTGTGTGCAATGCTTAATGGTCGGGACAGCTCTAGAACTCAACTGTATCTTAAGCCAGATGATTACCAGCCCCGACAGCGAACCTGGTATTATTTCCAGTTCTGTGTGTGTGTGTGTGTGTGTGTGTGTGTGTGTGTGTGTGTGTGTGTTAGCTCGATAATTTCGGAACTCCTCAAGATATCATCACAACGTTTTATAGGTGTGTAGTAGGGAAAACAAATCAATCACGAGTTCGAAATTGATGAAAGCAGGTCAAGGTCTGTGTCTCTGTTACCAAGATAAGTTCGCAACCGCTCAAGATATCATCACAATATTTTACAGGTGTATAGTAGGGATGAAAATCTCTTACGATTATTGTTTTCAGTTTGTCTGTCTGTCTGTGTGTATGAGTGTCTGTCAGCACAATTACTTCGCAACCGCTCAAAATACCATCGCGAAATTTTACAAGTGTGTAGTAGGGATGAAAACCTCCTAAGAGTTCGAAATTGGTGAAAGTAGGTCAAAGTCTGTGTGACTCTTACAACGGTAAGTTTGCAACAGTTCAAGATATCATCACAAAATTTTACAGGGATGTAGTATGCATGAAAACCTCCTACGAGTTCGAAATTGGTGAAAGTAGGCCAAGGTCAAGGTCATATTCCGAGCCGCGCTAGATATGTATCGGCTCGCGGCTGGTGTGATTCCCCGGTTGGAGGCCTCTAGTGTTTACTTTAGAGTCACTGTGGGAGCCTAGGAGTGTTAATACTGTTATCATTAGCACTCTCGTGGTTGGCTGAGTCTTGGGTTCTATTGCGTTGTGGCCAGATATTGTGTTTGTCTGAGAGAGAGAGAGAGAGAGAGAGAGAGAGAGAGAGAGAGAGAGAGAGAGAGAGAGAGAGAGAGAGAGACAGAGACAGAGACAGAGACAGAGACAGACAGAGAGTTAAGAGAGTTAAGAGGAAGGAACAAAGCCGTAGAGTCAATTACTTTTCGTTTGTTCGCCTGTTAAAAACTTCACTCTTCACTGTCTGGATTACAATGTCTGAAAGAGAGAGAGAGAGAGAGAGAGAGAGAGAGTTAAGAGGAAGGAACAAAGCCGTAGAGTCAAATACTTTTCCTCTGTTCGCCTGTTAAAATCTTCACTGTCTGGATTACAATGTGTGAAAAAGAGAGAGAGAGAGAGAGAGAGAGAGAGAGAGAGAGAGAGAGAGTGCTGGTGTTGCCTAATTATTCACACGGAAGTAATATCGAAAGCTTGATGAGAACCGGACATTACTGTGATGAAACCTGGTATAGTAACAATAAATTGTCGATCAATATCTCCCTTTACAACATTATGAATTTCTTATCAGCTAAATTAAGAGACAAATTAACCTGTTTCATAAGAATTGCCGCCCATAAAGCTGATTTACTGGTTCCCTCCTAATTTACACTGCCAAACGTATCAGTAAAGTGTTGGTAGTAAGGCACACACACCTGATTTATTACCTTGATTGCCTTATTAGTGATTTGTTACTGCTTATTGACTCTTTGTAAATTATGTTCTCTCTCTTTCTGTGTGTGTGTGTGTGTGTGTGTGTGTGTGTGTGTGTGTGTGTGTGTGTGAGATTTAATGTTAAACAGTGAATCTCTTGTCAGGAATATCTCATATGGAGCAACAGTCTCAAAAAGCGCAGTCGTGTACAGTTTTCTTTCTATATTTGCCATATCTTGCCTCGTCACGAAGAACCGCTATGAAAAGGATGCGCACCTCTATTATATATTTGCCTCTGACATTTTCCGCACAACATTAATTACTAACTTCTCTGATGGCCCTGAACCCGCTTTTTTTTTTTTTTTTTTTTTTTTTTTATGATACAAGTACATCTAATATCACACCAAAATTTCGACTCCATAATGTTGCTAACAGACAGACGATATCTAAAAAAACAAGAAAAAGAAAGGCAAAAAATGGAACCTTCTTTGCTGAAGATCACTACTTTCTTCTCGCTCGGTAGATACATAATTCTGAGGCCTGTATCCTGGTGAACTTGGTAGGTTCCCTAGCATCACTCACTAAGCGATTGAGTTTGCATACAATATGATACTGTATCTTGTATGTTAATTTTGGCTTCGTACGATCAACATAGACTTATATAGGAAATTGTTATCTATCTATTTATCTGTCTATTGCCAGAAACCTTAATCCCCTAAAGGACGGCAGCAAACAAATTTCCTTCACGTCTCCCTTTTCTCTGTTATTTGGCTGCCCTCCCTCCAACTCATACCATTATCTCTCATATATCTCTCCAGCCCATGCCTTAATCTCATCATTGGTCTCCTTCTCCATGGCTCCCTTTTGGCAAAATTTCATAAATAACATACTGTAAATTGTTAACAAAGCATCAATAACATAAAGGTGACTGTTAACATTGCATAAATCACATAAAGTAAGTTGTTAACATTGCATAAATAACATACAATAATTGTTAACATTGCATAAATAACATACAGTAATTGTTAACATTGCATAAATAACATGTAGTAATTGTTTACATTGCATAAATAATTTACAGTAGATTGTTAACATTGCATAAATAACATACAGTAATTGTTAACATTGCATAAATAACATACAGTAATTGTTAACATTGCATAAATAACATACAGTAGATTGTTAACATTGCATAAATAACATATATACAGTAATTGTTAACATTGCATAAATAACATACAGTAGATTGTTAACATTGCATAAATTAACATACAGTAGATTGTTAACATTGCATAAATAACATACAGTAGATTGTTAACATTGCATAAATAACATATCGTGGATTGTTAACATTGCATGAATAACCTGCAGTAGATTGTTTTCATTGCAAAGTAACATACAGTTGATTTCAATCTGTATATGGATGGAGGTTAGAAAAGAGATACAAGGTAAGGCAGTGGATATTGGAACGATCGTAATGAGAGAGGACAGGGTGTGGACACTCCCTGTACTGTTGTTTGCAGATGATACTCTATTGTTATGTGAAGACAAAAGAGAACTGCAAGGCTTGGTGAATGAGTTCTGGAGGGTGTGTAAGAAACGGAATCTAAAGGTGAATGTAGGGAAGAGTAAAGTTATGGTCCTTGGGAGAAGTGAAATCACTGAATGTACAGTGAGGCTGGAGGAGCATACAAGTCATGAGTGAGTGAAGTGGAAATGAATTATTTGTGAAAACCATGGGGAGTTACATAGAGAGATAGACTGACAAATGAAGAAATGAAGGAGCGTTGTGGTGTAGATGTGGATGTGACAAAAAACGATAGGAGAAATACACTGAGGTGGTTTGGCCATGTGGCGAGGATGGAGAACGAGAGACTAACGAGGAGAGTGTATACGAGTAAGATGGAGGGGGGAGAGGGAGGTGGAGGCCGAGGATGAGATGGAGGGATGGAGTGGAGAGGAATATAAGAGAGAGAATTGTAAGCTGGTAGCAAGGCAATGACATGGCATTGGACAGGGCGACGTGGAGGCGATTTGTTTCTGGCCACCCCTTACGGGATTTAGGCGTCTGACAATAAATAGATAGATTTTTAAAACTGAGTAAATAACAGAGAAGATTGATGAGGTGCCGCAGGAATTAAAGAGGGTAATGGATTTTAGCTACAGGTATCAAAGACCATATGGGAGTAATTCAAAGATATATAATTACTCTTTTTACTCAAACTTGACCTAAAATTGCCATTTTTCCAACATGAATGCTGAGCTGCAGGAAAACATTAGCACTAAAATATGATGCTGATCATGAAGAAGTGCTATGAACTACGTGAAATAAAACAGCAAAAGGAAAAGAATCCGGACCAGGTTTATGTGAAAAGACTTTAGTAATGAAACAGAAACGGGCAAGGAGAAAAGAGAATGATAGGAAAATATAAAACCAATAAAACAAAGACAACATATAGGTAAGATATAGCTCTTAAAAAAAAAAAAAAAAAAGTAGAAAACATATAAAACCACGGCCCGTATGCCTGTCGGTTCAAGCTCCTTAACACCTTCTCCTAAACTATTTATTTGTCTATCTTACTGCTCTCTTCTGTGCTACATAAATCCTTCCAATATCGCAATTCTCTGCATAAATGACGTACAAAAGGTAATTTACCACCCACATCCAAATATAAATCGCTAACGAAGAGGTCTCAGGTTCCTTCCTTACCTGATGACAATACGGGCCTAGATGAAACACAAATTACCAATACGAATAAAAAACAAAATTGGAAGTTCCACAGAAAGAGTGATGTTTAACAGCAAGGAATAAACCCATGGAACCCATATTCTCTTCGGGTAAGGAGGCTCCGCAGCACCTACTCCTTAGCGATTTATTTTGGGGTATGGCTGGGTAATATCCTTTTGTACGTTATTTATCCAGAGTATGAGAACGTTTCAAGGATTTATATACAAGAATAGCTCAAAAAGGTGTAAAAATCAAAATAAATAGCTTAGGAAAAAGTCATAAGGAGATTCCTTACCCGATGTCAATGCGGGGTTGGGTGTGAGTGGGTGGCAATGCTGGGCCAGGCTGTAGCACAGGCGTCAGTGCCAATAACATGACCCCTGCAGGCGGCACCAGAAACGACAACACTGAGCTGCCGACTGGCTGATACTCTCGCCTTTCTGGGTGTAATTTGGATTCTTCAGCCAGGCCAGAGTATTAACTCTCTAATGGTCGGGACAGCTCTATGACTCTATTGTACCCTAAGCCAGATGATTATGTTTATTTTAGAGTTAGTGCGGAAGCCTAGGAGTGTTAATACTGTTATCATTAGCACTCTCTTGTTTGGCTGAGTCTTGTGCTATTTTGCAGTTGTGGCCAGATGACTGTGTTTACCTGAGAGAGAGAGAGAGAGAGAGAGAGAAAGAGATCCATGAGGCATTCAATATTACAAGTGTTGATTTATGAAGCAGGGAAGTTAATAAAGGATCAGGACACCGTAACTCACAGGTAATGGACGGTATTTTTTTAGGAGCGGCCCTGTCTTTCCGTCGCTCACAAGCGATTTTCGGACGCGAGGTGTTTCACTCCCGTAGACTTCAAAGAAACCACACCACACCACACTACACCACACTTCCCACTCTCACCACATCACGCCACACCGTCCACTCTTACCACACCATACCACCCAATCACACCATACCAAGGTCCGTATTCACGCCGATTAAGGAAGCTCCCTAACACCTCTGCCTTAGCGATTTATTTTTGGATATGGCTAGTTAACATCTTTTTCTACGTGTATGCAGAGTATAACGATACTAGAAGGATATATGTAACGCAGAAGAGAGCAGTAAGGTGCAATAAACAAAATAAATCGCTTAGAAAAAGGTGTTAGGGAACTTCCTCAACCGACTAGAATACCGGCCCAAGAGCATCATCCGGAGGGCACTGAAGCGCCCGCATCTTGTAGTTTTGTACTTGTTAAGTTTACTGTCCCAATAATAACAGTACAATCACCTCTTACCACCAGTCACTACTATATTATGCACTCCTTTTCCACAGATACGTAGGTAGATATATGGACAGACAGAACGATACACAGGTAGACAGACAGACAGACAGACAGTTAGATATATGGACAGACAGAAAGATACAAAGATAGATAGACAAACAGACAGATAGACAGATAGACTGATAGATATATAAGCGAACAGATTTATAGACAGAAACAGATTGAAAGATATATCTAAATAAGTATGAGTTTTGACGTATCTTTTATTTGTTCATTACTACCAGTCAAATATAATAAATATAAAATACATTATAACGTCAATACGAATACTTAACTAAATTAATATCACAGTCAAGGAACAGGGTAATACAGAGCGAAAAATATTACTGCTAATGAAGTACGCGTCCTCCACACACTTCCATCGTTCCTTAATTTATCACCTGCTGCTAATTCGCCCATTGCTCATCTTCCTCTGTTTATATTACGACTCATAACACATTTCTCTTTATTCATAACACTTTCGCCTCTGCTCTAGGTTATTAATTTGCTCTTGGACGTTGCCTCATTTTTCATTCACAATTCATTACATCTACCTAATCTCTAAAACATTTTTTTATTGCCATAACCGACTCACTGATTCATTGTCAACCTCTCCTTACTCATTATCAAAACACATTCGCTTCTTAGTCTCCGTCATTAATAGCCATTTACGCTGCCTTCACCTACTGTACAGCTATCAGTAATTCCATCCACCAGAACTGCATATCATTTACATTAAACACCGCTTATAACTACTGCCCAGCTCTCCTCATTATATTTCTGAAATAGAAAGGGACAGTATATTTTCAGTGTTATGCTGCCTCTAGATCAACCACTGTAGATAAAAGTTTATAAACACTCACTCAGTGAATAAGCCACCCCACTAAATCACTTTTGCTTGTTCTGCTTTGTGTACACAACAGGCCTGTAGTAAAGATCAGACTCACTGAAATTTGTCACAAGGCCTCCTTTGCGAGTGCTACTTAGTTAACACTACACATTTACAATCAGAAATTAAAATTATGGAATTTTCAAGGCAACCTTTGTATGTGCTTTTGTGTCAGATGTACAGGTGAAACTTGCATTTTTTCTTCGTAACTGAGCCAACTTTGCTTGTGCTACTCATAACAGATTTGCAGTAGGTGTTAGTCTCACTGGATTTCAGTGCTCTACATTCACCCTTCCACAATAAGGGGAAGGGTGAATGTAGAGCACATGACACCCCAGGATATATCACATTTATGACACCCCAGGATTTATCACATTCATGACACCCCGGGATTTATCACATTCATGACACCCCAAGATATATCACATTCATGACATCCCAGGATTTATCACATTTATGAAACCCCAGGATTTATCACATTTGTGACACCCCAGGATTTATAACATTTGTGACATCCCAAGATTTATAACATTTGTGACACCCCAGGATTTATAACATTTGTGACACCCCAGGATTTATCACATTTATGACACCCCAGGGTTTATCACATTTATGACACCCCAGGATTTATCATATTCATGACACCCCGGTAGCACATTTATGACACCCCAGAATTGATCATATTTATGAAAGTCCAGGATTTATCACATTTTGACACCCCAGGATTAATCACATTTACGAAACCTCAGGATTTATCACATGACACGCTGGGATTTATGAAAAGGATTTTAACACAGGTGAGATCTACTCCCCTTTAATAAACCTTATTGTCCCTGGCCAGTGTCTATCACTTCGGTTAATCAAAACTCCCCCTGCCTGTAATACATACTGATTTTTTTTTTTTTCATCTTAGTTTTTCTGCTGCCTCTTACGTGCAGGTTGATTTTTTGTGCATCGGGTGTGTTTATATTCTCTTCGTATATTATTAACTCGCACAGTATGTAATCGTTATATATATTTAAAACTTGACAACATAAGGGAGACTAACAGAATGCTGTATGAAAAATATAACGCTAAAGAAGTGCTAGAAAGCCTATTAAAGTGAAGAAGATACCTCATCATACTTCAACAACTGGCAAGGACAATTTACAGCACAAAAATATATTTGGTGGAAGGAAAGACTGCGGCAAGGATGCTAAACTGGAGGCAAGAAAGGCAGTACATGATAGGCTAACAGAAAAGTTGTATGAAATATAGGCATAGGAAAGGAAAAGAGAATTGTTATGTATTTACTGAAGGCAGCCCGTAAGACAAAATGAATGTAACTGAAGAAATGTGAAGAAGCCTCTAGGAGTACAGCCATGAAGACACACACACACACACACACACACACACACACACACACACACACACACACACACACACACACACACACACACACACACACACACACACACACACACACACACACAGGGTTATGATGAGGGCCAAATACGTACTGATTTTCTAGGATATAACTCTGTCTGCCATGAATGTTTTTGTGCTGAATAAAATCACAATTTGAGAATTAGGATAAAATATGTCAATTCCTCGTGATCAGAATGGTAACTGCGAGAGTAATTATCGTCTCCATTGCCTAATTTTCTCCACAGAACATTAAAATAGCTAGATGTTAGCCGGAGGAAAAGCATAATAGGTAATTCTCAGCTAAAGATTCAAGTCCCCCTCTCCCTTTCCGTCCAACCCATCCATAGGTATAATAGTTCCAAACGATCTCTCTCTACTGAATGTCGCCTTTGGTGTGCAAGTTTTCATACATTATTTTCTGGTTTGTAGTAATTGTTTGTCCTACAAATTTTAGTCCCATTCGTCTCATGGCGTATTTTATGATGCTAACAAAAGTCTCAGCATTGCAATCTGCCACTGACTGACTACGTGAGTAAGTTAATACGGAAGGCACAAATTTGTGTAATAGTAGTAGTGTACTACCAGTAGTGTGCTACTGGTAACTCTTTCACTACTGGGGAGGGGGCACTCTTTTAAGCTCTGTTAATAGCAAAAATACACTTAATACACTTAATTATCTTAGTGAATTCTGGTGAAGAATTTATTACTCATTATTACTACATCCAGAAAATTTCACTCTCTTTAAAGGGAGGATTTCCAAACTCGTGGTCTTAAACATAGGTTCAGTAAACCTTTTCACTTATGAACGTCTTCTGTAAACTGAATAAATCAGCTGAGGGTATCAAGTATAAAAAGAAACTGCGTCCTGGCATTGAAGGAGTTAACTTCACTCCTTTTCCCTCTCACCCATTTGATCCGCTAGTCACTACGAATTTGGATCCACATACACATATAAATTTACTTACTCCTAGAAACTGGCATTAATATTTACAGAAAGAACGAGAGATAAGGGAAGACTCGGTGCTCGCCCTTTCTTGTCATTCCTTCAAAAACTATCCATAGTTAAATGAAGAAATTGATCGTGTGTTTGTTTGTGTATCTTGGCTCTCTGCCGGATTGTATCGTCACTGAGATATCGGCGTATATTAAGACTTGTCCACGTTTGAATAAATTGCTAGTGTTCCAAGGCCCTGGTGTCAAAGTTGTGAGGAAATAAATTGAGTGTACGAAAGGCAGTTCATAAAAATTGCTGATCATTGTAAACCAGGTGTTCGATACAAAAGTTATAATTTGACCCATGGCTCATTATTCCCTCACAACCACCAAGAAACACACAAACAACTTCTGATATAAATTTGAATATACTAATATTACTATCCCTTGAAGGTGACTGTCATGGCATTACAGGGATACTACACAGAAAATGGGCTTCAGAATCTTCACCTACCTGTACTTCAAAAATTCCCTTGCAATGAATGATAAATTATGTTCCTAGACAACAAAAGTAATGAATGCAATTGAACGACGGAGATTTTATGGACAGTGGAAAAAATGTATGCGGAATCTAGCCTATTCTCTGCCCTCGCAACCATGAATATAAAATTAAAGCATAGTCTGCTTTAAAAATGCTACGATTGTTCCTTGTGGTAAAAATTTTTCATTTAATTTAACCGTCAGCTACATTCCTTGATTTAAAAACAAATTTTGACGAGATTCAGAATTCGGAAGTAGCCAGCTCCCGCACAACTTAGAAATCCTTTCTTTTGATCCACAAGACACAAATAAAAGAATTCCAAGCAAGTGCAAGTACGTATTGCTTGAATAACCTCACACAAAAAGTGTGGTATCAAAAAATACCTCAGTTACACTTGGTTGGGCGGTTGAACAAGTAGAGATTTTGCATAGATAAACAATTCTGACATATTAAGAGACAGTCAGGAAATTACAAAATATTACCCATTAATTATACATAGGACAACTACTCTTAATTAGGGCAATCACCAAATACCGTGCACGATGATAAGACATGTTTATTATCAAGGATGATCGTGGGATTTGCCAATATTCCTTAACACCAAGGCCTTGCATAGGAGTGTGTTATCTCAGAGGTGGAAAACAGAGGATCACCGAGAGTAAAGAAAAGGGACTGAATAGTGAAAACCCAATGACGCACTTCTGACTCATACCTGCCTTCCTGATGCCTGTGTTTCCTTCACATTTTTTTTTTATATGGTTTAGCAGTGAAGAAACAATTAGCCTTATAAGAAAATACTCGTATTGTACTCTGTACTATATAATTTCTTGTATTAGCAAATTTAGTGGCAACCTATACTTTAAAGGCCACAAATATCTGATTTAAGAAGAGGTTCCTAGAAGTGTAACAGCTGTCATTGTCACCGAATAGGAGGATATAAGACACACACACACACACACACACACACACACACACATGATATAAAGTAAGCACACACACACACACACACACACACACACACACACACATGATATAAAGTAAGCACACACACACACACACACACACACACACACACACACACACACACACAATATAAAGTAAGCACACACACACACACACACACACACACACACACACACACACACACACACACACACACACACACACATGATATAAAGTAAGCACACACACACACACACACACACACACACACACACACACACACACACACACACACACACACACACATTAAAAACAAACACCCATTAAAACTTCAGTTCATTGTGGAAGCTTGCCCAGAGTGTGTTGCGTAATTTCTTAAGGAACTACCACATGTGTTCGTGCTTGGCAGTAATTTAATTAAAATTTCATACTCTCATTTTGGCGGAGGGTCCACAATGAGGCGTTGTTGGTGGGGGAAGGGAATGAGTGTCGTTGCTGCAAAAACACATTTGCACCCCTGAGCTCTGAGTTAATGATTCGAGATTTTAACCTTCCAGTTCTCTTCAATTTATGGGCTTGCATAACACGATCTATTTTGACAGTTTCGAGGCGGAGTAAAAGAATTATATACTGCAACTGTGCAGCACGTCATTATCCGGTGGTTGGTGGTGGCAACGATCATCCACTCACTTGATACAGTGTTGCCTATTTCTTCCTTCACATTTATCGTACCTTTTCCGTGTCTGTCCTCCAGTATTGCTATTTTCCCACCTTTCCTGTCATTTTTTTATTACTGTTCTTTCTACTTCCCACGGCTGTACGCTGAATAACATGCTTAATGGTTTCCTGCAACCCAGCAAACCATTTACAACGCTGGAGGGTAACCATACAGCCACACGGCTGGATGATGTGCAGCCTACTTTGCTACCCCTGTTAACTGGCTGAAGAGACGCAAATGAGGCTTTCATCTGGGAGCCAAACCTCCACACTCTTCCCCTCGCCTAGCTATGGCGAGGCGCTGTTTACCACAAGGGAATGTCGGTTACCTGCACAGGACGGCCATGTAGGGGCAGTTGTTTACTTGTGATTGAAGGACCTTTTTACCCAGACAGACTGGGGTTACTCAGCAACAGTAAGAACAACAACAGCGTCATTATCGAGTTGCCACCAAAATTTCGTCTTGATCCTTTATCCTATATTCTATAAACCTCTGTGTGTGTGTGTGTGTGTGTGTGTGTGTGTGTGTGTGTGTGTGTGTGCGCGCGCGCGCGCAAGTCATTATGGTGGAGCTTGGTGGCGAGGTGGGTTTTGGGGTGAGGGGATGAGTGGGTTGGAGTTGAACGGGTTAGCGAACTTAAGTGGTGTGGTCATGCGGGTGGGTGTGGTGGGCAGGGTGAGTGGGCGGGTGGGTCGGCAGGTGGATTGGGTAGGTAGTGTGGGTGGGTGGAAGGACAGGTTGGTTGGGTGAGTGGGTGGGCAGAGTGTAGGCAGTGTGGGTGGGTAGGTGGGTGTGTGGATGAGTAGGTAGTAGGGAAGTAGATCGATGGGGATTAAGTCCATTGTGTGAAATGGTCCATGGTAGGAAATGGTTTAATCACTGATGCATTTTTTAAAGACGCCTTGCAGATTTTTCAGACAAAATAATTCTTTATAATTCACTTCTTTTTACCTTCCCTCGTGCAGGTAATTAATCCAGAATTCCTAGGAAGACTTAACTCTCAGTATGGTAACGTTTTTTCTGTCCCACTCTCACTAATTACTAGAGGATTATATTAAGGTAAGCACAGACCTCCAGTAGTGAAGGAGTTAAGGGAGCTTATTCCAATCCTTCTTCTTTACCATAGTTGTCTTTTAGCTGATGGTTATTATTTGTCAGTGGCAAAAATATAAGGAAAAGAACTCATGGAACTGAAGTGGAAAAGTGAATAAGGAACTGAAGAATTAGATTACCTGTGACTGTAATTAAATTTTTTTTGCGACAAGATACAAGATAAGAGTATTAAGCGTTAATCTCCCTGTGCGTTCGCCAAAATACATTGCGATATTAGGAGAAATATTTTTGAAACTGACAGGCAGATTCTTGGTAAGCCAGAGATTAACAAGGATTTATGTCCTGCCTTTTAACGCATGCTGAAGGAGTGATAGATTTAATACTCTTGGTTGAAAATTATACCCAACTAAGTGAAAGAAAAATAAACATAAAAATAACAATAAAAGGTTTTCCATCCCTCAAATCAATAGTAAGAATTGTTAATTAAGCTTCAGCGAAATGAACCAAGGCATACAGACTCATACGTTATATTTACTGCCATCTCTCTTACAGTGCGGGATCAAACCAGCTACGTAGCCTTTTTGCGAAATCCTGACTACATCACTTATACTTATCGCTTTCACAGCCCAACAGTGGACTTAGATATTAACACTGATTTCATGGACTGATTATTCTGGAGTGATAAGACTTTTTTTTTTTTTTCATCCTGATTACCTTCTGACTCTTTAACAAAACACTAGATAATGGAAAGGGTGAAATAGGTTACCTTAACGTTTTTACTGGGATGGTACATTGTGTGTGTGTGTGTGTGTGTGTGTGTGTGTGTGTGTGTGTGTGTGTGTGTGTGTGTAACGGGCTACATGGAACGCGATGTAGTAGTTTTTGTTGTATTTGTCGTTTTTGTTGTTGTGTAGTAGGAGTTTTGCTCAACTGTGGTTGTTGTTGTTGTTCTTGTTGTAGCCCCAGGTTCATCCGAAGCGTGAACCCAGTGGACTGCAGGCTAAAATTGCTCTTCACCTACAGCCCACCATCTTCCTCTGGGGGGATAGGGAGGAAGGTGAGAGGCGTTTGTGTAGTGATGCAGCTCCACCGCTCAGTTATATCGGGTCACCACGTGAAGGCGTCCCTCCAGCACCAACATAGTAAAACATAGGTATATTAATTTTGTTGCCTTTATACGTCGTTAATCAGTAAATGGGTGTAGGATGAAGGACCATGATCTAGCTGGCAGTGGAGGCTTCGTTGCACTTCTTCCATCGCGATTTATTATTCAGCAGACAGGAAGCCTAAACAGGACAAAGGGTATAGGAAGAAGGACCATGATCTAGTTGGCAGTGAGGGCTTCGTATCGCCTTTTTCATAGCGATTTATTACGCAAATTGGACCCTCATGTTCTCCTTCATGCTATTTATGTATTATTAGTACTCATATAGTTTGTCTTCGTGGCGCATCAGGTTGCGTCCACACCAAATGCTTGCTGGTGCGGGCTGGAGTCTAATATGCAAAATTAATCGCTCAGGCTGAGATGTTACGAGGTCTTCCATGTCACCAAGCATAAGGATCGACCACCTATCGACTGCACGAAGAGTTCCCAAGGCAGACTATCATATTTCCATGAGGCCTAAAGTTCCGTAATATACAGTAATATGCAACAGTCAGATTCATATCTAAGTTCCTGTGTCAACAAGGGGGAAACAAATCTTGTCCAAGAGTCTGACCGGCCGGAGAATCACACTCGAGACCTGGGTACGCTACACATTTGCCAGCTGGATATCCAACCCCCGCACCATCAGTTTCCTCAACACCGGGTGGGAAAATCAACTCAGGAAAAAGGTCAGAAAGCAGGTCGTTTTGCCTGATAGCAGAGGAGTTCAGGGCACTTTGTAATCAGGAAGTCGTTAAGGCCATCCTGTAAAATATATGAATCCTTTCCTGGTTGCCCCGGGGTAGGAGGTGGCCATCTAATTAGATAAGAAACCTGCTGGATACGAATAGAGAAGGCGTGTCTATAGGCCAAGTGATTAGATAAGAAGCCTGATTAATAGGAATGGATAGGGCTGTATGTAGGAAGAC
>NC_137042.1:4586408-4626408 GCF_032717465.1 Coenobita brevimanus
ATTTATTTATTTATTTATTTATTTACTTATTTATTAATCATATCTTTATTTATTTACTTCATCTTTTTATTCATTTATTGATTGTATCTTTATTTATTTATTTATTTATTTCATCTTATTCATTTAATTATTGATGTCTGTATTTCTTTATGTATTTACTATAGGGGTATCCGGTGTTGCCCGGGCCATTAAGGCGAACACTCTAATCCTCTATGTTCTAGTTCAGTCTTTCTTTCTACTCCAGAAAGACCATGTACCTCTTAGGCTTTTGAAGAGGGATTATTAGAGGTCCAGGAACTTTCTATTTCAGCTTTCACAGACTAACGCACAGTATTTGTGTGCACTTGTTTACTATTACCTGTGACCTCAAATGACCTCCGACCGGTGACCTCTTATGACCTCGGAGGTCAACTTCACATAGTCTACGTCTAAACTGGAGGTCATGTGAGAGTCCATGCCAAAAACTGGGCTGCAGGGGGACCCGGCGTTGCCCGGGCCAAAAAATCGAACACTCCACCAGTAACCTCAAATGACCCAGGCTTGAATTTTGGTCCCCCCCAAACCATCCTTGGGTCACCCTGATTCAGAATTCATATGGGTCTGAGAGTCTCTGGCCTCTGGTTTGAGGGTGATTGGGGGACAAACAAACAAACAAACAGACAACGCAGCTCATATATATTGATTTATTCATTCCTTTATTTATTGATTCATTGAGGGTTTTATTTATTTATGTATTTTTCCGTCACTTTATTTATATGTTTATTGATGTCTTTATTTATTTATTTATTGATGTCTATTTATTTATTCATCCCATTATTTATTTATTTATTCATCCCATTATTTATTTATTTATTTATCATTATTTATTTATTAATCTTATTAATTTATTTATATGCTTATATACTTATTTTTGATGACTTTATTTTTTGATTGATCCCTTTTTCTCATTTATTTATTTATTCTTTCTTTTATTTATTTATTTATTTATTTTTTATTGGTCTTTATTAATTAACTCATATATTTTTTTCATCCTTTTAATTATTTATATATTCAACATTTATTTACATTCATTTGTTTTCTATGTATTTATTCATTCATACATCTAACTGGTAATTAATTAATAAATCTTTTATTTATTCATTGACCATGATATATATTGATTTATTCTTATTTATTTACTGTTTATTCAGTTATTTATTTTGCTTCTCCAGTCAACGATATTCAGCACCAGACGTACTTAGAATTATATTAATGGATAGATAGATAGATAAATAGATAGATAGATAAACGGAGATAGATAGGCAGATACATATATAGATAGAAAAATAGGTAGATAGAGAAATACAGACAGAGATAGGTAGATAGATAGATAGGCAGACAGATATAGACAGATAGACAGAGATAGGTAGACAGATAGACAGGAAGATAGATATAGATTGATAGATAGATAATACATTGATAGATAGATAATACATTGATAGATAGATAAAGATATTGATATAAATAATAGAAATAGATACTGTCTCTTTAACTCCTTCTGTACGACACAGCTTTCCTGGAATAAAATTACCTGGAAATAAAGACAATTTAAAAAGAAAAACACGCAAATAGATTGAAATTTCTGGCCCGTGCTGTCGATAGGCATTATAATCTCTCTCACTGTGTCTATGTCTGTCTGTATGTCTCTGTCTCTTTGTCTCTGTCTGTCTGTCTGTCTGTCTGTCTGTCTCTCTCTCTCTCTCTCTCTCTCTCTCTCTCGCACATTTTACTCCTTCCTTCCATATTTGTTTTCGGTTTTTAAATTTCTTCAGAGCCATTAAGTTCTTTTTGTTGTTCCTCTCTCTCTCTCTCTCTCTCTCTCTCTCTCTCTCTCTCTCTCTCTCTCTCTCTCATATTACTCTTTTTTCTTTTCATATTTCTATTTTTGGCTTTTAAATGTCTTCAAAAGCCATTATGTTCTCTTGTTCTTGTTCCTCCTCTCACCCCCCCCCTCTCTCTCTCTCTCTCTCTCTCTCTCTCTGCCTGGTAGGTAACATTTTTTGATCTTGTAAGAAGCATCACCTAACTGAGCTTCAAAAATTAACTTTATAATCCATCTCTTCCTCCCACCTAAACAGAGTCGATTTATAGTAGCTATATAAACTAGAACGATTTAACTGCTTCCGCCACGACAGTTTAATTATTTAAGGCAGATCTCTTTTCCTATAATCGATTTGCCTTTATCTGACGGAACTGTGCAACTCGCACAACCTGATTGCTAAGACGTAATGAAATGATATTGCACAAGCCCTCGTTATGAGGCAGGACTGAGTCTCCTTGGTTACGAGTAAAAGTGACTCAGTTCTGACTACACTTGGGAATCAACTAAGCTGAAAGGGGTTAGGGATCTTGGTCAGATGAAAACACGTTGACTGTACTATACTCTTTTTACTCTTACTTGGCCAAGATTTTTGTCCTTTTGCAGCTTATCTCATGTATTATGAAGCTAGATTATGACAATACTACAGCTCTACATCCTTTCCATGGCACTTCTTCGTGACTATCATGATAGTCTAGTGCTGATCCTGTGTTATCGCCGAGCATTGAAGATGAAGGGATGTCAATTTTAGGCCAAGTTAGAGTAAAACGAGTATAGTACAGTAGTTGCAACCCTTGGCTCATCTGAATGTGAAGCTGGCGGACTGCAGGCTGAAGTTACCCTCCTCCTGATATTCACTATCTTCCTTTTAGGGGATAGGGAGGAGGTGAGGGAACGTTTGTATAACCAGGCAGTTGAGCAGCTTACATATGTCGATGCCACCACGTGAAGGCGTACGGATTAATGATAGATTTACCTCTCGCAGGCAGGTCGAAGCGTCTCTCCTATGCTTATTATAATTTCTCGAAGGTGGTAAAGTGGAGAGGATGGCGAATGAGAGACTGACTACAAGAGTGAATGAGTGAGGTGGAGGAAAGAGGAAAGGGAGGGGGGGACATAAGATAAGATGGAGGGATGAAGTGGAGAGATTTATGAGAGAAGAGGGTGTGAGCGGGAGGGAGGGTAGGCAAATGGCAGAGGACTGAGCGATGTGGAGGCGATTTGTTTGTGACCACCCTTTACAGGATAGATAGACAGAACAAAATTAAGCTAGGTCATCGGACACATGGGGCTAAAGGTCATGGGTCAAAGGTCACAGCCACTCGAGCGAAAAGAAAGCCACTTTAACTGCTGGGTGGGCCATTTCTCGGGGGCATTTTTTTTTTTTTTTTGGCTCTTCTCAAGGATCCTCTCTCTCTCTCTCTCTCTCTCTCTCTCTCTCTCTCTCTCTCTCTCTCTCTCTCTCTCTCTCTCTCTTCGAATTTCATATTTCATTCTCGTAATTATAAACGCTTTTATCAAACTTTTCAGTAACCAATGCTGAATTTTTAGGCATCTAAAGTGACCATATATTTACCGGTAAGTCTTTTTCATTGGTTTCTATGTTTTTTTAATAGCCTGATGATGCTTCGAGTTTTAACAAGAGGCTGGAAATACACTCAATCCATCAAGAGGTGTATTGCCGCCCTGATGATCCTGGTACTATTCATGGGGAGTTCCTGGAGAGACGGGCAGAACTTTGTGAAATGACAGATCAGGGAATTCTCAATAAAAAATGCCATGTCACCATAGGCCGAATTTTCAACTGCTGTTACAGTCACAGTTAGTGATTACCTGACTGATGAATTATGAAAGAGACCATTTCAGCCCATACACAGACAGACAGACACACACACAGACACACACACACACACACACACACACACAGACACACACACACACACACACACACACACACACACACACACACACACACATATATATATATATATATATATATATATATATATATATATATATATATATATATATATATATATATATATATATATATAAGATTACACACTCCTTCCCCTCCACCTTTCCCCTTTCCCCTCGCTGTTCCCCTCTATAATTTTCCTGGTCTTCGCCTTCCTCCCCTTAATCCCTTTCATCTGCTTCCTCTCTGCCTCATTCTTACCCTCAGTAATTTCCCTCCTCTTCCTGCTCCTCCTCTCCTGCCCTCGCCTGCTGCCCCTCGCTCATTGCTTGCTCCCCACGCACTTGAAATGACCACACACAAAGCGCAGGAAATTGCTGCATGGTTTTTAGGGCCAAAATAGCCGCTGGTGCCTCCCGCTGCCACGAACCCTGACCCCGGCTACCATGACCTACAATACCCTCTTCTGACACGCTACCATGTTTGAATCCCGGCTTCCATGACCTATCATACTCTCTTTTGACACATTACCATGAATTGCAGCCACCATGATCGACCATACCCTCTTGCTACACTACCATGCAATGAAACCCCCTGACCAACTATGCTTTCTTACACTACCATAACTTGAGACCCTGGCTACCATGATCTGCCATATTCTATTTTGACACGCTACCATGACCCACTCTCTTCTGACCTACCATGATTTACAACCCCGGCTACCGCGACCTACCACGCTCTCTTCCGCCATACTGCCATCACCAACCCTGGCTAATATTGCCTACCATTCTCTCTCTCTCTCTCTCTCTCTCTCTCTCTCTCTCTCTCTCTCTCTCTCTCTCTCTCTCTCTCTCTCTCTCTCTCTCATCCAGGCTAATTATGACCTTCGTCCCAGGTTCTGGCAAGATCGATGGACAATTAAAGTCTTAGGTCAGTATTCTCGTCTGGCAAGGAAGCTCCCTGATACTTTTTCTTAAGTGTTTTATTTTGCTTTTTGCACCTTATTGTCTATCTCAGTGTTACTTAAATCATTCTAATATCGCCATATTATGCATAGATAGCGTGCAAAAGGATATTAACCAGCCATATCCAAAAATAAATCGCTAAGGAAACGGTGCTAGTGGCCTAGGTATTGTTCTGCCTTTCCTTTCTTCCTTATTTCATACTCTCTATCCTTACTATGACCTCCACTTTTGTTTCATTCTTAATTATACCAAACGATTTAACTCACCTTTGGGGGAGATTTCTCACGAGTTCCACTGCAGAATCGAACCTACTCCCTGCAGGAAGAGTGATGGCTAGAACTAACTCTTCCCAATACTGGCCATGTACGTCTATTAGCAAAAGTTGGTCAGCCCCTATTAGCTGACTGCGGCAACAGAAAGTGTTGGGTGAAATATTTTGATTTGACTGAGACGCGAAAGAAGGATGCCAGCTGTCATTAATGATACCAGCTGTCATTAAGAATATCAGCTGTCATTAAGAATATCAGCTGTCATTAAGGATACCAGCTGTCATTAAGGATACCAGCTGTCATTAAGGACACCAGCTGTCATTAAGGATACCAGCTTTCATTAAGAATATCAGCTGTCATTAAGGATACCTGCTGTCATTAAGGATACCAGCTGTCATTAAGGATACCAGCTGTCATTAAGGATACCAGCTGTCATTAAGGATACCAGCTGTCACTAAGGATATCATCTGTCAATAAGGATACCTGCTGTCATTAAGGATACCAGCTGTCATTAAAGATACCAGCTGTCATTAAGGATACCAGCTGTCATTAAGGATACCAGCTGTCACTAAAAATACTCGCTGTCATTATACCCTAGCACCTCTTTCTTAGCGATTTATTTTGAAATGGATTGTTAACCCCTAAACCGAGGGGTTGTTTTGGCGCTCCTTGCGTGCCCCGCAAGGATATTCGCGCTCCGACAGACTTTGTAAAAAAATTTGCCGAAAATCAGTTATTAGTCCTAGAATATTATAATTATATATGCTTATGGCACATACCTTTAGCTTTCTCCTGGGATGTTTGTTAAGCCTTCATCGAGTACCGTAGGACTTGTGGAGACTTCTGAAGTTGGGTAAAGAAGTCTCCACTTTACACTTCCCGACACCCCGTAATATGATTACCACAGCCTGATATTATCACTAGAAACACTATTCTATGATTTTCAAATAGTTTGGAATCCATACTCAAAAAAAAAAAAAAAAAACACTGTGAAAGCAATGAAAATTACGAGTGCGTACGAGCTTCCCACTTGAGCTCATTCCCCGCCGGTATTCTGTCATTTATTATTCATAAAAACACTCACACTTTATATTCCTATTACTGTATAACACTTATATATATCTGCAGTCTTTATCCATAAGTTTTCTTCAGTAATAGTAGTTTATTGTCACTGTAGGCATTCAATTTCTCTTTTAGTAAAATACGTAGAGAGCCAAGGTTTCACTTTCACTGTCATAACTTCAAGTATTTGTACTCATATTCTTATATTACTAATTATTTACATTTCTATTTACATTCTCTATTGTAGTTTCAATATTTACACTTCTATTTTACTTACACTATGTTATGCACTGTCACTTGCAGTAACTTATAAAACTATATTACACTGTTCCATCATATTTACATCCATTGCTTTCACCTGCTATTTACACATTATTTAAACATTATTTACATTTTCCACTTTCACTTTTAGAACTGCTTCAGGCTGTGGTACTCAAAAAAGCAGGTAAAGCAGAGGGGAACCTGGCACTCAGCGCACTGCCAAGAGGTGCGTTTGTGCTCAGGTGTGCGTAGGGTGCTATGTGCACACACCTGGCACCTGTGGATCGCAGCCTTTCTCTTGGTTGTGGCAGGCATTTGCACCAGTCTGTGCCGATCTATGTACACCCTCTGCTCAAGTCTGTCGGGAAGTCCTACAGCATGGTGCCTTGGAGCTGCTGCTGTCACCCTACCATATCTCTCAAGCAGCTGCTGAACACAAGTCCTGGCGAACAACCTCAGGGAGAAGGACTTGGGTGGCTTTACCTTCGTCTTGTACAGGATGAAGGCGTTCAGCATCGTCATGTCAATGAGATGCAGAAAAACTTTCCTGTACCACCTAGTATTCTTCCTGAGGCAGACAATCTCTTCAGTCATCATGTCGGACTTGTCCACCAGCCGCATGTTGATATTATAGTCTATGACAGCATCAGGTTTCATCACAGGTTCGCCTGTCCTACGGTCGACCTTTCCACTGTCTTTCAGTTCCCCCTTGTGTACGGTGGTGAGCATGTGCACGACCCTCTTGTCATGCCACCGTATTGCCAGCATCTTCTCGGACTTGCATAGGTGCATGTCTCCTCGCTGCAAGTTTCCTGCCTTTGGGAATTTGGGGAAGTGGGCACGATTGCTCTTCACAGTGCCGCAGGAGCCGATCCCGTGCTCTGAAAGGTATTTGGCAAGTTTCGGTGCTGTATAATAGTTGTCAGTATACAGCACATGATTCTCACCAAAATACCTTTCAAGGAGCACTTTCATTACACAGCTTGAGAAGCCAAGGGGGTGTGTTTTGTCCAAATCGACAGTGCTGGCTGAATAGATGACGAAGTCAAGGATGTACCCTGTCTTACAGTCGTACAGTACAAAGAACTTGATTCCAAAATAATGGCGTTTGCTTGGAATGTACTGTACAAACCTAAGACGTCCACTGAACAAAACCAAGGATTCGTCTGTGACAACCTTCTGAAAAGGGTGGAAGAATGACATAAACTTTTCCTTCATTCTGCTCAGAATCTCCCGGATCTTCCAGAGTGGGTCGGTCTGAGAAGGTACATCGTTGTTGGCGAAGTGCAGGTTTCCCATGATGTTCCGGAAGTGATCTCTGGCCATGTACTTATTGAAGGTGGGTGAGGGTAGTAAGGGGTCCATGGACCATTATTCTTCCAGCTCATGCTTCTTTGAGTGTGGCATGAGAAGCATGAGGGCGAAGAACACATACAGCTCCTGCACTCCCAGCATGGTCCACTGTTGCATCTTCGCTGCATCTGCACCACTTGCAGCACGTTGTGATTCGTACCTGTTATAGTAGGACTCGCCTAAATATGTGGCTGTGGTGTGTCCCGCACCTGTGTACAGTGTTGCCACGTTTTCTGTACCGTTATCTCTCTCTCTCTCTCTCTCTCTCTCTCCTGGCGGGAGATGTGAGCCACCCTGAGTACTTTTGATTCTTTTATAAGTTATTTATAATTGTGCTTTCATTTGTTACTTTGGTTTTGTTATATTTAGTGATATTTATCATTTTTTGTATATGGCGACAGATGACCCGTTATTGCAGTACCATGATTGATTTTCATTCATTCATTCTCTTTCCCCTTCCTCCATCTCTCTCTCAGCCTGACAGTGCCTCCACCACCACCACCACCCGTCATGCCGATAATGCATTCAACCTTGCCCCTCTCCTGCCTGCTTCTCTCTCTCTCTTTCTCTTTTATTGCAAGAGACATTTTGAATTATTCCTCGTCCTTAAAATTACGGTAAAAGCCAGTAAATGTGAGCATTTTTCCCTAGCAACACCTGTACAAGCTATGCTTCGATCTATGGAGGTACTTACTATACCTTAGGCCAGACTGGGTGTGTCAGTGTTGCCACTCACAAGAATTATATGAATTATTTCTTTTACTTTGGATATTGGCATATTTCTTCTTTCTTCAGGCTCATTATCTTATATCTATAACTGTGATATTATTACCCACCCTAAAACTACATTAAAAAACAATAAAAGTGACTACAATTTCTTTTAGCAACACTGTACAATATGTATGCCATGTTTCTGTGTTCCTGTATAAATATTTTATGCATAATAAGACTACTGTTGATTCATCCATCTAAATACACAAATGTAAGTTTTATTCATCTGAATTTATCGTATTTGTGATGCCTTGTACATAAATAGCTTCCGTTTCACATCGCAAGTTGGGGAAACGTGGCACCATTGTACACAGGTGCAGGACACACCACAGCCGCATATTAAGGAGAGTCCTACTATAGTCTCATCACATATGTGCTGCATGACTTCATCATCAAGGAAGGCCAAAGGAAGTCCCCACACTCAGCATCCTCATCAAAAGTGAAGACAGGCTGAATCCCTGAGGAACTCTCGTCGAAATAAAGATGTTCCTGGACGAAATCGGAACCTTCCGTCCAGACGAAGGCTTCCAGGATTCCCTGTCGTGGCGGTGTTGGGTGGGTGAGGGTGGAGGGTGGCTGTGAGGCAGACTGGGCTGTTTCAAGGTCACTCTCACTGACCCTAGGTTGCTCTGTAGCACTAGCAGCCCTTACTCTACTTGCTACTCTACTTTTAGGTGTCAGAGATATACCTCTTCCCCTACAGCCTGCCTTCACTGTAGGTGCTGGTGGAGACTCTGACGACGAAGACTCAGGAGAAAATTCCACTGAAGATGAGGAAGAAATTAGTGAAGTGGGGCTGGGGGAGCGGGGAGGTGATTCACCTCGGGACTCATGGCGGGCTGGGTCACACGTGGCCATTGTTCTGGGGCTAACCCGCTGCCTTTTCACTCCCTTCCCAAATTCCTTCCCTTGCTGCACTAAGGACTCCTTTCCTTTGGAGCCAGGGATAACTTGGGACACTGAAGCACTCATACTAGGAGTTTCTGTCATGATTTCCTCCCCAGGCTCATCACACGATTCACCCGAATGATCAAAGTCACTATCCATCATTATCATTGATAATTCTGCCAGTTCACGTTCCACTGCTGAGTCACTTAGTCCTTTACTGCTTCCCTCAGGAGTTTTTCTAGGGGTAGAGGTCACAGGGCCCTTTGCAATGGGCGCAGAAGCAGCGGAAATGGCGGGGTGCGAGTGCGACATGGTTTCACCTCAGAGGACGACAAGGAACTGAATGATGTGGCGTATATCGGCAGGCAAGGGTTGACAATGTCAATAGGGTGACAGCTGCTAATTTACATGCTATGAAATGATTGGTAGGAAATCTCGACAATACATAAAAAAATGGGTAGTTCCAGGTGAATGTAAATATCACTTAGGCTTCTCCCTTCCTTTCTTATATATATTTTTATTACGAGAATGGATTATACGACATATTTCAAGGGGAAATTACCGGGGGAAATTAGTGAACGAGTGCACGTGAGGTGTTGTCAGGTGATAATTAGCCAATTCCAGGTGTATGGCACTAACACTTACCTTATTTCTTTTTTGTATATATTATTTTGTAAAAGAATAGGTCATAGGGCTTATTTCAATGGATGAAATCAGTGGAAAATTCCGGGGAAGATTTGCTTATCGCAGCACGGCCGGGCAGGCGAGAGGTGAGGGTAATGGAGGGGAGGTAGGGAAGGGAGTCAAGAACGGGGAAAAATGGCTAAATTGTCAGCAATGGATGGGAGTACAGATGAGATTAGGAATGCTGACTCTTGTTGGACATTGGCAGTACTGATAGATGATACAAGCCACCACTTGTAAGCCTGGAAGAATTCAAAATAATGCAGAATCACAAAAGTTACGCCCCGCGGTATGATCCATTGTGCCCGAGTATCACGAAAGTGACGCCCCACGGCTAAGGGGTTAATATCCTTTGGCACATTATGTATGCAGAGTATGGCGATATTAGAACGATTTATGTAACGCAGAGATGGGCAGGAAGGTGTACTGAGCAAAATTAGTTGCTTAGGAAAAAAATGTTATGTAGCTTCCTTAACTGACCAGAATATGAGCCTGTCCTTATTACATCAGTTTACTATATTACTTTAACTTAGTCTAGATTTTCATCCATCTGCAGCTTCTTTCACGTTGCTCATGGGGAAAAAGAGACAACACTATGGCTCTACATCCTTTCTATGGCACTTCTTTGTGACTAGCATCATAATCTAGTGTCAATCTGTTCATACAACTCGGCATTCAAGATTGAGAGATGGGAATTTTAGGCCAAGTTAGAGTAGGAGGAGTATAGCTGACAGCTTATAGCACTTAAAGGGCCTTACTACTTGAAGCAAGTTTAACCCCTCCGTGGTGGGGACAAGTCTTGTACTCTAGTTTCTTGTGCACCACACACACACACACACACACACACACACACACACACACACACACACCTCTCTCTCTCTCTCTCTCTCTCTCTCTCTCTCTCTCTCTCTCTCTCTCTCTCTCTCTCTCTCTCTCTCTCTCTCTCTCTCTCTCTCTCTCTCTGTTCACCTGAGGGTGTGCATAGGTCACTGAGAGTTTCAGTACTGCTACCATTAACCCTTTTATAGCTGGGCAAAATTCA
This sequence comes from Coenobita brevimanus, assembly GCF_032717465.1. Lineage (NCBI taxonomy): Eukaryota > Metazoa > Arthropoda > Malacostraca > Decapoda > Coenobitidae > Coenobita > Coenobita brevimanus. The sequence goes on from NC_137042.1 coordinate 4,597,480, forward strand.
GATATTCTCCCCCAGCTAACGCCAGAGGATCATATTTCAGCTGAGAGTGAGTCATAGGAGCCCCAAGCTGTTAAATGCTGGCCACGACCTGGATTCGTACCCTGCATTTCCGTTCCTGAACCACCACGGCGTCAGTCAAGTAATTTGTATGTAATTGCTGGTAAGGATAGGAGCTTGAATAACGGCGGGGTTTTGTTTGTCTCCCTTACCTCCCCCCCCCCTTTTTTTTTAGTAGGCTATATGTTGTATTGAAATTATTAAGAATACAGTTTTAGCCTTTCACGCTGCAGACAACTCTTGTATTTTATTCCATTTAAAATCAGACGATTTTTAAATGAGTCGCTGTACCTTTTATAATGGTGATGATTTATTGTTTTGAAATGAGTATGAACAGATTATCCTATTTATGCTTAGGATTTATTACTTTGAAAAGATTAAAAGCAGATTAACTTCTGTATGCTTAGGATAATTATAGTTACAGCTAAGGCCTGGAGAACTGATTAACCTTAATAATAATACAGTATTCTTGACAGACTGGCTAATCAGAGCACCAATTATTTTATTTGAAGTTTGTATTTATACAGGTACGTACTAGAGACCTTTATTATATTAGAGGGAAAAGTTATTCTACTCTGTTTTTCTCTTTTTCGACTTTTATTCTACTCATTTTTATTTTACCCGTCTAACTTGGCCTACAAGTATCATCTCTCCATCTTAGGTACTGAACTATAATACGAGGTTAGGTCATACGCATAAACTTTCAATCGTACAGTGGAGTGCAAACCCCTAATTTGAAGGTCATTTACGGAAGGCTTGTTGACATTACGTATGGTTAGCCTGCATCCCATACTGGAGAAAGCAGAAAGCAACTATACTGGAAGGCCAGACACGTTCTATTTTTGCCAGGTACTTTAAAAATCATCAAAACATGGGGTTTGCATCTCATTTCTCGACACAGACTTGAGCATACGATCCTTACAAGAGAACATGATGTTATACTCCTTTCACCTTAACCTGACTATATTTTCGCCCCTTCAGGTAGCTCAGTGGCAGAGATAGACAATACTACTTTTCGTCTTTTCTATAGCACTTCGTGACTAGCATTGTATTCTAGTGTTAATTTATGTTTAGGGTTCTGTATTGAAGATAGACGGCAATTCTAGGCCAAGCTAGAATAAATGGAGCATAGTTATCAAAGCAGATTATAATGCTAGTCACCAAAAAATTCTATGTAAAGGATGTAGAGCCGTAGTATTATCCTTATATGCTAATGAGCTACGTGAAATGTGCAGCAAATAGATGAAAATCGTGGCCAAGTAAAGGTGAAAAGGGGATATTGTGTGAAGAAGCCTCGGAGTGGTGGAGCGAAACCCAATGGCTTTACGTCTAACTGGTGCTTTAATTAACTAAGGTAAGTGAATGGAGGCGAAGAGAGATGATACTGTCACCTTTATCTCTAGTGAGGGGGACAAGAAAAGCATTGAATTCCAGGTAACGCAGGGCAATTCTAATAGATTAGTGTGTTAATACTATGAACTATCCAGTGGTTAAGACATTACAAACAGCCAATTACTGCTGACGACAAAGAGTTTGATTCAGATGCTAGGGAGTCGGGAGCAAAAGGCTGATAAGGACTTCAAATGTTGCTTGTTAGGAGGTGTTGCCCATGGCGTCGATTTTTTGTTACTGATACGATAAGGAACTGTTCAAATTGCAACGAATTTGAGCACTTGAAAGCTTCCTCTCAAATCCTATAAAACAAATAATAATTGTTGCAGACTTAATGTTTCTCTTAAGGAGAATGGGGAAATATAACAAATGCGAAAGTGAATGACATAAGTAAAGCAATGAGCATATCGAAAATGACCTCAGTCTGAACTGGATCTGATGGCAAAATATAAAGGCATAATAACCATCTTTATATGCTGTGTTCATGTTGACTTTTTTTTATTGTAAAATCAGAATGGTTCAACAAAACGGTATCTATCACTTTACCTATTAACCTCTCTGTCTATATGTTTGTATTTATCTACATTATCAAGACAGATAAGTAGACTGATTAGCAGATAGACAGATGGATAGATATATCACTGCCTGCCTTTCCCACTCTCACACCTGCACTGCCCACTCAGATGAGCTGAAATAAAAAGGTACACAGAGAATATACAGAACTGTTAGGGAACGTTGGAATAACTGTTGATGAGGATATTAAAAATGATACAGATGTCATTATATCTGTGCATGTGTATTATATGTGCTGTTCTTGTAAGACTTTTTCAAAGTGAAGGAACTGATAAAAACTCCTTTCACTACGACATCAATTTAGCTTCATGCCTACCACCTCAGATGATTCCAGTTCATTTGTTCTGTCACTGACGATTCTACGTCATTATTATAGCCCCAGACGATTTTATTCTTTCCACACAGATGGTTCAGTTCCTCTCCTACCACCCCAGATGATTCTGTTTCATTCTAACCCCACCACACAATTCCTCCCACTCCAGAGAATCTTAATAACTACCACCACAAAGGACTATTTTTCATTTAATCCAATCCAGATGATTCCATATCATTCCTACAACTCCAGACGCTACATCATTCCCGCCTCTCAAAACAACTTCTTACAGGTTAGGAAGAACGGCTTACAGGGAATGCGTCAGATAGTCTCTATAATAAAACTTTCTGACAAAAACTAAAACAGCCAAGCTGTTTACTGCCAGACCCTACGGGGTCTTGGTGCAAATGGATTAAAAAAAAAAAATCCAAAAAAAACTTTTGAAACCATTTTAAGATCATGAATTCCTATTCATAAAGAATCTTGAAGTATTCATTAAAATTTCTACTTAAGAATCTTTCTGAATATGACTCGAGTCGCTGAGAATCAGATGGATTCTAGGAAGGAACCTGTAAATCACAGTGGCTCAGGGTGGGGGGGGGGAATAGAAATGCATAATTTCTAATCGATCCTCAGTAAGTCAGTAAATCAGTGACATTGGATCGTAAAATTATACAGCACCATGGAATCACCTACACACTACACTTACATAAATATACTACAGGGTGCAACACGATCACACACAAGTCTGTAAATTGTAGGTTTATCATAACATATATACTGCACAGTCAGTGTTCATAGAACAGTGCAAGTAAACACACACACACACACACACACACACACACACACACACACACACACACACACACACGGAGCTAAATTTAATGGCTCAGTATGGACACTGACATCCACTACACCCTGCTGGTCATTGCTGTCTACTGTATCTGGCCATCTGTCAATCACCTAATCTGTTATCACCACATCAGGAGCATAGGAGGCCGGGGATGCTGTATTGAATGTATGTGCTATTGAAAGAAAATGGCGTGGGAATGAGAGGGAATAGATGCATAGATCAATAGATATAAAGACAGATAGAGAAGTAAATAGACAGATAGATAGGTAGATAGATAGATAGATAGATAGAATGGTGCATAGGTAGATAGACTGATAGACAGATACCTTCGTCGTTGTGTAGGGATGGATGTAAATTCTGCCTTACACATTTACTGCAAAATATTCATAAGCTGAACAGAATGACAGTTTTTGGCAGTAGCGAGAATAAAAATGTATGTCATGACGGAAGCAAAGAAAGTAGTAAAGGGCAATGCTTCCTGGAAGACGTTAAAACCAACCACAGTTAATTTAGCCTTAGAATATCACTAATACAGGGATGGGTGTACAGCTACTAGACAAATAGAACAACTCAGCACTCAGCAAAGATCAGCATGAGTTCCGACCTATTCCCGTCTTCTTGTCGGTTAAGGTAGCTCCCCAACACAATTTTCCTAAGTGATTTATTTTACTTACTACACCTTACTCCCCTTCATGTTTCACAAATCATTATAATATCGACATACTCTGCATAGATAACGCACGGGAGGGGGGTAACCAACAATATACAAAAATAAATAGCTAAGGAAGAGTGCTAGGGAGCCTCCTTGCACGACGAGAATACGGGCCTTAAACACAGAGTTAGCAGCCCAGGCCAGCGGATGGTTGGCTGTGTAAAAAGGAACAGCCTCTCATCTTCAAATTCTGTGGAAATATTGAACTTGCAGATATGAATTTTACCTTTTCTAACTTGCCATGTAAAACTGATTTGACCATGTGAAGCAGACCAAAATTCCGTTTTTTTTTTTATTTTATTACCAGAAAGTAGTTATTGAAATTGTCATGGTCTTGAATAAACTGATGCTAAGGATTGTATATTCCTCAACAGAAAAAAAAAAGGGGGGGGCATGTGGAGGATTGGTCATATAACTGATGAATAGTAGATCAGAAATAACGATTCGGTGAGATATATGACCAATTTCTTTCTTTTTTTCTTTATTTATTTCTTGATGTCTAGTACGGCTGCCACCTCATCCAAAATGCGTCAGTAAAAGCTTTGGCAGGAGACCCAGCTCACGACTTGCATGTTTGGTTTCTGCCAAAAGAGAACAACGAGATGAAAACAACCTCAGCCAAAGCAGGAGGTCAAACTACGACAGGAAGGGGTGAATCTGATCCATATCTGTGCATAACATAATTTCCATCAAAAGTTAATAGACTAGAAGAACGTCCACGTATTTCACACTGTATTAGGTCCATTTTTTTAATTATTTGCCTCCTTTCAAAGACTAGACAGCCAGTTCACTAAGGCCCTGTAGTCCCCAGCGTGCCACACATCAACACATATCACCACTACGGCATTAACACCCACCATCATGATAGGGCTGTCTCAGTTATGTCTGGTATTATCGGGGGTGTTTTTATGGCATTTCGACAGCCTTTTCGTAAATTCAGTAAAGTCTGTTTTAACGAAATTCAGATCAACAGGATCCCTACCCCAGAATAAGACCAAACTCTCCTTCAGACAAACGGACTACCTTTCTGTCTCTATGTATTTGATTATCTATATACTATATATTTAAGCTACATGATTATTTCCGTAAGATGTCATCAACCAAAAATAATTTTTGAATCCTGAATTAGTCAGGGTCCCATTCCATGTCTCATAAAACATTAAGCCTCCGGGATCCATTGGCTGTATCAATAAAGTCTCCCAAGCTTAAGCTGAATTTAAGATATTCTTGACATAACTTTACCCTTCCAGCAAATCAAAAATAAAAATGACATTAAACAGACCAAAAATGAAAAGCAAAACTGTCTGGGAAAATAGATATCTTTTAAGGAGACTTGTTTATAATAGAAATTGATTAGAATTTTTATATATACAACTCCTACGTCCGTATCCTCATCGGGAAAGGAAGCACCCTAGCACCTCTTCCCTTGCGCTTTATTTTTGGATATAGTTGGTTAATATCCTTTAGAACATTACTTCTGTTGGGTATGGCGACATGAGAAGGATTGATAGAACACAGAATAAGACGGTTAGGAGTAGTAGGCAAAATAAGTAGTTCAGAAAAAGATATTAGGGACGACAGTATGGGTTCTGATGATGCCGTTTCTCGCTTTTTGCCGGGTCAGGCCTACCCATTCCGTGACAGTCCCACATTTCACCCATCGATTCTCCCCCACCATCCACACCGCTGCTATATTGCCATGTAGCAACCTTTTCCAACGCAGGATTTCATTTTCGTCTTATTTGTTATGCTGCCAGAGATTTTTAGGCAGGTTAGATTAGCAGCTTCTCGTATTGGGGTTAAAGAAGGCAATGACCCGTAATTTTATCGGCTGAGAGCTCCCTAACACCTTTCCCTAAACGATTTACTTTATTACATTTTACTGTCCTCCTCTGTGTTACATAATGTACAAAAGGATATTGAACACCTACATCCAAAAACAAATCGCTACGAAAGAGATGTCAGGGATAATTCTAGTCAGTTCAAAGAGCTCCGTAACACCTTTTCGTAAGCGACTGTTTGTTTATTACCTCCTACTGCTACATAAATCCTTCCAATAGCACAATACTCAGCATAAATAACGTAGAAAAGGATATTAACCACCCATATCCAAAAATAAAACGCTTAGGAACAGGTGTTAGCGAGCTTCCTTAACCGACGAGAATACGAGCATGTGTATAACTCCTGCAGTTAGAAAAAATAAATGAATGAATGGATAAATGAATTAGAAAAATCGCCTGAAGGTAGTAAATAAAAAAATATGAGTAACTGGATTGAAGGGGGCAACGGTAGTAATTTTATATTACTTTAGATTTTCGTACTTTCCTAGGTTATTTCATGTAGCTCAGTGGTGGGTAACGACAATGCCTTGACCTTACCTTCTACCCATTTCACTTCCTCGTGATCAGCATCATTTTTAGTATCAGTCTATAAGTACAGCTCAGCCTTCAAGATGGAAAGATGAGAAATTTAGGCCAAGCTGAAGAGAAATGGGTATAGTGATAGAGTATGGTAAGTGTACTGGAATGGTGTATAACTGAATGAAGAATGCTATTTGAGAGAGAGAGAGAGAGAGAGAGAGAGAGAGAGAGAGAGAGAGAGAGAGAGAGAGAGAGAGCAAACAACCTGAAACGGGGAAAAGAAGGACAGGATAACGTAGAGGAGGAATTAAGAACGAAAGGGGGGAGGGAAGAGAAAATTTGAGAGAGAGAGAGAGAGAGAGAGAGAGAGAGAGAGAGAGAGAGAGAGAGTACATCAGGCAGTACACAAATGCTACAATACTACTTGAGTTCCTGGTATGAGCGAGTTAAGATACGGGAGATCTCGCCCAAAGGTGCCATGCCAGTCAGAGAATCAAACCCGGGACTTCTCGGCTGCGGGTTATGTGTGCTGCTAATTTTAATTTCTGCAAAAATTAAATAACGCGTGGCTTAGACCTCGCTGAACTCTTTCATTCCAAATAAAAATTGAGAAGTGAAGAAATACACATTTTTTTCCCCCGAGATGCTTGAACACCCTGCAGTTAAAAGACTAGTTACAATATGTGAACTGATGTACTTGGTTCCAGAGTAAACTAAATGCATACAAGAACTGGACAGAAAATGGGTGAGAGTGTGTAAGCAGATGGATGAGTGCCTATTGCCGTCTGTGCCTGGTCCATCTGACATATTGTACTGAGTCTACCATTCCAGTGAAGATATAGATAGATAGATAGATAGATAGATAGATATAATCGTATTATTCTTAAATGTATAGTTTAATCTTTACATGACCAGACATCATAGCTACAGCAAAGAGAAACAGTGATGACAGCGAGAATATAAAAATTAGGACGTACCACGTTTTACAGCAGCAGTGTAATGGATACGGGAAATGAGCCGTCCATAAATTCCACATGTCAAAGCAATATTCTCCTGCAAACGTAACAACACATATGTTTTACCTGGAAGGGACCGTGCAGTGTTGAGTGTGGTTCGATAACATACCTTCATATTAGGCTATATGATAGGCTATATATTATATTTACAGCACTGGTGGATACTTTATATAGCCATGGAGAGATATTCGAACTGTCAGGTTATAGAGAGCCTTCCATAACCTTTCTCAGCCTGACGTGTCCCTAAACCATATATAAAATCTATTGGTAATAGCGAGAACTTGAGAAAAAAAAATCGCATGCAAGGAGCCGTTAAGTTTTCAATCAATTGCCAATAAATGTTTCTCGTCAAAAACTTCTTCTGCAGAGGGAGCAATAAAGCAATATTTATTATACTGTACGAGGAATGGCATCGTGAAGTGCTGTGTGTGTGTGTGTGTGTGTGTGTGTGTGTGTGTGTGTGTGTGTGTGTGTGTGTGACCCAACAGCATTCCAGAACAGTCCTACAGGCCAAGCCAATGGACAATGGAACGTTATTCTTATTTCGTTCTAGCCATATCCAAGCGATATAAAATACTGCGACACAAGGAAATTACATTAACAGGAAGGGTTAGATATATTATTCACTATACTTTCTTCCAGACAATTCATCTCTAAGTTGACAAAATTTAAAAGTGTGAAATATTTAAAAAAAAAATAACATGTTCTCGTGTAAAAGGAGTTCAATCATTTTTTTTTTTCCTCAGAGACTGATCAAGTATAATGTGATATATAATGAATGCATTCGTGTCTCGATAGCTTGGTCTTAGGTACTTGTAGGGAGATAGGGCAATCGATTGTGGATCGTTAAGCTCAGCCAGAATAAAGTAGTGAGACGTAGTATCAACGAGGTGAGTTACAGCACTCTTGGGGTACTAAGTTTATTGTACACAGTTATATTAGTGAGTTACAGCGTAGTGAAGAGTGACCAGTGAATCGGACCTTCTCCCTAGCCCTTCTCTCCCCTTTCTCTGATCTGAAGAGAATCTCTCCAACATTATATACAGCTTGGAAATGATGTGTGTCTGGTAAATTTCCTATCACGTGGACTAATTGACTAGGGCTGGTTACTCCACTTGTTTGAATACGTCATGAAGTTCTTGGTCGTCGGGACTACAAGGAAGTTTGAGATCAGCATATAGTTAAGGATTCTTGATGGTGTGGGACAACAAGGTTGTGGATATACATTATGTGAATTGACATTCCTATACTCTATTTTTTTCCAGCTGATGATCCACTTTCGTGGATGTGGCACCTGCGCACTCCTGCCGCGTGATTGGTTGGTTTCAGTTTCGTACCTGAAGTATCATATTTACAAAAAACAGTTGTACCTTATATTCCAATTCTCATAAATGCTGTTTTGCATTGTCATTGTATTATACAAACAGACATGAAACGAGTATGTATATGTGCTTCACCCAAACGGACAACGAATTTGAGGAAGTTGAATTTGAGGTATTAGCAAGCCTCCTTACCGCACCAGCATATCGCCCACAGATTCCAACTCGTTCACCACACGGGATGATTTAATTCTCGTTATGGGTGGGCCTGGGGTAGCCTAGCCAAGAGTCGGTGACCAAATCAAGGTGGTCTGCGGTCATAATTTTTTTTTTTTTATGCGAGGAACCAAAGGCCACGAGCCAAGCAATTGTTGTTACTTCCAAGAGAAAAACAAAATACAAGAGAGAGCCAAATTCAAGATCCAATCATATTGAGATGCCTGGACACACTGCGTTTGAAAGACTGGAGATCATAGGAAGCAACAAATTTGTTGCATCTCTAATAAATAAATATATATATATATATATATATATATATATATATATATATATATATATATATATATATATATATACTTACGGATAATAAAGGCGAAGGCATCGAAGCAATGGAGTAGGTGTGATCCATAATAAAGTCTGACACATTGCGAGACGAGACAACTTGTTTTTCCCGCCTGGCCGTCTCTCGTGTCCCCCTCTCCTCTGCAGCGACTGTTCCATTCGCCTTCCCACTTCCACCGCTTTACCACTGATAAAACCGCTAATTTACTTTGAATCGTACATACCTTTTATTTGCACTTACGCGGCCAAATGCTTTTATTTTTTAAAAAATATAGGGAGATGTAATAAATCTATACCTTTTACAGCAATAAATATTTCAGTTCAAATTCACCTTACTCAAATTCATTGTCCGTTTGGGTGAAGCACATATATATACTCGTTTCATGTCTGTTTGTATAATACAATGACAATGCAAAACAGCATTTATGAGAATTGGAATATAAGGTACAATTGTTTTATGTAAATATGATACTTCAGGTATGACACTGAAACCAACCAGTCACGCGGCAGGAGTGCGCAGGTGCCACATCCACGAAAGTGGATCATCAGCTGGAAAAATATCGAGTATAGTGAGAAACTGTGTATGTCTCCAGCAGACACTACTTCCTGTACCTTGTGTTTATGAGATCTATACTGATGCCTATATAACGCCTATATAATGTCTACATGTGTGGTGTTGTGACTCAGTACATATCAGTAGAGTACCCTAGGTTAAGGCAATGGATTTTGGCAACATGCATGTATCTGATAATAATAACAGTAAGGCCAGAGAGAGAGAGAGAGAGAGAGAGAGAGAGAGAGAGAGAAGGGGGGAAGGGGGACGGTCGTGATGAATGAAATTAACTACTTAACCCTTTCACCCCCAGAGGCCTCTCCTCAGCTGAATAAATTATATGGCGTTGGAGAGAGCAAAATGAAAATTATCCTCTGAAGCCGAGTAATAAAAGATCCTTAATTTCCTGATAAAAGAAAAATTTATTTAGTTACGCGAAAAAATTATATGAATAACATGAGAGGGAATTTCCTCTGTGAAGTTCAGTTGGTTAACTCGTGTTGTAAGCCAAGCCCATCTTTAATCCCGTGACCTCCTGCAGTCCATTAGCCTCATAATAAGGAAGTGAGGGACATTTGCATAGCCGCGCAGCTGAGTCACTTGGACCAGTATTTTCGTTTGAAGATGCTCCCTAACACCTTTTTCTAGGCGATTTATTTTGTCTATTACACCTTACTGTCCTCTTCTATGCAACATAAACGTTTCTAATACCGTTATTTCACCTTCCCTGTCCTGTTCTGTTACATAAATATTTATAATAACCCCATAATCAGCATAAATAACTATTAATCATCCATGCCCTGAAATAAATCGTTACGGAAGAGGTGTTAGGGGGCTTCCTTGACCGGCGAGAATACGAACCCTGGTCATATCGGTGCCACCACATGAAGGCGTCACTTTATTGCACCAAGGTAAATTAACGAACACGAAATGCCGTCTGTCGTAATAAAATGATGGCTGATTTGTCTGACATTAAAGTGACAGATTCTCACTACGATCCGATTTACTTGCAAGGCAGGGTATGTTACAGGTTCATATTCTCGTCGGGTAAGGAGTCTCCCTAACATCTCTTCCTCAGCGATTTATTTTCCAAGGTACCCATTACTATCCACTTTTTTTCATTCTTTGTCTTATTAATGTCGACATAGGTTGCATGAATAACACACAAGAATATAGTAACGGAGCAGAATCAGAAATAAATCTGAGAGGACGAGGTATTAGCAAGCCTCCTTACCGCACCAGTATATCGCCCACAGATTCCAACTCGTTCACCACACCGGATGATTTAATTCTCGCTATGGGTGGGCCTGGGGTAGCCTAGTCAAGAGCCGGTGACCAAATCAAGGTGGTCTGCTGTCATAATTTTTTTTTTTTTTTTTTATGCGAGGAAGAAGGAACCAAAGGCCACGAGCCAAGCAATTGTTGTTACTTCCAAGAGAAAAACAAAATACAAGAGAGAGCCAAATTCAAGATCCAATCATATTGAGATGCCTGGACACACTGCGTCTGAAAGACTGGAGATCATAGGAAGCAGGAAATAATGGCAAAGGGAGACAGTTCCAGAGTTGACCTGTTGCATAAATGAAGGACTGGGAGTAACGGTTAACTCTTGCATTAGAGAGTTGGACAGAAAAGGGATGAGAGTTTGCTGCCAGACGGGTGCTACGCGCCTGTCGTAGAGGTGGAGGAATGCATGCAGACAGTTCAGAGGAGCAGTGACCATTGAAGTAGCGATAGAAAAGAGATAAAGATGCATCAGTGCAACGAAGAGACAGAGGTTGAAGGGAGTCAGGAAGAGGAGGAGAGTTAATGAGACGAAAAGCCTTTGACTCCACCCTATTGAGAAGAGCTGTATGTGGGGAGCCTCCCCACACAAGAGAGTTGTACTCCACACAGGGGCGGATAAAACCCCAGTATAGAGCCAACAATTGTGCAGGGGTAAAGAAGGAACGGAGTCGGCTTAGCACACCTAATCTCTTGGAAGCAGATTTTACAAGAGATGTAATATGATCTTTTCAAGATAAGTCCCAAGTAAATGAAAACCCAAGCATGTTCAACGATGATGCAGGATTAAGCTGAATATTATTAAGCATTGGTGAGTATACCTGTGGAAGATTTTATCGGGTTGATAGGTGCAAAAACTGAGTCTTTGATGCATAAAAATAATATATATATATTTTTACCTCAGTCAAAGATACGAGCCAAGTCAGACATTAGGTGTGCCATAGCCTCATCCCTTGTTTGTTGAAGTAACTGCTGAGATGGACATTGCGGGAAACGAATGGAAAGGTGAAGGGTGGAGTCATCAGCATAAGAGTGGATAGGGTTAGATGTACAGCTTAGAAGGTCATTGATGAATAAAAGGAAGAGAATTGGTGATAGGACAGAACCCTGAGGAACACCACTATTGATAGATCTAGAAGAAGAACGATGGCCGTCTACAACAGCGACTATAGAACGACCAGAAAGGAAGCTAGAGATCAAGGCAAAGATAGAAGGATAGAAACCGTAAGAGGGCAGTTTGGAAATTAAAGATTTATACCAGACTCGATCGAAAGCCTTAGAGATGTCAAGGGCAATGGCAAAGCTTTTGCCAAAGTCCCGAAAGGAGGATCACCAGGAGTCTGAAAGGTAAGTGAGAAGATCGCCAGTGGAGCGTCCCTGACGGAACCCATACTAATGATCAGAAAGAAGGTCGTGACAGGAAAGATACTTTAAAATTTTTCTATAGTAGTACTCGTGTAAATTTGCGGCTTTGGTGTGGCCCGCACCTGTGTACAATGGTGCCATGTTTCCCCAACTTGCGATGTGAAACGGAAGCTATTTATGTACATGGCATCACAAATACGATAAATTCAGATAAATAAAACTTAAAATGTGTATATTGATGGATGAATCAACAGTAATCTTATTATTCATAAAATATTTATACAGTAACACAGAAGCATGGCATACATATTGTACAGTGTTGCTAAAAGAAATTGTAGTCACTTTTAATGGTTTTTAGTGTAGTTTTAGGGTGGGTAATAATATCACAGTTATGGATATAAGATAATGAGCCTGAAAAAAGAAGAAATATGCCAATATCCAAAGTAAAAGAAATAATTCATATAATTCTTGTGAGTGGCAACACTGACACACCCAGTCTGGCCTAAGGTAAAGTACAGTTGCGAGCAGATGACTCGAGGCCACCTATTTCACCAGGATGTTGGTGTTGTATCTGGCAAATGTGGAAGCTGTGAACTTGACCGAGATTTAGTCAGCTGTTCGGGTGAAACAAACCCAGTGATAATTTGTCAATGTGCAGTTCTAACTAGTGCCCAATCAATATCATGCAAGTAGACCTATTATACTGATAATGATTAACTTGTCATACACGTTGTAGATATATTTATAACCATCCAAATAGTGCTGCGTTCATTCATGTGAGACATGGGTATCAGTAGTGATTTATTATGTTCGACTATCGTCGTGAACCAAACAAACTTTACCAGTTTTCAAGAGATATGCCGTAGGGTTATCGGCTTCCTCGCAACCTAGCATTATTATCACAAAAAACACCGTCATGCCAGTCATCCCTCACCGTTAAACTCACTTTCGTTGACCCCTGACTCCAAAGCAGGTGGGAGAGTTAAAGGTTCCACAGTAGGCGGAACAAGGGGAGGGGTGTGTGGGAGTTATATGGAGGGAGATGGGTGAGGAAGGGCGGGACGAGGTGGGACGTGTGAAGGGAGGGGGATGAGGGGGCAAGTGGTTGGCTGCGGTATTTAACGTATATGAGATTAGAGGTTGTAATAGGTTTCTTTTGACAAAGAAAACCAATGTTTCTTTAATAGTCGAGTGATAAAGTCGAACGATTACTCTCTATAAATGTTTATCATCATGAACGGGTCAACTAATTCCACCCCCATACGTGACGTCACGTGGTGCCTACGTCACAAACCAAGGTGGTGATGGAGCTGCACGCTCGGGGTACCCATGCGTCTCACATGAATGAACGCAGCACTATTTGGATGCCAGTGTTGTAATACTGTGGTTATAAATATATCTACCACGTGTATGACACGTGAATAATTATCAGTATTCGTGATATTGATTGGACACCAGTTAGAACTGCACATTGACAAATTATCACTGAGTTTGTTTCGCCCGGACAGCAGACTGAATCTCGGTCAAGTTCACAGCTGCCACTGCTGCCAGATAAAACACCAACATCTTGGTGGACTAGGTGGCCTCGAGTCATCTGCTCGAAACTGTATGTACCTCCATAGACCCAAACATAGCTTGTACAGGTGTTGCTAGGGAAAAATGCTCACATTTACTGGCTTTTACCGTAATTCTAAGGGCGAGGAATAATCACATTTATAATCATAAGCTAATATGTAGGACAAAATAGTAGGCATATGCCAATACCGAAGTAAAAAAAAAACATTATTCACTAGCGAGCAGCAACATTTCCACACCCAGTCGGTGGCCTTGACCTCAAGGGTGGTGTGGAAATGATGTCAAATTTACAATATATACAATATTATGTAAAAGAAAATATCCAAAATGTCTCTTGCAATAAAAGAGAGAGAGAGAGAGAGAGAGAGAGAGAGGCAGGCAGGAGAGGGGCAAGGATGAATGCATCGTCGGCATGACAGGGGGTGGTGGTGGTGGAGGCACTGTCAGGCTGAGAGAAAGATGGAGGAAGGGGAAAGAGAATGAATGAATGAAAATCAATCATGTTACTGCAATAACGGGTCATCTGTTGCCGTATACAAAAAATGATAACTATCACTAAATATAACAAAACCAAATTAACAAATGAAAGCACAATTATAAATAACTTATAAGAGAATCAAAAGTACTCAGGGTGGCTCACATCTCCCGCCAGGAGAGAGAGAGAGAAAGAGAGAGAGAGAGAGAGAGATAACGGTATAGATAACGTGGCAACACTGTACCACTCGCAGCCCACCTCTCGCCAAGGCAACACCTCCACCGCTGTTCCCGGTGGGACCAGCCCCCCTTAGCATCACCGATGAGAGTTGGCCTGTTCCATCCACCAGGAGGGTGTCGGCCTAGGACCTGTCCACCCGGAGGTCGAGTGAGCAGTTTTCCTCCCTCCGCCCACCTGGACCAGGGCCTGCCCTCCCTACGACCGTGTCCGGGCGTCTTTCCTTGGTCTCCATCTGCTATGGGGCTGGGCAAGTCTTTACCGCCCTTTTTCCACCCAGGGAAAGGGGGTTGAGGGCAGCGTCGGGGCGGTTTTACGTCCAGCACTTGTCGGCGCCCCCTCCATCGGCGCCTGGCAGCCCACCGTGCTTTCGCTGTCCTGCCCTGCCCTCCTCGACCATCGTGTGCTTGTTTGCCTGTACCACCGAGCCTTCCCCTCGCCTTGTTTGCCACCTCGTCAGCCTTCGTGCCGGCCTAGCTATGCTCTCATGGGAGAGCTATTTTCCGTCACTTCCCTGACGGGCTCTCTTGTTTGCTTGTTCCCCACCAGAGCTGTGGGGAAAATATTCAACACACACACAACACTGTACACAGGTGCGGGCCACACCACAGGCGCACATTTACACGAGTACTACTATAGTAAGAATTGACTCGAAAACTTTTGAGATACAGGATGTAAAAGCAATTGGACGATAGTTAGAGGGTTGGGAATGGCCTAATGGTCACTCTTCTTTGGGACTGGCTGAATGAGAGCAAACTTCCAGCAAGAAGGAAAGGTACAAGTTGATAGACAAAGGTGAAAGAATTTACCTAGGCAGGGTGTAAGCACAGAAGCACAGTTCTTGAGAACAGCAGGAGGGACTCCATCAGGCCCATATGCCTTATTAGTATTGAGGCCAGCAATGGCAGAAAATACATCAGCTGAAGAAATTTTAATGTCAGCCATGAGGAAGTCAGAGGGGGGAAGTGATGGAGGAACAGCACCGGAATCATCTAAGGTGGAATTGGAGGAGAAAGTCTGAGCGAAGAGATCTGCTTTATCAGTAGAAGAAATAGCTACAGAGCCATCAGAGTAGAAAAGAGGAGGGAAGGATGATGAGGTAAGGTTGTTAGAAAGGTTCTTGGCAAGGTGCCAGAAGGAGCAGGAAGAATTCGAGTTGGAGAGTTGAGAGCATTTAGTATGGATGAAATTATTTTTAGCAGAGCGGAGAACAGACTTAGCACGAGTTTGGGCAGAAATGTTTAAAAGATGTGATTCAGGGGTGGGCTGGCTCCGGTACCTTTTATAGGCCCTCTCCTTGTTGCGGACAGCATTACAACAAGCTTGATTAAACCAAGGGTTTCTTGCATTAGTCAGAGGATATAAGAAAGGAATGTATGCTTCCATGCCTGAGAGAATAACCTCCGTAATGCGCAAGGCACACTCAGATGGCTCCCGGCCATGGAAGCAATAATCATTCCAGGGAAAATTAAAGAAGTACTGCCTGAGGGCCTCCCAATCCGCAGCTCCAAAGTGCCACAGACGACGTTTCTTTGGAGGGTCCATAGGCCATACCGGAGCGATAGGACAGGTTAAGGTGAAAAGGTTGTGATCGGAGGAGCCCAACGGAGAGAAAAAATTAACAGTGTAAGCAGAAGGATTAGTAGTAAGGAAGAGGTCAAGTATCTTGGAGCTCTCTCCAAGGCGGTCAGGGATACGGTAGGGTGCTGTACAAGCTGCTCTAGATCATTAAAGATAGAAAAGGTGTAGGCTAGTTCACCAGGTGGATCAATGAAAGGTTCGAATCCTGGCAGGGACAGGGAACAGTTTAAGGATTTGGGTCAAGTTAAATCAGACTTTACTGATCTTCTGTGCCATAAGACCCACCGATATGTCGTAAATATACCCAAGCTAATACCAATACACCAGTCCTATAGGCGGCAGCCTTAGCATGTATTCAATATGGAAGGTGGGTGTTAACGCCAAAATGGTAACATGTGGAGGGATAGTGTACGTAGGAGGACTGCTAGGTCTCAGGGAACGGGATGTGAAGCATATACCCAGAGTCAGACATAAGAAAACAAGAAAAATAAAAAACTTTCTGCCAAGGCCTCTCCAAAGTTAAATATTAGTGTCTAGAGATAGGAGGGACAAAATGCATTGTACGATATCGTTATAAAACAACTCTTCTTCTACATTTCATTCATGTTACTGTACCACATTTAAATTGATTCTGACCAAGCTCTCTAGCCTCTGTTTAGATCGTTTAATAACCAAGTGTAGCTAATGTGAAGGCTTGATTTGACTGGTAACCAAGGAGATTCATTCCTACCTCAACAAGAGGTATCGTTATATTTCACAAAACCACAAATTAGTCATAAGTTGAGTAAGTGACCAAGACTCTAATTCTTGTCTCTTATGGAAGCTCCCTAACACCTTTTCTTATGTGATTTATTTTGGTTATTACACTTTACTGTCCTCCTTGGTGTTAAATATATCCATCTATTATTGCGATACTCTCCATAAATTAAGTACAAATTGATATTAGCCAGGCATATCCAAAAAATACATAGCTAAGGAAGAGGTGCTAGGGAGCCTCCTTAAGCAATGAGAATACGGGCTCAAGTTCCTATTATGCCAAAGCTTTAACTCAGCTCAGGAGAGACTTTATGTACAGCCGTGGACAAAAATTAGCCACCAGTCTTCTATCATCATCATGCCCTGCCTCCCATACTGCCCATACCTCCCTGGTTCTCTAGCATCCTTCCTTTTCAATCTCTCTCTCTCTCTCTCTCTCTCTCTCTCTCTCTCTCTCTCTCTCTCTCTCTCTCTCTCTCTCTCTCTCTGTCTGTTGTGTTTAATGTTGCTATCGCATACAAGCGGCAAAGTGCCAACTAAGTTTTGTTCACTCCTGTATCAGAAGTATTAAAAAGGGAACTGATTAAACTCCATTGCCCCTACAGTTCTTCCAAAAGTTTTTTATATTTCCCTCGTGGTAAGAATTTAAAAAAAAAAATGGAGGTCCGTAAATAGCGCTGGTGTTATCTTTCGTGTTGTGGGGACGGCTCAGACTGCTGGTGTGGGCGTGGATGTGGCAGTGTGAGTAAGAAGTGAATACGTAATGCAAGGTAGACACTGGCAAGGTTAACAGAGCCATCCCCCGTAACACACGAAAAGCTGGCCTTAGAGTGGAAGAGGAGCATTATACGATTTAATGGACCGCACCGCATTTAACACGTATTGAACGAGCTGAGTGAAAACAGAAGTGACCTGTCCATAAATTTTTTTCACAATGGCTTCTTTTGCTGCGACTAAATTTCATATTGTACGAGTAAAAAGTGTGTTGTGACTATCGCACTCCACCACACTTCTATGCACTCTGTCAAGTGAATGGATGTTGGAGAGTCATTTTCATTTTTTTCATGCTGATTGAGTTTATACTGTACATGAATGTTGTAAGAATTGTCGGGATTGTAAAAGAGAAAACGTGCGCCAAGCACTTGTGAATTACTCAGGAAGAACTAGCACTTTATAGAACAAAACACCTGCAGCTGATCGGAGATAAACCAAAACACTGCAAGTGGCAGAGGCAGCGCTCTTGGTTGCTGCGCATACGCATCAGGAAGTAATCATCGACAATCCATTATTAGATGTCGTGGGTGCTACTGCGGACAGAAATACGATGTTGGAGAGAGAAACTGTGGGACAAGCACGACCAAGAAGTATGAACTAGGTCGAAAATTACATGTGGTGATGTTATACCTCCTCATAGGCGATGAAAAGCCTACAGTCGGCCCACTTTAATTACGTGGTTGAATTATATGCTGCAGTTTTTGTTTACACAGAAGCTCCACCACTAGCTTTCACTATCGTTGCTAGGTGAGTGACAAACCGTAGCGCTAACTGTGGTCCTGTCTACCGGCAAATCCCTAGACTCAAGGCTGGTAGGTTATTATTATTATTATTATTATTATTATTATTATTATTATTATTATCATCATCATCAAATCAGCTTAATCCAACAAGGCCATGGAATCTGAACGCGGTAGCTTAGATCACGTTGCCTTAACTCCTTCACTACGACAGCTCTCCCCAAAACTATCTTATTTAGAGATTGTAATAACTGCATAATCTAGTGTATTTGGGCTGAAGGACTAATACGTTCTTCTGGTGCGATAACTATATCACATTATATACTCGTGAAAGAGAGAGAGATTGTCCAAGTGCTTCAGGGTGCGAAAGTGGATGTATGTGGAATAACTGAAACAAAATGGAGAGGAGAAAGTGTGAGAGAATGGGAGTATGGATGGGGTATATGTGCAGGAGGAGGTGAGAATGAGAGGGCAAAGGAAGGAGTATGTATAGTTGTGAGTAAAGATGGAAGAAGAGCGTAAGACGGTATGGATCAGTTGGGTCAAGGATTGTGTGGGTAAAGTTGAAAGTTGGAATACAAATGTGGGCGATTGTGTGTGTGTATGCGCCAATGCAAGATCGTGCTAGCAGAGTGAGAGAAGAGTTCTGGACAAATGTGGAAGTGTGCATGGAAAAGTTTGGAAGGAATGAGAGAGTGTTTTTGATCGGTGATATCAATGGTAAAGTAGGGAATGTGAAGGTGGATGGAATAGTTGGTGAGTGGGGTGTGCCTGCTGAGATAGATGAGAATGGCAGTGCATTAGTGGACATTTGTGCTGGAAGGGGGTTAGTGATAGCCAATACCCTCTTCAGGCATAAAATGATCCACAGGTATACATGGCGAGTGTTGAGAAGGGCGGGTGGTGAACTACTCGTAAATGAAAGGAAGGCTATGATCGATTATGTGTGTGTGGATGAAAGGATGCGAAGATGTGTAATGGATGCAAGAGCTTATAGAGGCTGGGGGAGTGGACTTTCTGACCACTACTTGGTGGTGGCCAGAATTAGGATCCAAGTAAGATGGAGGAATAGAAGAAGGGAAGGACGAGAGGAAGGAGTAGTTGCAAGGAGAGTGGAAAGGTTACAAGAGGATGAGAAAAAGGGAGACTATAAGAGAGAAGTGGAGGAACGATTGGGTAAATATGAATTGGAGCAGATGGGGGGACGTGGAAGGTGTGTGCAGGATATTTACAGAAGAAAAATGTGCAGCATGTGATGTGGTGTGTGGGGTGAAGAGAAGACAGAGGGGGGTGCAAGGAACAGCTTGGTGGACTGAAGGGGTGAGGTAGGCTGTGGCACAAAAGAAGAAAGCATACAATGAATGGATGAGAAATAGGGGCGTGGAAGAAGTTGAGAGGCGGAAGAGAGTAATATGTCGAAAGAAAGAGAGAGGTGAAAAGATTAGTTAGAGAGAGTAAGAAGAGAGTGGATGAGGAATTTGGAAGGAATTTGAGTGTAAAGTGGAGGGACTGTAAGAAAATGTTCTGGAAAGAGGTGAAGAGAGTAAGACAGGGTGGAAGTGAGGTTAGCAGGGGAGTGAAAGATAAAAATGATAGATTGCTAGTGGAGGAAGGAGAAAAAGTGAGCAGATGGAGAGAACACTTTAAGGAATTGTTGAACATACAGGATGGAAGTAATGCGAGTATAAGTGGCTGGGTAATGGGTGGGAGAAGGAGGGAGGTGAGAAGACAGGAAGAAATCAGTAGGATAGAAGTTGTGGAAGCAATGAAGAAAGTTAAATTGGGGAAAGCCCCAGGAATTGATGAAGTGTGTGGTGAAATGCTAAAGCATGGGGGAGAGATAGTAGTAGAATGGATGTGGAAGATGTGCAGATTGGCCTGGGAGGAAGGTAGAGTCTCGGAGGATTGGAAGTCAGGTATAATTATTCCCTTGTACAAAGGAAAAAGGGAAAAAGAAGTGTGTGGTAATCATAGGGGCATTTGTCTTCTTAGTATAATAGGAAAAGTGTATGGTAGGATACTTATTGACAGAGTTAGAGAAAGAACAGAGGAATTAGTTGGAGAAGAACAGGGAGGCTTTAGGAAGGGAAGAGGTTGTGTAGATCAGATATTCATTCTTAAATCGTTAGTGGAAAAGTTTCTAGAGAAGGGAAAGAAGTTGTATGCGGCTTTCATGGATTTGGAAAAAGCCTATGATAGGGTGGATAGACAAGAATTGTGGAAAGTATTAAGAATATATGGAGTAGATGGGAAGTTGTTGAATGCTGTGAATAGTATGTATGATGGTGCTAAGGCTGCAGTGCGTGTGGATGGTGAACTAAGTGAGTTTTTCTATTTGAAGGTTGGGTTGAAACAGGGATGTGTCATGTCTCCATGATTGTTCAATCTGTGCATGGATGGGGTAATTAAAGAGGTACAAGGTAGGGTAGTGGATGTTGGAGTGGCCCTGGTGAGAGAGGGTAGTGCTTGAAAACTCCCTATACTGTTGTTTGCAGATGATGCTGTGTTGTTGAGTGAAGACGAAGGGGAGCTGCAAGGCTTGGTAGATGGTTTGGGAGAGTGTGTAAGAAACGGAATCTAAAGGTGAATGTAGAGAAAAGTAAAGTGATGGTCTTTGAGAGAGGTGACGTCATTGAATGTACAGCGAGGTTGGATTGTGAGGAATTGGAAAATGTGAGTAAGTTTAAGTACTTGGGTAGTGTGATGAGTAAGGATGGAGGTTTGGAAGGTAAAGTGTTTGAAAGGGTACATCAGGGAAGAAAGGTTGCTGGTTCCTTGAAAGCAGTGATAAGAATCAGGGAAGTGAGCAGGGAAGTGAAAAAGTTACTACATGACGGAATTGTGATACCAACTCTAACGTATGGAAGTGAGGCTTGGACGTTGCTGGAAGGACACAAGTCAAGAGTGAGAGCAGTGGAAATGAGTTATTTAAGAGGAGCCTGTGGAGTAATATGGAGAGACAGGCTGACGAATGAGGATATAAAGGAGCATTGTGATGTGGATGTGGATGTGATAGGAAGCGTTATGAGGAACACACTGAGGTGGTTTGGCCATGCGGAGAGGATGGAGGGTGAAAGACTGACGAAGAGAGTGTATGTGAGTGAGGTGGAGGGGGGAAGAGGGAGGGGGAGGCCGAGGATGAGATGGAGGGATGGGATGGAGAGGTTTATGAGTGAGGGGGGTGTGAGTTGGGAGCAGGGCGACGTGGAGGTGATTTGTTTGTGGCCACCCCAAACGGGATTGAGGCGTCCGGCAATAGATAGTTAGATAGATAGATTACCGGTGGGTTGGTTCCTTCTTCCTCGCATAAAAAAAAAAAAAAAAAGAGTGACACTTCAAAGCAGTGACATAACAAAGGAGTGACAGCTGAAAAATGAATTTCAAAGGAGTGACACGAAAACTGCAGTATCGAAGGAGTGAAATATGAAAGCAGTGATAAATAAAATCAAAGAGGAGTTTCAATAGAATGACTGAAATATGTAAAAATGCTTGTGAAGCACCTTTATGCATGCTACGTAAATCATATTTACACATGCTTCTGAAGCATTTGTGCTTCAGACGAGCCGATATTTTCATGACATGTTTCTGAAACATTTGTGTTTCAAACGAGCTGTGCTCGTATCAGTAGCTTAGAGACAACTTTCAGCTGTGGTCGTCCTATTGGTGAGCGATGTCTTCGTTATTTGGAGCCATAATTAATTTTTAAATTTTTCAAACCTGTCATGGATGATTATCAGTTTGTTAAATCCTAAATGGGTAAAGAAAAGCCAGCATTCTGAGGACACGTCTACAGACAATTTTTTTTTTTTTCCGGTGTGAACAAAAAAACTGAAACGGCACCGCAACCCTTCATAGTGTGCCAAATTTCAATAATCTTGGTGGATCGGTATCAAAAGGTCAAGCACACTATCATGCCCCATTGATAGAGAGAGAGTGGAAGGTGTTCGGGCCATGACTGTGTGGAGTGTGCACGATCTTAGAGCCGACAACCTTCCCAGAACAAACAACAACCTGGAGGCTTGGCACAGGCTTTCGAAACAGTAGTTGACCGGTACCATTTGGAAGAGTTCATGGTAAAAGAGTTCATAGAAGAAGACCGCCGCACAGCTCAAGAGGTTGAACGACCGACTGCAAGAAACAGTCCAACAAAACATAAAGGCCCTCTCCCACTTCGGCGTAAATAGGCACGATGAAGCCACGATGAAAATCGTGGCTGAAGTCGGTGATGTGTCGACGATTCTGACCAAGAATCGTGGTGTCGGCGTAATACCTGCGACACCAGTACGACAAAACGCCGAAACCTCGGCAGAGTACACGATATAACTGGCGACTAGTAGCCGACATATCGCTGATATGTCGGCGTAATGCACAAGCATTATTCTAAATTCAAATTTTAACGGGTTTTTTTATGGCGACTCAATGGAGATAAAGGTACAACGGCGGCGTGCTGTCGACGATGTATCGTCGATGTGTCGGCGAATGCATCGCACGCACCTCGCAGACAAAATGCCGAGGCCATCGCAGGTGCCTCGCCGTCATCGGCGTATTTAAGGCGATTAATCGACGGTTCATCTGCGAAATGTCGGCGATATATCACCGACATTCATAAGATGAAATATTACTGTCGCACAACCCGGTACATATCGTACGGTTTACGTAGGCTATGTCGTATTAACCTCACCGATGCATCGCCGATACATTGCCGACGCTTTGCCGTATGACCGTATGACATCTCAACTTTTTTTTTCACCGCTGATGCCTCGCCGATGTCGGCGATCATACGCGGTTTATACGCAAGGTAATCGCCGATGTCGCCGAGGCATCGCCTTGTTGTTTACAACTAATCTGCGAAATTTTACAAAATCGTGGAGGGCCACAACGTTTTCATGCAGCATGAAAACGTTGTGGTCCCCCACGACAAATTTCCACCTCGTGCGACGTATCGGCGCCATGCCACGAATGGACAAGATTTTGATGACGAATACCCACGATTAGGGATTTTTGACACATCGTGACTTTATCTTTCACACTTTCGCCGAAGTGGGAGAGGGCCTTAAGAAAGTGTAAATCATGAGAGAAGAGAGGCTTACAACTGTCTGCAGAGGACATGCAACCGCCCCTCTCGATGAATATCTCCAGCCGATTGCACATAATCTACATCTCGGTTCAAGTAATCTTAATGACTATACACTGGGAGACAATTTCAGTGATGGAAAACATAAATTTCAACAATACAAATAATAATTAAAAAAAAAAAACGCTTCTTTGAAAAAAAAAAAATTCTTTTGCATCACTTAAAATATAATATTTCAATATAATGCATAATTTTCAATTAATTAAAAAAATATATAAAAAGTTTATTGCATTTTATATCAACGAAAATTTTAAATTTTCTAATGCCACTCCTTTGATACATTTAAATTTTCATTCACCTAAAATATTTTTTATCACTTTAAAAGTGTAACTTCTTTTATACAAAATTTTGTCACTCATTTGAAGTGTCACTCCTTTGAATAAAACCGATGCTTGCCCGCAAAACTCTGAGGGACTAACTAATAGCCTTTATAACAAAATGTGTGCAAATATCATTACCTTTGTTTCCATACCATTATTGAACCACAATTAACAATTCTGACCAAAAAGTCGAGAAAATGATTTTCACTTATTTTCGCGTGCCGCGATTTTCGACAATTTTGCACTCGCACGTCCAGTGCGTTTCCCAAACTTTTTGTTTCGTATTTTTTCTGACACTCCCTGGACTTAAACCACCTAAAGCAAAAAGAATTAGGTCGATATCTATTACCTTTCTCGTGAAAGAAACGAACAAACGCACAGACAGACACACATACATACCTTGGCCATTATTTAGATATAAGGAAAGCCTCGTGCTGTGTTCTTACTGGATCGTATACCTCAACTCGAGTTTAGCACAGGGTAATGACTCTTTGCGAGTTATTTCGTTCTTCATATCTACAGATAAATTATTACATTTTATGGCCCGTATTCTCGTCGGTTAAGGAAGTTCCCTCACACCTCTTCCTGAGCGATTTTTTTTTTTTTTTAATGCACTAAAATCGTCGTTTGTGTTGCTTAAATCATCCTAACATCACCATACTCCGCATAAGTAAGGTAAAATTTTATATTAACCAGTCAGATCCAACAATAAATAGCTAGGGAAGATGTGCTTGGGAGCCTTCTTACTGAACAAGAGTAATGCCCTCGTCTGTTGCCATAATAAACAAATGAATAAAAAATATATATAAATAAAAATGAAATTATAGACTAACCTTGAGTTTTAACAAACTAGTACATATGGTTAATTTTAGACAATATATATATATATATATATATATATATATATATATATATATATATATATATATATATATATATATATATATATATATATATGCAGGTAAAAATTCAGGTCATCTTTTGTTCTGTGTGCCACTACATGCTGCCGGTGTGCATAAAGACCTCTACCTTTTACCTTTCTGTCTCACTCTGTCTGCAGATGTAATATACGAAAGTACTTACTGTAGCTATTTTCATTTCTCTTGTGGTTAGTTTGCATATATATATATATATATATATATATATATATATATATATATATATATATATATATATATTGTTACATAGCCTATGATTTCATCATCCTTTGTGTAATTTTAACGCACAGTATGCTGCATGTTTGATCACGAGCGTGTTCTGCCTCAGTTCCCCCCTTCTACCGTTATAGTAGAGTAAGTCGTTCTCTCTGTTGTTCAGAGCGGGATTTTCAGCTCTTTGTCCCCATGGCTTCATTTGCGCGTCCTTCTTGCAAGTTGTATCAAGCTCTGCTGGCCCCTATATAATGAGCTCAGTCTCTGCATCATTGCCACTTAGATCTGCTCTTCATTTTGTTCACATCTCTGTCCTCCCCTGTACAGTTATTATTATTGTGAGTGCTCAAGAAATCTCCAACCATCTAGCAGCTGTGTAATTTGAGTATAACTGTTATTGCATTTTCTTCTTGTACTGTGTAGCATAGGTTGTTGATTTGTGGGCCTGGTGAGGTTTTTGTGATTCATGTAAGGTTCTTATTGTCAGCCATCATTTTTAATAATATTTTGTATCTGTAATAATTTATCTTGCATTAACTGAGCATTACCCAGTGTATTT
Organism: Coenobita brevimanus; assembly: GCF_032717465.1. Classification (NCBI taxonomy): domain Eukaryota; kingdom Metazoa; phylum Arthropoda; class Malacostraca; order Decapoda; family Coenobitidae; genus Coenobita; species Coenobita brevimanus. The sequence goes on from NC_137042.1 coordinate 4,623,140, forward strand.
TCATTTTATCAGGGCTGACTTAGATAAATTTATTCTTGCTAATTTCGTGTTAATAGAGGCTATTGCAGTTAACCATATATATTTAACCTGTTTTTGCCATTACATTATCCTTATGAGTCCTGAATGTTTTGTTGTTAGTTTGAGCATTAAACTTTAACTTGTAATTTTACCTAACTCTTTTGTTTTGAACCTGGAACTTTACGGGACAGTAGTGATTTTTAGCATTCTCACTTAAAGTGTACATTATCTTTCTCTGTTCCGTAACATAAATTTGGCGACCTCATATCAGGATATTCAGGATATTATCATAAGGATATTGCTCGATTTTTTGTGACTGTTACTTATTAATTATGTCTACTATTACTACACTTGATGAAGCCAAAGATTTTTTGTCAAATGTGCAAACAGTGTGTGATATAGAAAACAGAACAAAGAATGAACTTAAGCTTGTTGCTCAACAATTGGGAATTGCTGTTCGCTCTCATCATTCTAAAGATCAAATTGTTGACATGATTAATGAAAGCTTGTTTAATGTAACTCCTCCAAATGAGCAAACGCAGATTGAATTAGCTAAGTTACAGCTAGCCCTGCAGGAGGCTCGTGTTAAGGAAGCTGAATTTCAAGCACGGGCTAAGGAGGCGGAGTCTCAGGCTAAGGAGGCGGAGTCTCATGCTAAGGAGGCGGAGTCTCATGCTAAGGAGGCTGAGTTTCAGGCTCGTGCTAGGGAGGCTGAGGCACAAGTTGAAATTGCTAGGATTCAGGCAAACCATGAGTATCGCATGAAACAAGGTGGAACTGGATCATCTAGCTCTGATGATTTTGATGTGGCTAAAAATGTTAAACTTGTCCCTCCTTTTAATGAATCTGATTTAACAAAGTATTTTCAGTTGTTTGAGAGGGTAGCTACAGGTTTTAATTGGCCTAAAAAGTATTGGCCAGTACTCCTTCAAACTGTTCTCACCGGTAAAGCTCAAGTAACTTATGCATCTTTGCCTCAGGATCAATCTGATAATTATGATGTAGTTAAGAGCTTGATTCTTAAGGCCTATGAGCTTGTTCCTGAAGCTTATAGAGTAAAATTTAGGACAACTTACAAGCAAGATAAGCAATCCCATGTTGAGTATGCAAAAATCAAACAAGATCTGTTAGAGCAGTGGTTAAATTCTAAGAATGTGGATTCTGATTTTGGTAAATTTAAGCAGATGATTTTGCTGGAGGATTTCAAGAGGTGTATTTATAAAGATGTAAGCCTATATCTTGATGAGAGAAGAATAGATAATTTGTCTGATGCTGCAGTTTTACCTGATGAGTATGTTCTCACTCACAAGAGATATTCTAGAGAAAAAGGGAAAGCTGAGAGTAAGTACGTTGCCTCTACTCAGAGTACAGGTAACAGGAAAGAGAATAAGGATGATGTTTCTCAGGAAGTAAATACCAGCTTCACCTCTAGATTTCAGAAAAGTAAATGTACTTATTGTAGTAAGCTTGGTCATACTACGGAGAAATGTTTCAGGAGACAGCGTGATGTGAACAAAAAGGAGTCTTTAAATATTCAGTCAATTGGTCTAGTGTCCACTCATGAGAGTTCCCAGAATTCTTTAACTGAGTTAACTGAACCTGCTTTGAGGGGTAACTTAAATTCTCATGATGGAGCTCCTCTTTTGAGCAGTAACGTGGGTGACACTCTCAAGAGTTCATGTGCTAATTTCCTGTCTGATGGTTTTGTCAGTCCTCTGGACAGTAATGACAGGAAATCAGTTAAAATATATCGTGATACAGGTGCTTGCCAATCCCTTATGCTGACCAGTGTTCTAGGCTCTAATTTTAATTCCTCTGATGAAACTGTAATCTTACAAGGTGTAGGGAATAATTACTTCTCTGTTCCTCTGTGCAGAGTGAATTTAGAGTCTGGTTTTGTTAATGGTTCTGTTATGGTTGGGTTGGTTGAGACACTCCCAATGTAAGGTGTAACTTTCTTACTTGGAAATGATATTGGTGGAAGTCAAGTGTGTCCAGCTCCTCAGTTGTCTAGTGAGCCAGTGGCTGCGTCCCAGGATTGTGATGTCCCTGATGTGTTCCCTGCATGTGCTCTCACTAGGGCTAAGTCTAAAGTTACTGGTGATTTAGAGGATAATGATAATGATGATGTTATCCTAGCTGACACTTTTCTTGCTAATTTGGACCACTCACCAGATGAAGCAGTACCCCGTAGTGTTGATAATTTGTCTCGTCAAGAGTTGGTTGAGTTGCAGGTTGCTGACCCTGAGTTGAAAGGTCTAGCTAACTCTGCTTGCAGTGAGGAAGAGTCAGCTGGTGCTTCTACTTGTTATTATGTAAAGTCAGGAGTAGTTATGAGGAAGTGGAGACCCCCAACAGCATCAGCCGACTGTGAATGGGAGGTTGTACATCAAGTTGTCATCCCTCGTGTTTGTAGGCAGGATATCATTAGAGTGGCTCATGATTCCAGTTTGGCAGGACACCTTGGAGTGAGGAAGACTGTGGCACGCATTTTGAAACACTTCTACTGGCCAGGTATCTTCAGGGATGTTTCCTGGTATTGTAAGTCTTGTCACACCTGTCAAGTTGTGGGGAAGTGTAATCAGACCGAAAAGGTTGCACCTCTAGTTCCCATTCCTCCTTTTGAGGCGCCTTTCACCCGTGTGTTGGTGGATATTGTGGGCCCTCTTCCTAAGACTTCTTCAGGATTTTCTTATGTGTTGACCATGATTGATATGGCTACTCGTTATCCTGAAGCCATTCCACTTAGAAATATCTCGGCAAAGAACGTGGTTAAGGAAATGCTGGGGTTCTTCACAAAGTTTGGTCTGCCCAAGGAGGTACAGTCCGACCGGGGAAGTAATTTCATGTCAAACGTTTTCAAGCAGTCTCTGAAAGAGTTGGGCATCACCCAGATCACGTCTTCAGCTTACCATCCCCAGACCCAAGGAGTGTTGGAGAGATATCATCAAACACTCAAATCGATGCTCAAGAAATACTGTTTGGAACATCAGAAAGACTGGGATAAAGGTCTTCCATTCGTTGTGTTTACTGCAAGAGAATCTCCAAATGAATCACTGGGCTTCTCACCTTTTGAACTACTGTTTGGCCATGAAGTAAGAGGACCCCTTAAGTTACTCAAGGAATGCTGGCTGTCGGAGGAAGATGACGTCAACCTGCTGGAGTATGTGATGAAGTTCAAAGAACGGCTGTCCACTGCTTTACAGCTGGCGAGAGAGAATTTAGGAGCTGCTCAGGAGAAGATGAAGACT